>NW_028225179.1:64758807-65255743 GCF_052327205.1 Somniosus microcephalus | reverse complement strand
GGGAGCGATGGGGGGAATGGGGAAATGGCGGGTGAATGGGATTGAGGGGAGAGTTTTATCAGAGAGAGGGACACAGGGAGCGATGGAGGAATGGGGAAAGGGCGGGGGAATGGGACTGAGGGGAGAGGCCTATCAGAGAGAGGGACACAGGGAGCGATGGGGGAATGGGGAAAGGGCGGGGAATGGGACTGAGGGGAGAGGTCTATCAGAAAGAGGGACACAGGGAGCGATGGGGGAATGGGGAAAGGGCAGGGGAATGGGACTGAGGGGAGAGGTCTATCAGAGAGAGGGACACAGGGAGCGATGGGGGAATGGTGAAAGGGCGGGGGAATGGGACTGAGGGGAGAGGTCTATCAGAGAGAGGGACACAGGGAGCGATGGGGGAATGGGGAAAGGGCGGTGAATGTGACTGAGGGGAGAGGTCTATCAGACAGAGGGACACAGGGAGCGATGGGGTAATGGGGAAATGGCAGGGGAATGGGACTGAGGGGAGAGGTCTATCAGAGAGAGGGACACAGGGAGTGATGGGGGAATGGGGAAAGGGCGGGCGAATGGGACTGAGGGGAGAGGTCTATCAGAGAGAGGGGACACAGGGTGCGATGGGGGAATGGGGAAAGGGCGGGGAATGGGACTGAGGGGAGAGGTCTAACTGAGAGAGGGACACAGGGAGCGATGGCGGAATGGGGAAAGTGCGGGGAATGGGACTGAGGGGAGAGGTCTATCAGAGAGAGAGGGACACAGGGAGCGATGGGGGAATGGGGAAATGGCGGGTGAATGGGATTGAGGGGAGAGTTTTATCAGAGAGAGGGACACAGGGAGCGATGGAGGAATGGGGAAAGGGCGGGGGAATGGGACTGAGGGGAGAGGCCTATCAGAGAGAGGGACACAGGGAGCGATGGGGGAATGGGGAAAGGGCGGGGAATGGGACTGAGGGGAGAGGTCTATCAGAAAGAGGGACACAGGGAGCGATGGGGGAATGGGGAAAGGGCAGGGGAATGGGACTGAGGGGAGAGGTCTATCAGAGAGAGGGACACAGGGAGCGATGGGGAATGGGTGAAAGGGCGGGGGAATGGGACTGAGGGGAGAGGTCTATCAGAGAGAGGGACACAGGGAGCGATGGGGGAATGGGGAAAGGGCGGTGAATGTGACTGAGGGGAGAGGTCTATCAGACAGAGGGACACAGGGAGCGATGGGGTAATGGGGAAATGGCAGGGGAATGGGACTGAGGGGAGAGGTCTATCAGAGAGAGGGACACAGGGAGTGATGGGGGAATGGGGAAAGGGCGGGGAATGGGACTGAGGGGAGAGGTCTATCAGAGAGAGGGGCACAGGGAGCGATGGGGGAATGGGGAAAGGGTGGGGGAATGGGACTGAGGGGAGAGGTCTATCAGAGAGATGGACACAGGAGCGATGGGGGAATGGGGAAAGGGCGAGGGAATGGGACTGAGGGGAGAGGTCTATCAGAGAGAGGGACACAGGGAGCGATGGTGGAATGGGGAATGGGCGGGGAATGAGACTGAGGGGGAGAGGCCTATCAGAGAGAGGGACACAGGGAGCGATGAGGGAATGGGGAAAGTGCCGGGAATGAGACTGACGGGAGAGGTCTATCAGAGAGAGGGACACAGGGAGCGATGGGGGAGTGGGGAAAGGGCGGGGGAATGGGACTGAGGGGAGAGGTCTATCAGAGAGGGTCACAGGGAGCGATGGAGGGAATGGGGAAAGGGCGGGGAATGGGACTGAGGGAGTGGTCTATCAGAGAGAGGGACACAGGGAGCGATGGGGGAATGGGGAAAGGGCGGTGAATGTGACTGAGGGGAGAGGTCTATCAAACAGAGGGGACACAGGGAGCGATGGGGTAATGGGGAAATGGCAGGGGAATGGGACTGAGGGGAGAGGTCTATCAGAGAGAGGGACACAGGGAGTGATGGGGAATGGGGAAAGGGCGGGGAATGGGACTGAGGGGAGAGGTCTATCAGAGAGAGAGGGCACAGGGAGCGATGGGGGAATGGGGAAAGGGCGGGGGAATGGGACTGAGGGGAGGGGTCTATCAGAGAGATGGACACAGGGAGCGATGGGGGAATGGGGAAAGGGCGGGAGAATGGGACTGAGGGGAGAGGTCTATCAGAGAGAGGGACACAGGGAGCGATGGCGGAATGGGTAAAGGGGGGGGAATGGGACTGAGGGGAGAGGTCTACAGAGAGAGGGACACAGGGAGTGATGGGGGAATGGGAAAAGGGCAGGGAATGGGACTGAGAGGAGAGGTCTATCAGAGAGAGAGGGACACAGGGAGCGATGGGGGTATGGGGAAAGGGTGAGGGAATGGGTCTGAGGGGAGAGTTCTATCAGAGAGAGGGAGACAGGGAGCGATGGGGGAATGGGAAAGGGCGGGGAATGGGACTGTGGGGAGAGGTCTATCAGAGAGAGGGACACAGGGAGCGATGGGGGAATGGGGAAAGGGCAGGGGAATGGGACTGAGGGGAGAGGTCTATCAGAGAGAGGGACACAGGGAGCGATGGGGGAATGGGGAAAGGGCGGGGGAATGGAACTGAGGGGAGAGGTCTATCAGAGAGAGGGACACAGGGAGCGATGGGGGAATGGGGACAGGGCGGGGGATTGGGACTGAGGGGAGAGGTCTATCAGAGAGAGAGGGACACAGGGAGCGATGGGGAATGGTAAAAGGGCGGGGGAATGGGACTGAGGGGAGAGGTCTATCAGAGAGAGGGACACAGGGAGCGATGGGGGAATGGGGAAAGGGCGGGGGAATGGGACTGAGGGGAGAGGTCTATCAGAGAGAGGGACACAGGGAGCGATGGGGGAATGGGGGAAAGGGCGGGGGAATGGGACTGAGGGGAGTGGTCTATCAGAGAGAGCGACACAGGGAGCGATGGGGGAATGGGGAAAGGGCAGGGAATGGGACTGAGGGGAGAGGTCTATCAGAGAGAGGGACACAGGGAGCGATGGGGGAATGGGGAAAAGGCGGGGAATGGGACTGAGGGGAGAGGACTATCAGAGAGAGGGACACAGGGAGCGATGGGGGAATGGGGAAAGGGCGGGGAAATGGGACTGAGGGGAAAGGTCTATCAGAGAGAGGGGACACAGGGAGCAATGGGGGAATGGGGAAAGGGCGGGGAATGGGACTGAGGGGAGAAGTCTATCAGAGAGAGGGACACAGGGAGTGATGGGGGAATGGGGAAAGGGCGGGCGAATGGGACTGAGGGGAGAGGTCTATCAGAGAGAGGGACACAGGGTGCGATGGGGGAATGGGGAAAGGGCGGGGAATGGGACTGAGGGGAGAGGTCTAACTGAGAGAGGGACACAGGGAGCGATGGCGGAATGGGGAAAGTGCGGGGAATGGGACTGAGGGGAGAGGTCTATCAGAGAGAGAGGGACACAGGGAGCGATGGGGGAATGGGGAAATGGCGGGTGAATGGGATTGAGGGGAGAGTTTTATCAGAGAGAGGGACACAGGGAGCGATGGAGGAATGGGGAAAGGGCGGGGGAATGGGACTGAGGGGAGAGGCCTATCAGAGAGAGGGACACAGGGAGCGATGGGGGAATGGGGAAAGGGCGGGGAATGGGACTGAGGGGAGAGGTCTATCAGAAAGAGGGACACAGGGAGCGATGGGGGAATGGGGAAAGGGCAGGGGAATGGGACTGAGGGGAGAGGTCTATCAGATAGAGGGACACAGGGAGCGATGGGGGAATGGTGAAAGGGCGGGGGAATGGGACTGAGGGGAGAGGTCTATCAGAGAGAGGGACACAGGAGCGATGGGGGAATGGGGAAAGGGCGGGTGATTGGGACTGAGGGGAGAGGTCTATCAGAGAGAGAGGGACACAGGGAGCGATGGGGGAATGGGGAATGGGCGGGGGAATGGGACTGACGGGAGAGGTCTATCAGAGAGAGGGACACAGGGAGTGATGGGGGAGTGGGGAAAGGGCGGGGGAATGGGACTGAGGGGAGAGGTCTATCAGAGAGGGACACAGGGAGCGATGGGGGAATGGGGAAAGGGCGGTGAATGGGGACTGAGGGGAGTGGTCTATCAGAGAGAGGGACACAGGGAGCGATGGGGAATGGGGAAAGGGCGGTGAATGTGACTGAGGGGAGAGGTCTATCAGACAGAGGGACACAGGGAGCGATGGGGTAATGGGGAAATGGCAAGGCGAATGGGACTGTGGGGAGAGGTCTATCAGAGAGAGGGACACAGGGAGTGATGGGGGAATGGGGAAAGGGCGGGGAATGGGACTGAGGGGAGAGGTCTATCAGAGAGAGGGGCACAGGGAGCGATGGGGGAATGGGGAAAGGGTGGGGGAATGGGACTGAGGGGAGAGGTCTATCAGAGAGATGGACACAGGGAGCGATGGGGGAATGGGGAAAGGGCGAGGGAATGGGACTGAGGGGAGAGGTCTATCAGAGAGAGGGACACAGGGAGCGATGGTGGAATGGGGAATGGGCGGGAATGAGACTGAGGGGGAGAGGCCTATCAGAGAGAGGGACACAGGGAGCGATGGGGGAATGGGGAAAGTGCCGGGAATGAGACTGACGGGAGAGGTCTATCAGAGAGAGGGACACAGGGAGCGATGGGGGAGTGGGGAAAGGGCGGGGGAATGGGACTGAGGGGAGAGGTCTATCAGAGAGGGTCACAGGGAGCGATGGGGGAATGGGGAAAGGGCGGGGAATGGGACTGAGGGAGTGGTCTATCAGAGAGAGGGACACAGGGAGCGATGTGGGAATGGGGAAAGGGCGGTGAATGTGACTGAGGGGAGAGGTCTATCAAACAGAGGGACACAGGGAGCGATGGGGTAATGGGGAAATGGCAGGGGAATGGGACTGAGGGGAGAGGTCTATCAGAGAGAGGGACACAGGGAGTGATGGGGGAATGGGGAAAGGGCGGGGAATGGGACTGAGGGGAGAGGTCTATCAGAGAGAGGGGCACAGGGAGCGATGGGGGGAATGGGGAAAGGGCGGGGGAATGGGACTGAGGGGAGGGGTCTATCAGAGAGATGGACACAGGGAGCGATGGGGGAATGGGGAAAGGGCGGGAGAATGGGACTGAGGGGAGAGGTCTATCAGAGAGAGGGACACAGGGAGCGATGGCGGAATGGGTAAAGGGGGGGGAATGGGACTGAGGGGAGAGGTCTACAGAGAGAGGGACACAGGGAGTGATGGGGGAATGGGAAAGGGCAGGGAATGGGACTGAGAGGAGAGGTCTATCAGAGAGAGAGGGACACAGGGAGCGATGGGGGTATGGGGAAAGGGTGAGGGAATGGGTCTGAGGGGAGAGGTCTATCAGAGAGAGGGAGGCAGGGAGCGATGGGGGAATGGGGAAAGGGCGGGGAATGGGACTGTGGGGAGAGGTCTATCAGAGAGAGGGACACAGGGAGCGATGGGGGAATGGGAAAGGGCAGGGGAATGGGACTGAGGGGAGAGGTCTATCAGAGAGAGGGACACAGGGAGCGATGGGGGAATGGGGAAAGGGCGGGGGAATGGAACTGAGGGGAGAGGTCTATCAGAGAGAGGGACATAGGGAGCGATGGGGGAATGGGGACAGGGCGGGGGATTGGGACTGAGGAGAGAGGTCTATCAGAGAGAGAGGGACACAGGGAGCGATGGGGGAATGGTAAAAGTGCGGGGGAATGGGACTGAGGGGAGAGGTCTATCAGAGAGAGGGACACAGGGAGCGATGGGGGAATGGGGAAAGGGCGGGGGAATGGGACTGAGGGGAGAGGACTATCAGAGAGAGGGACACAGGGAGCGATGGAGGGAATGGGGAAAGGGCGGGGGAATGGGACTGAGGGGAGTGGTCTATCAGAGAGAGGGACACAGGGAGCGATGGGGGAATGGGGAAAGAGCAGGGAATGGGACTGAGGGGAGAGGTCTATCAGAGAGAGGGACACAGGGAGCGATGGGGGAATGGGGAAAAGGCGGGGAATGGGACTGATGGGAGAGGTCTATCAGAGAGAGGGACACAGGGAGCGATGGGGGGAATGGGGAAAGGGCGGGGAAATGGGACTGAGGGGAAAGGTCTATCAGAGAGAGGGACACAGGGAGCAATGGGGGAATGGAGAAAGGGCGGGGAATGGGACTGACGGGAGAAGTCTATCAGAGAGAGGGACACAGGGAGTGATGGGGGAATGGGGAAAGGGCGGGCGAATGGGACTGAGGGGAGAGGTCTATCAGAGAGAGGGACACAGGGTGCGATGGGGGAATGGGGAAAGGGCGGGGAATGGGACTGAGGGGAGAGGTCTAACTGAGAGAGGGACACAGGGAGCGATGGGGGAATGGGGAAAGTGCGGGGAATGGGACTGAGGGGAGAGGTCTATCAGAGAGAGAGGGACACAGGGAGCGATGGGGGAATGGGGAAATGGCGGGTGAATGGGATTGAGGGGAGAGTTTTATCAGAGAGAGGGACACAGGGAGCGATGGAGGAATGGGGAAAGGGCGGGGAATGGGACTGAGGGGAGAGGCCTATCAGAGAGAGGGACACAGGGAGCGATGGGGGAATGGGGAAAGGGCGGGGGATGGGACTGAGGGGAGAGGTCTATCAGAAAGAGGGACACAGGGAGCGATGGGGGAATGGGGAAAGGGCAGGGGAATGGGAATGAGGGGAGAGGTCTATCAGAGAGAGGGACACAGGGAGCGATGGGGGGAATGGGGAAAGGGCGGGGGAATGGGACTGAGGGGAGAGGTCTATCAGAGAGAGGGACACAGGGAGCGATGGGGGAATGGGGAAAGGGCGGGTGATTGGGACTGAGGGGAGAGGTCTATCAGAGAGAGAGGGACACAGGGAGCGATGGGGGAATGGTAAAAGGGCGGGGGAATGGGACTGAGTGGAGAGGTCTATCAGAGAGAGGGACACAGGGAGCGATGGGGGAATGGGGAAAGGGCGGGGGAATGGGACTGAGGGGAGAGGTCTATCAGAGAGAGGGACACGGGAGCGATGGGGGAATGGGGAAAGGGCGGGGGAATGGGACTGAGGGGAGAGCTCTATCAGAGAGAGGGACACAGGGAGCGATGGGGGAATGGGGAAAGGGCGGGGGAATGGGACTGAGGGGAGAGGTCTATCAGAGAGAGGGACACAGGGAGCGAAGGGGGAATGGGGAAAGGGCGGGGAATGGGACTGAGGGGAGAAGTCTATCAGCGAGAGAGACACAGGGAGCAATGGGGGAATAGGGAGAGGGCGGGGAATGGGACTGAGGGGAGAGGTCTATCAGAGAGAGTGTCACAGGGAGCGATGGGGGAATGGGGGAAAGGGCGGGGAATGGGACTGAGGGGAGATGTCTATCAGAGAGAGGGACACAGGAGCGATGGGGGAATGGGGAAAGGGCGGGGGAATGGGACTGCGGGGAGAGGTCTATCAGAGAGAGGGACACAGGGAGCGATGGGGGAATGGGGAAAACGGCGGGGAATGGGACTGAGTGGAGAGGTCTATCAGAGAGAGGGAGACAGGGAGCGATGGGGGAATGGGGAAAGGGCGGGGAATGTGACTGTGGGGAGAGGTCTATCAGAGAGAGGGACACAGGGAGCGAAGGGGGAATGGGGAAAGGGCGGGGAATGGGACTGATGGGAGAGGTCTATCAGAGAGAGGGACACAGGGAGCGATGGGGGAATGGGGAAAGGGCAGGGAATGGGACTGAGGGGAGAGGTCTATCAGAGAGAGAGGGACACAGGGAGCGATGGGGGGAATGGGGAAAGGGCGGGGAATGGGACTGAGGGGAGAGGTCTATCAGAGAGAGGGACACAGGGAGCGATGGGGGGAATGGGGAAAGGGCGGGGGAATGGGACTGAGGGGAGTGGTCTATCAGAGAGAGGGACACAGGGTGCGATGGGGGAATGCGGAAAGGGCGGGGGAATGGGACTGAGGGGAGAGCTCTATCAGAGAGAGGGACACACTGAGCGATGGGGGAATGGGGAAAGGGCGGGGGGAATGGGACTGAGGGGAGAGGTCTATCAGAGAGAGGGACACACTGAGCGATGGGGGAATGGGGAAAGGGCGGGGGAATGGGACTGACGGGAGAGGTGTATCAGAGAGAGGGACACAGGGAGCGATGGGGGAGTGGGGAAAGGGCGGGGGATTGGGACTGAGGGGAGAGGTCTATCAGAGAGGGACACAGGGAGCGATGGGGGAATGGGGAAAGGGCAGTGAATGGGACTGAGGGGAGTGTTCTATCAGAGAGAGGGACACAGGGAGCGATGGGGGAATGGGGAAAGGGCGGTGAATGTGACTGAGGGGAGAGGTCTATCAGACAGAGGGACACAGGGAGCGATGGGGTAATGGGGAAATGGCAGGGGAATGGGACTGAGGGGAGAGGTCTATCAGAGAGAGGGACACAGGGAGTGATGGGGGGAATGGGGAAAGGGCGGGGAATTGGACTGAGGGGAGAGGTCTATCAGAGCGAGGGGCACAGGGAGCGATGGGGGAATGGGGAAAGGGCGGGGGAATGGGACTGAGGGGAGAGGTCTATCAGAGAGATGGACACAGGGAGCGATGGGGGAATGGGGAAAGGGCGAGGGAATGGGACTGAGGGGAGAGGTCTATCAGAGAGAGGGACACAGGGAGCGATGGTGGAATGGGGAATGGGCGGGGAATGAGACTGAGGGGGAGAGGCCTATCAGAGAGAGGGACACAGGGAGCGATGGGGGAATGGGGAAAGTGCCGGGAATGGGACTGACGGGAGAGGTCTATCAGAGAGAGGGACACAGGGAGCGATGGGGGAGTGGGGAAAGGGCGGGGGAATGGGACTGAGGGGAGAGGTCTATCAGAGAGGGACACAGGGAGCGATGGGGGAATGGGGGAAAGGGCGGGGAATGGGACTGAGGGGATTGGTCTATCAGAGAGAGGGGACACAGGGAGCGATGGGGGAATGGGGAAAGGGCGGTGAATGTGACTGAGGGGAGAGGTCTATCAGACAGAGGGACACAGGGATCGATGGGGTAATGGGGAAATGGCAGGGGAATGGGACTGAGGGGAGAGGTCTATCAGAGAGAGGGACACAGGGAGTGATGGGGGAATGGGGAAAGGGCGTGGAATGGGACTGAGGGGAGAGGTCTATCAGAGAGAGGGGCACAGGAGCGATGGGGGAATGGGGAAAGGGCGGGGGAATGGGACTGAGGGGAGGGGTCTATCAGACAGATGGACACAGGGAGCGATGGGGGAATGGGGAAAGGGCGGAAGAATGGGACTGAGGGGAGAGGTCTATCAGAGAGAGGGACACAGGGAGCGATGGCGGAATGGGTAAAGGGCGGGGGAATGGGACTGAGGGGAGAGGTCTACAGAGAGAGGGACACAGGGAGTGATGGGGAATGGGAAAAGGGCAGGGAATGGGACTAGAGGGGAGAGGTCTATCAGAGAGAGAGGGACCACAGGGAGCGATGGGTGTATGGGGAAAGGGTGAGGGAATGGGTCTGAGGGGAGAGGTCTATCAGAGAGAGGGAGACAGGGAGCGATGGGGGAATGGGGAAAGGGCGGGGAATGGGACTGTGGGGAGAGGTCTATCAGAGAGAGGGACACAGGGAGCGAAGGGGGAATGGGGAAAGGGCGGGGAATGGGACTGAGGGGAGAGGTCTATCAGAGAGAGGGACACAGGGAGCGATGGGGGAATGGGGAAAGGGCAGGGGAATGGGACTGAGGGGGAGAGGTCTATCAGAGAGAGGGACACAGGGAGCGATGGGGGAATGGGGAAAGGGCGGGGGAATGGAACTGAGGGGAGAGGTCTATCAGAGAGAGGGACACAGGGAGCGATGGGGGAATGGGGACAGGGCGGGAGATTGGGACTGAGGGGAGAGGTCTATCAGAGAGAGAGGGACACAGGAGCGATGGGGGAATGGTAAAAGGGCGGGGGAATGGGACTGAGGGGAGAGGTCTATCAGAGAGAGGGACACAGGGAGCGATGGGGGAATGGGGAAAGGGCGGGGGAAAGGGACTGAGGGGAGAGGTCTATCAGAGAGAGGGACACAGGGAGCGATGGGGGAAAGGGGAAAGTGCGGGGAATGGGACTGAGGGGAGAGGTCTATCAGAGAGAGGGACACAGGGAGCAATGAGGGAATGGGGAAAGGGCGGGGAATGGGACTGAGGGGAGATGTCTATCAGAGAGAGGGACACAGGGAGAGATGGGGGAATGGGGAAAGGGCGGGGGAATGGGACCGCGGGGAGAGGTCTATCAGAGAGAGGGACACAGGGAGCGATGGGGGAATGGGGAAAGGGCGGGGGAATGGGACTGAGGGGAGAAGTCTATCAGAGAGAGGGACACAGTGAGCGATGGGGGAATGGGGAAAGGTCGGGGAATGGGACTGAGGGGAGAGATCTATCAGAAAGAGGGACACAGGGAGCGATGGGGGAATGGGAAAGGGCGGGGGAATGGGACTGAGGGAGAGGTCTATCAGAGAGAGGGACACAGGGAGCGATGGGGAATGGGGAAAGGGCGGGGGAATGGGACTGAGGGGAGAGGTCTATCAGAGAGAGGGTCACAGGGAGCGATGGGGGAATGGGGAAAGGGCGGGGGAAAGGGACTGAGGGGAGAGGTCTATCAGAGAGAGGGACACAGGGAGCGATGGGGGAAAGGGGAAAGTGCGGGGGAATGGGACTGAGGGGAGAGGTCTATCAGAGAGAGGACACAGGGAGCAATGAGGGAATGGGGAAAGGGCGGGGGAATGGGACTGAGGGGAGATGTCTATCAGAGAGAGGGACACAGGGAGAGATGGGGGAATGGGGAAAGGGCGGGGGAATGGGACCGCGGGGAGAGGTCTATCAGAGAGAGGGACACAGGGAGCGATGGGGGAATGGGGAAAGGGCGGGGGAATGGGACTGAGGGGAGAAGTCTATCAGAGAGAGGGACACAGTGAGCGATGGGGGAATGGGGAAAGGTCGGGGAATGGGACTGAGGGGAGAGATCTATCAGAAAGAGGGACACAGGGAGCGATGGGGGAATGGGGAAAGGGCGGGGGAATGGGACTGAGGGGAGAGGTCTATCAGAGAGAGGGACACAGGGAGCGATGGGGGAATGGGGAAAGGGCGGGGGAATGGGACTGAGGGGAGAGGTCTATCAGAGAGAGGGTCACAGGGAGCGATGGGGGGAATGGGGAAAGGGCGGGGAATGGGACTGAGGGGAGAGGTCTATCAGAGAGAGGGACACAGGGAGCGATGTTGGAATGAGGAATGGGCGGGGGAATGAGACTGAGGGGGAGAGGCCTATCAGAGAGAGGGACACAGGGAGCGATGGGGGAATGGGGAAAGTGCCGGGAATGGGACTGAGGGGAGAGGTCTATCAGAGAGAGAGGGACACAGGGAGCGATGGGGGAATGGGGAAATGGCGGTGTGAATGGGATTGAGGGGAGAGTTTTATCAGAGAGAGGGACACAGGGAGCGATGGAGGAATGGGGAAAGGGCGGGGGAATGGGACTGAGGGGAGAGGCCTATCAGAGAGAGGGACACAGGGAGCGATGGGGGAATGGGGAAAGGGCGGGGATGGGGACTGAGGGGAGAGGTCTATCAGAAAGAGGGACACAGGGAGCGATGGGGGAATGGGGAAAGGGCAGGGAAATGGGACTGAGGGGAGAGGTCTATCAGAGAGAGGGACACAGGGAGCGATGGGGGAATGGGGAAAGGCGGGTGATTGGGACTGAGGGGAGAGGTCTATCAGAGAGAGAGGGTCACAGGGAGCGATGGGGGAATGGTAAAAGGGCGGGGGAATGGGACTGAGTGGAGAGGTCTATCAGAGAGAGGGACACAGGGAGCGATGGGGGAATGGGGAAAGGGCGGGGGAATGGGACTGAGGGGAGAGGTCCTATCAGAGAGAGGGACACAGGGAGCGATGGGGGAATGGGGAAAGGGCGGGGGAATGGGACTGAGGGGAGAGCTCTATCAGAGAGAGGGACACAGGGAGCGATGGGGGGATGGGGAAAGGGCGGGGGAATGGGGACTGAGGGGAGAGGTCTATCAGAGAGAGGGGGACAGGGAGCGATGGGGGAATGGGGAAAGGGCGGGGAATGGGACTGTGGGGAGAGGTCTATCAGAGAGAGGGACACAGGGAGCGAAGGGGGAATGGGGAAAGGCGGGGAATGGGACTGAGGGGAGAAGTCTATCAGCGAGAGAGACACAGGGAGCAATGGGGGAATAGGGAGAGGGCGGGGAATGGAACTGAGGGGAGAGGTCTATCAGAGAGAGGGTCACAGGGAGCGATGGGGGAATGGGGGAAAGGGCGGGGAATGGGACTGAGGGGAGATGTCTATCAGAGAGAGGGACACAGGGAGCGATGGGGGAATGGGGAAAGGGCGGGGGAATGGGACTGCGGGGAGAGGTCTATCAGAGAGAGGGAGACAGGGAGCGATGGGGGAATGGGGAAAGGGCGGGGAATGTGACTGTGGGGAGAGGTCTATCAGAGAGAGGGACACAGGGAGCGAAGGGGGAATGGGGAAAGGGCGGGGAATGGGACTGATGGGAGAGGTCTATCAGAGAGAGGGACACAGGGAGCGATGGGGGAATGGGAAAGGGCAGGGGGAATGGGACTGAGGGGAGAGGTCTATCAGAGAGAGGGACACCAGGGAGCGATGGGGGAATGGGGAAAGGGCGGGGGAATGGAACTGAGGGGAGAGGTCTATCAGAGAGAGGGACACAGGGAGCGATGGGGGAATGGGGAAAGGGTGGGGTATTGGGACTGAGGGGAGAGGTCTATCAGAGAGAGAGGGACACAGGGAGCGATGGGGGAATGGTAAAAAGGCAGGGGAATGGGACTGAGGGGAGAGGTCTATCAGAGAGAGGGACACAGGGAGCGATGGGGGAATGGGGAAAGGGCGGTGGAATGGGACTGAGGGGAGAGGTCTATCAGAGAGAGGGACACAGGGTGCGATGGGGGAATGCGGAAAGGGCGGGGGAATGGGACTGAGGGGAGAGCTCTATCAGAGAGAGGGACACACTGAGCGATGGGGGAATGGGGAAAGGGCGGGGGAATGGGACTGAGGGGAGAGGTCTATCAGAGAGAGGGACACACTGAGCGATGGGGAATGGGGAAAGGGTGGGGGAATGGGACTGACGGGAGAGGTCTATCAGAGAGAGGGGACACAGGGAGCGATGGGGGAGTGGGGAAAGGGCGGGGGATTGGGACTGAGGGGAGAGGTCTATCAGAGAGGGACACAGGGAGCGATGGGGGAATGGGGAAAGGGCGGGCGAATGGGACTGAGGGGAGAGGTCTATCAGAGAGAGAGGGACACAGGGAAGCGATGGGGGAATGGGGAAATGGCGGGTGAATGGGATTGAGGGGAGAGTTTTATCAGAGAGAGGGACACAGGGAGCGATGGAGGAATGGGGAAAGGGCGGGGGGAATGGGACTGAGGGGAGAGGCCTATCAGAGAGAGGGACACAGGGAGCGATGGGGGAATGGGGAAAGGGCGGGGGATGGGACTGAGGGGAGAGCTCTATCAGAAAGAGGGACACAGGGAGCGATGGGGGAATGGGGAAAGGGCAGGGAATGGGACTGAGGGGAGAGGTCTATCAGAGAGAGGACACAGGGAGCGATGGGGGAATGGGGAAAGGGCGGGGGAATGGGACTGAGGGGAGAGGTCTATCAGAGAGAGGGACACAGGGAGCGATGGGGGAAAGGGGAAAGGGCGGGTGATTGGGACTGAGGGGAGAGGTCTATCAGAGAGAGAGGGACACAGGGAGCGATGGGGGGAATGGTAAAAGGGCGGGGGAATGGGACTGAGTGGAGAGGTCTATCAGAGAGAGGGACACAGGGAGCGATGGGGGAATGGGGAAAGGGCGGGGGAATGGGACTGAGGGGAGAGGACTATCAGAGAGAGGGACACAGGGAGCGATGGGGGAATGGGGAAAGGGCGGGGGAATGGGACTGAGGGGAGAGCTCTATCAGAGAGAGGGACACAGGGAGCGATGGGGGAATGGGGAAAGGGCGGGGGAATGGGACTGAGGGGAGAGGTCTATCAGAGAGAGGGAGACAGGGAGCGATGGGGGAATGGGGAAAGGGCGGGGAATGGGACTGTGGGGAGAGGTCTATCAGAGAGAGGGACACAGGAGCGAAGGGGAATGGGGAAAGAGCGGGGAATGGGACTGAGGGGAGAAGTCTATCAGCGAGAGAGACACAGGGAGCAATGGGGGAATAGGGAGAGGGCGGGGAATGGGACTGAGGGAGAGGTCTATCAGAGAGAGGGTCACAGGGCGCGATGGGGGAATGGGGAAAGGGCGGGGAATGGGACTGAGGGGAGATGTCTATCAGAGAGAGGGACACAGGGAGCGATGGGGGAATGGGGAAAGGGCGGGGGAATGGGACTGCGGGGAGAGGTCTATCAGAGAGAGGGGTCACAGGGAGCGATGGGGGAATGGGAAAACGGCGGGGAATGGGACTGAGGGGAGAGGTCTATCAGAGAGAGGGAGACAGGGAGCGATGGGGGAATGGGGAAAGGGCGGGGAATGTGACTGTGGGGAGAGGTCTATCAGAGAGAGGGACACAGGGAGCGAAGGGGGAATGGGGGAAGGGCGGGGAATGGGACTGATGGGAGAGGTCTATCAGAGAGAGGGACACAGGGAGCGATGGGGGAATGGGGAAAGGGCAGGGGAATGGGACTGAGGGGAGAGGTCTATCAGAGAGAGGGACACAGGGGAGCGATGGGGAATGGGGAAAGGGCGGGGGAATGGAACTGAGGGGAGAGGTCTATCAGAGAGAGGGACACAGGGAGCGATGGGGGAATGGGGAAAGGGTGGGGTATTGGGACTGAGGGGAGAGGTCTATCAGAGAGAGAGGGACACAGGGAGCGATGGGGGAATGGTAAAAGGGCAGGGGAATGGGACTGAGGGGAGAGGTCTATCAGAGAGAGGGACACAGGGAGCGATGGGGGAATGGGGAAAGGGCGGGGGAATGGGACTGAGGGAGAGGTCTATCAGAGAGAGGGACAAAGGGTGCGATGGGGGAATGCGGAAAGGGCGGGGGAATGGGACTGAGGGGAGAGCTCTATCAGAGAGAGGGACACACTGAGCGATGGGGGAATGGGAAAAGGGCGGGGGAATGGGACTGAGGGGAGAGGTCTATCAGAGAGAGGGACACACTGAGCGATGGGGGAATGGGGAAAGGCGGGGGAATGGGACTGACGGGAGAGGTCTATCAGAGAGAGGGACACAGGGAGCGATGGGGGAGTGGGGAAAGGGCGGGGGATTGGGACTGAGGGGAGAGGTCTATCAGAGAGGGACACAGGGAGCGATGGGGGAATGGGGAAAGGGCGGTGAATGTGACTGAGGGGAGAGGTCTATCAGACAGAGGGACACAGGGAGCGATGGGGTAATGGGGAAATGGCAGGGGAATGGGACTGAGGGGAGAGGTCTATCAGAGAGAGGGACACAGGGAGTGATGGGGGAATGGGGAAAGGGCGGGGAATGGGACTGAGGGGAGAGGTCTATCAGAGCGAGGGGCACAGGGAGCGATGGGGGAATGGGGAAAGGGCGGGGGAATGGGACTGAGGGGAGAGGTCTATCAGAGAGATGGACACAGGGAGCGATGGGGGAATGGGGAAAGGGCGAGGGAATGGGACTGAGGGGAGAGGTCTATCAGAGAGAGGGACACAGGGAGCGATGGTGGAATGGGGAACCTGGGCCGGCGCGAATGAGACCTCTCCCCTCAGTCCCATTCCCTCGCCCTTTCCCCATTCCCCCATCGCTCCCTGTGTCCATCTCTCTGATAGACCTCTCCCCTCAGTCCCATTCCCCCGCCCTTTCCCATTCCCCCATCGCTCCCTGTGCCCCTCGCTCTGATAGACCTCTCCCTCAGTCCCATTCCCCGCCCTTTCCCCATTCCCCCATCACTCCCTGTGTCCCTCTCTCTGATAGACCTCTCCCCTCAGTCCCATTCCCCTGCCATTTCCCCATTACCCCCATCGCTCCCTGTGTCCCTCTGTCTGATAGACCTCTCCCCTTCAGTCACATTCACCGCCCTTTCCCCATTCCCCCATCGCTCCCTGTGTCCCTCTCTGATAGACCTCTCCCCTCAGTCCCAATCCCCCGCCCTTTCCCCACTCCCCCATCGCTCCCTGTGTCCCTCTCTCTGATAGACCTCTCCCGTCAGTCCCATTCCCCCGCCCTTTCCCCATTCCCCCATCGCTCAGTGTGTCCCTCTCTCTGATAGACCTCTCCCCTCAGTCCCATTCCCCCGCCCTTTCCCCATTCCCCCATCGCTCAGTGTGTCCCTCTCTCTGATAGAGCTCTCCCCTCAGTCCCATTCCCCCGCCCTTTCCGCATTCCCCCATCGCACCCTTTGTCCCTCTCTCTGATAGACCTCTCCCCTCAGTCCCATTCCCCCGCCCTTTCCCCATTCCCCCATCGCTCCCTGTGTCCCTCTCTCTGATAGACCTCTCCCCTCAGTCCCATTCCCCTGCCCTTTTACCATTCCCCCATCGCTCCCTGTGTCCCTCTCTCTCTGATAGACCTCTCCCCTCAGTCCCAATACCCCACCCTTTCCCCATTCCCCCATCGCTCCCTGTGTCCCCTCTCTCTGATAGACCTCTCCCCTCAGTTCCATTCCCCCGCCCTTTCCCCATTCCCCCATCGCTCCCCTGTGTCCCTCTCTCTGATAGACCTCTCCCCTCAGTCCCATTCCCCTGCCCTTTCCCCATTCCCCCATCGCTCCCTGTGTCCCTCTCTCTGATAGACCTCTCCATCAGTCCCATTCCCCGCCCTTCCCCCATTCCCCCTTCGCTCCCTGTGTCCCTCTCTCTGATAGACCTCTCCCCACAGTCACATTCCCCGCCCTTTCCCCATTCCCCCATCGCTCCCTGTCTCCCTCTCTCTGATAGACCTCTCCCCTCAGTCCCATTCCCCGCCGTTTTCCCATTCCCCCATCGCTCCCTGTGACCCTCTCTCTGATAGACCTCTCCCCGCAGTCCCATTCCCCCGCCCTTTCCCCATTCCCCCATCGCTCCCTGTGTCCCCTCTCTCTGATAGACATCTCCCCTCAGTCCCATTCCCCGCCCTTTCCCCATTCCCCCATCGCGCCCTGTGACCCTCTCTCTGATAGACCTCTCCCCTCAGTCCCATTCCCCGCCCTCTCCCTATTCCCCCCATTGCTCCCTGTGTCTCTCTCGCTGATAGACTTCTCCCCTCAGTCCCATTCCCCGCTCTTTCCCCATTCCCCCTTCGCTCCCTGTGTCCCTCTCTCTGATAGACCTCTCCCCCACAGTCCCATTCCCCGCCCTTTCCCCATTCCCCCATCGCTCCCTGTCTCCCTCTCTCTGATAGACCTCTCCCCTCAGTCCCATTCCCCCGCCCTTTCCCCATTCCCCCATCGCTCCCTGTGTCCCTCTCTCTGATAGAGCTCTCCCCTCAGTCCCATTCCCCCGCCCTTTCCCCATTCCCCCATCGCTCCCTGTGTCCCTCTCTCTGATAGTCCTCTCCCCTCAGTCCCATTCCCCCGCCCTTTCCCCATTCCCCCATCGCTCCCTGTGTCCCTCTCTCTGATAGACCTCTCCACTCAGTCCCATTCCCCCGCCCTTTTACCATTCCCCCATCGCTCCCTGTGTCCCTCTCTCTCTGATAGACCTCTCCCTCAGTCCCAATCACCCGCCCTTTCCCCTTTCCCCCATCGCTCCCTGTGTCCCTCTCTCTGATAGACCCTCTCCCCTCAGTCCCATTCCCCCGCCCTTTCCCCATTCCCCCATCGCTCCCTGTGTCCCTCTCTCTGATAGACCTCTCCCCTCAGTCCCATTCCCCTGCCCTTTCCCCATTCCCCCATCGCTCCCTGTGTCCCTCTTTCTGATAGAGCTCTCCCCTCAGTCCCATCCCCCGCCCTTTCCCCATTCCCCCATCGCTCCCTGTGTCCCTCTCTCTGATAGGCCTCTCCCCTCAGTCCCATTCCCCCGCCCTTTCCCCATTCCTCCATCGCTCCCTGTGTCCCTCTCTCTGATAAAACTCTCCCCTCAATCCCATTCACCCGCCATTTCCCCATTCCCCCATCGCTCCCTGTGTCCCTCTCTCTCTGATAGACCTCTCCCCTCAGTCCCATTCGCCCGCCCTTTCCCCATTCCCCATCGCTCCCTGTGTCCCTCTCTGATAGACCTCTCCCCTCAGTCCCAATCCCCCGCCCTTTCCCCACTCCCCCATCGCTCCCTGTGTCCCTCTCTCTGATAGACCCTCTCCCGTCAGTCCCATTCCCCCACCCTTTCCCCATTCCCCCATCGCTCAGTGTGTCCCTCTCTCTGATAGACCTCTCCCCTCAGTCCCATTCCCCCGCCCTTTCCCCATTCCCCCATCGCTCAGTGTGTCCCTCTCTCTGATAGAGCTCTCCCCTCAGTCCCATTCCCCCGCCCTTTCCGCATTCCCCCATCGCACCCTGTGTCCCTCTCTCTGATAGACCTCTCCCCTCAGTCCCATTCCACCGCCCTTTCCCCATTCCCCCATCGCTCCCTGTGTCCCTCTCTCTGATAGACCTCTCCCCTCAGTCCCATTCCCCTGCCTTTTTACCATTCCCCCATCGCTCCCTGTGTCCCTCTCTCTCTGATAGACCTCTCCCCTCAGTCCCAATACCCCACCCTTTCCCCATTCCCCCATCGCTCCCTGTGTCCCTCTCTCTGATAGACCTCTCCCCCTCAGTTCCATTCCCCCGCCCTTTCCCCATTCCCCCATCGCTCCCTGTGTCCCTCTCTCTGATAGACCTCTCCCCTCAGTCCCATTCCCCTGCCCTTTCCCCATTCCCCCATCGCTCCCTGTGTCCCTCTCTCTGATAGACCTCTCCCATCAGTCCCATTCCCCGCCCTTTCCCCATTCCCCCTTCGCTCCCTGTGTCCCTCTCTCTGATAGACCTCTCCCCACAGTCACATTCCCCGCCCTTTCCCCCATTCCCCCATCGCTCCCTGTCTCCCTCTCTCTGATAGACCTCTCCCCGCAGTCCCATTCCCCCGCCCTTTCCCCATTCCCCCATCGCTCCCTGTGTCCCTCTCTCTGATAGACATCTCCCCTCAGTCCCATTCCCCGCCCTTTCCCCATTCCCCCATCGCTCCCTGTGACCCTCTCTCTGATAGACCTCTCCCCTCAGTTCCATTCCCCGCCCTCTCCCTATTCCCCCATTGCTCCCTGTGTCTCTCTCGCTGATAGACTTCTCCCCTCAGTCCCATTCCCCGCCCTTTCCCCATTCCCCCTTCGCTCCCTGTGTCCCTCTCTCTGATAGACCTCTCCCCACAGTCCATTCCCCGCCCTTTCCCCATTCCCCCATCGCTCCCTGTCCCCCTCTCTCTGATAGACCTCTCCCCTCAGTCCCATTCCCCCGCCCTTTCCCCATCCCCCCATCGCTCCCTGTGTCCCTCTCTCTGATAGAGCTCTCCCCTCAGTCCCATTCCCCGCCCTTTCCCCATTCCCCCATCGCTCCCTGTGTCCCTCTCTCTGATAGACCTCTCCCCTCAGTCCCATTCCCCCGCCCTTTCCCCATTCCCCCATCGCTCCCTGTGTCCCTCTCTCTGATAGACCTCTCCACTCAGTCCCATTCCCCCGCCCTTTTACCATTCCCCCATCGCTCCCTGTGACCCTCTCTCTCTGATAGACCTCTCCCCTCAGTCCCAATCACCCGCCCTTTCCCCATTCCCCCATCGCTCCCTGTGTCCCTCTCTCTGATAGACCTCTCCCCTCAGTCCCATTCCCCTGCCCTTTCCCCATTCCCCCATCGCTCCCTGTGTCCCCTCTTTCTGATAGACCTCTCCCCTCAGTCCCATCCCCGCCCTTTCCCCATTCCCCCATCGCTCCCTGTGTCCCTCTCTCTGATAGGCCTCTCCCCTCAGTCCCATTCCCCCGCCCTTTCCCCATTCCTCCATCGCTCCCTGTGTCCCTCTCTCTGATAAAACTCTCCCCTCAATCCCATTCACCCGCCATTTCCCCATTCCCCCATCGCTCCCTGTGTCCCTCTCTCTCTGATAGACCTCTCCCCTCAGTCCCATTCCCGGCACTTTCCCCATTCCCCCATCGCTCCCTGTGTCCCTCTCTCTGATAGGCCTCTCCCCCTCAGTCTCATTCCCCCGCCCATTCCTCATTCCAACATCGCTCCCTGTGTCCCTCTCTCTGATAGACCTCTCCCCTCAGTCCCCATTCCCCGCCCTTTCCCCATTCCCCCCATCGCTCCCTGTGACCCTCTCTCTGATAGACCTCTCCCCTCAGTCCCATTCCCCGCCCTTTCCCCATTCCCCCATCGCTCCCTGTGTCCCTCTCTCTGATAGACCTCTCCCCTCAGTCCCATTCCCCCGCCCTTTCCCCATTCCCCCATCGCTCCCTGTGTCCCTCTTTCTGATAGATCTCTCCCCTCAGTCCCATTCCCCGACCTTTCCCCCATTCCCCCATCGCTCACTGTGTCCCCTCTCTCTGATAGACTTCTCCCCTCAGTCCCATTCCCCCGCCCTTTCCCCATTCCCCCATCGCTCCCTGTGTCCCTCTCTCTGATAGACCTCTCCCCGCGGTCCCATTCCCCCGCCCTTTCCCCATTCCCCCATCTCTCCCTGTGTCCCTCTCTCTGATAGACATCTCCCCTCAGTCCCATTCCCCGCCCTTTCCCCATTCCCTCATTGCTCCCTGTGTCCCTCTCTCTGATAGACCTCTCCCCTCAGTCCCATTCCCCGCACTTTCCCCTTTCCCCCATCGCTCCCTGTGTCCCTCTCTCTGATAGACCTCTCCCCTCAGTCCCTTTCCCCCGCCCTTTCCCCATTCCCCCATCGCTCCCTGTGACCCTCTCTCTGATAGACCTCTCCCCTCAGTCCCATTCCCCCGCCCTTTCCCCATTCCCCCATCGCTCCCCTGTGTCCCTCTCTCTGATAGACCTCTCCCCTCAGTCCCATTCCCCCGCCCTTTCCCCATTCCCCCATCGCTCCCTGTGTCCCTCTTTCTGATAGATCTCTCCCCTCAGTCCCATTCCCCGACCTTTCCCCATTCCCCCATCGCTCACTGTGTCCCTCTCTCTGATAGACTTCTCCCCTCAGTCCCATTCCCCCGCCCTTTCCCCATTCCCCCATCGCTCCCTGTGTCCCTCTCTCTGATAGACCTCTCCCCGCGGTCCCATTCCCCCGCCCTTTCCCCATTCCCCCATCTCTCCCTGTGTCCCTCTCTCTGATAGACATCTCCCCTCAGTCCCATTCCCCGCCCTTTCCCCATTCCCTCATTGCTCCCTGTGTCCCTCTCTCTGATAGACCTCTCCCCTCAGTCCCATTCCCCGCACTTTCCCCTTTCCCCCCATCGCTCCCTGTGTCCCTCTCTCTGATAGACCTCTCCCCTCAGTCCCTTTCCCCCGCCCTTTCCCCATTCCCCCATCGCTCCCTGTGTCCCTCTCTCTGATAGACCTCTCCCCTCAGTCCCATTCCCCCGCCCTTTTACCATTCCCCCATCGCTCCCTGTGTCCCTCTCTCTCTGATAGACCTCTCCCTCAGTCCCAATCTCCCGCCCTGTCCCCATTCCCCCATCGCTCCCTGTGTCCCTCTCTCTGATAGACCTCTCCCCTCAGTTCCATTCCCCCGCCCTTTCCCCATTCCCCCATCGCTCCCTGTGTCCCTCTCTCTGATAGACCTCTCCCCTCAGTCCCATTCCCCTGCCCTTTCCCCATTCCCCCCATCGCTCCCTGTGTCCCTCTCTCTGATAGACCTCTCCCCTCAGTCCCATTCCCCGCCCTTTCCCCATTCCCCCTTCGCTCCCTGTGTCCCTCTCTCTGATAGACCTCTCCCCACAGTCCCATTCCCCGCCCTTTCCCCATTCCCCCATCGCTCCCTGTCTCCCTCTCTCTGATAGACCTCTCCCCTCAGACCCATTCCCTCACCCTTTCCCCATACACCCATCGCTCCCTGTGTCCCTCTCTCTCTGATAGACCTCTCCCCTCAGTCCCATTCCCTGCCCTTTTCCCATTCCCCCATCACTCCCTGTGTCCCTCTCTCTGTAGACCTCTCCCCTCAGTCCCATTCCCCCGCCCTTTACCCATTCCGCCATCGCTCCCTGTGTCCCTCTCTCTGATAGACCTCTCCCCTCAGTCCCATTCTTCCGCCCTTTCCCCATTCCCCCATCGCTCCCTGTGTCCATCTGTCTGATAGACCCCTCCCCTCAGTCCCATTCCCCCGCCCTTTCCCCATTCCCCCATCGCTCCCTGTGCCCCCTCTCTCTGATAGACCTCTCCCCTCAGTCCCATTCCACGCCCTTTCCCCATTCCCCCATCACTCCCTGTGTCCCTCTCTCTGATAGACCTCTCCCCCTCAGTCCCATTCCCCTGCCATTTCCCCATTACCCCATCGATCCCTGTGTCCCTCTGTCTGATAGACCTCTCCCCTCAGTCACATTCACCGCCCTTTCCCCATTCCCCCATCGCTCCCTGTGTCCCTCTCTCTGATAGACCAATCCCCTCAGTCCCATTCCCCGCCCTTTCCCCATTCCCCCATCGCTCCCTGTGTCCCTCTCTGATAGACCTCTCCCCTCAGTCCCATTCCCCCGCCCTTTCCCCACTCCCCCATCGCTCCCTGTGTCCCTCTCTCTGATAGACCTCTCCCGTCAGTCCCATTCCCGGCACTTTCCCCATTCCCCCATCGCTCCCTGTGTCCCTCTCTCTGATAGGCCTCTCCCCCCTCAGTCTCATTCCCCGCCCATTCCCCATTCCACCATCGCTCCCTGTGTCCCTCTCTCTGATAGACCTCTCCCCTCAGTCCCATTCCCTCGCCCTTTCCCCATTCCCCCATCGCTCCCTGTGTCCATCTCTCTGATAGACCTCTCCCCTCAGTCCCATTCCCCCCGCCCTTTCCCCATTCCCCCATCGCTCCCTGTGCCCCTCGCTCTGATAGACCTCTCCCCTCAGTCCAATTCCCCGCCCTTTCCCCATTCCCCCATCACTCCCTGTGTCCCTCTCTCTGATAGACCTCTCCCCTCAGTCCCATTCCCCTGCCATTTCCCCATTACCCCCATCGCTCCCTGTGTCCCTCTGTCTGATAGACCTCTCCCCTCAGTCACATTCACCGCCCTTTCCCCATTCCCCCATCGCTCCCTGTGTCCCTCTCTCTGATAGAACACTCCCCTCAGTCCCATTCACTGCCCTTTCCCCATTCCCCCATCGCTCCCTGTGTCCCTCTCTGATAGACCTCTCCCCTCAGTCCCAATCCCCCGCCCTTTCCCCACTCCCCCATCGCTCCCTGTGTCCCTCTCTCTGATACACCTCTCCCGTCAGTCCCATTCCCCCGCCCTTTCCCCATTCCCCCATCGCTCAGTGTGTCCCTCTCTCTGATAGACCTCTCCCCTCAGTCCCATTCCCCCGCCCTTTCCCCATTCCCCCATCGCTCAGTGTGTCCCTCTCTCTGATAGAGCTCTCCCCTCAGTCCCATTCCCCCGCCCTTTCCGCATTCCCCCATCGCACCCTGTGTCCCTCTCTCTGATAGACCACTCCCCTCAGTCCCATTCCCCCGCCCTTTCCCCATTCCCCCATCGCTCCCTGTGTCCCTCTCTCTGATAGACCTCTCCCCTCAGTCCCATTCCCCCGCCCTTTCCCCATTCCCCCATCGCTCCCTGTGTCCCTCTCTCTCTGATAGACCTCTCCCCTCAGTCCCATTCCCCTGCCCTTTCCCCATTCCCCCATCGCTCCCTGTGTCCCTCTCTCTGATAGACCTCTCCCATCAGTCCCATTCCCCCGCCCTTTCCCCATTCCCCCTTCGCTCCCTGTGTCCCTCTCTCTGATAGACCTCTCCCCACAGTCACATTCCCCGCCCTTTCCCCATTCCCCCATCGCTCCCTGTCTCCCTCTCTCTGATAGACCTCTCCACTCAGTCCCATTCCCCGCCGTTTTCCCATTCCCCCATCGCTCCCTGTGTCCCTCTCTCTGATAGACCTCTCCCCGCAGTCCCATTCCCCCGCCCTTTCCCCATTCCCCCATCGCTCCCTGTGTCCCTCTCTCTGATAGACATCTCCCCTCAGTCCCATTCCCCGCCCTTTCCCCATTCCCCCATCGCTCCCTGTGACACTCTCTCTGATAGACCTCTCCCCTCAGTCCCATTCCCCGCCCTCTCCCTATTCCCCCATTGCTCCCTGTGTCTCTCTCGCTGATAGACTTCTCCCCTCAGTCCCATTCCCCGCCCTTTCCCCATTCCCCCTTCGCTCCCTGTGTCCCTCTCTCTGATAGACCTCTCCCCTCAGTCCCATTCCCCGCCCTTTCCCCATTCCCCCATCGCTCCCTGTGTCCCTCTCTCTGATAGAGCTCTCCCCTCAGTCCCATTCCCCCGCCCTTTCCCCATTCCCCCATCGCTCCCGTGTCCCTCTCTCTGATAGACCTCTCCCCTCAGTCCCATTCCCCCGCCCTTTCCCCATTCCCCCATCGCTCCCTGTGTCCCTCTCTCTGATAGACCTCTCCACTCAGTCCCATTCCCCCGCCCTTTTACCATTCCCCCATCGCTCCCTGTGTCCCTCTCTCTCTGATAGACCTCTCCCCTCAGTCCCAATCACCCGCCCTTTCCCCATTCCCCCATCGCTCCCTGTGTCCCTCTCTCTGATAGACCTCTCCCCTCAGTCCCATTCCCCCGCCCTTTCCCCATTCCCCCATCGCTCCCTGTGTCCCTCTCTCTGATAGACCTCTCCCCTCATTCCCATTCCCCTGCCCTTTCCCCATTCCCCCATCGCTCCCTGTGTCCCTCTTTCTGATAGACCTCTCCCCTCAGTCCCATCCCCCGCCCTTTCCCCATTCCCCCATCGCTCCCTGTGTCCCTCTCTCTGATAGGCCTCTCCCCTCAGTCCCATTCCCCCGCCCTTTCCCCATTCCTCCATCGCTCCCTGTGTCCCTCTCTCTGATAAAACTCTCCCCTCAATCCCATTCACCCGCCATTTCCCCATTCCCCCATCGCTCCCTGTGTCCCTCTCTCTCTGATAGACCTCTCCCCTCAGTCCCATTCCCCGCACTTTCCCCATTCCCCCATCGCTCCCTGTGTCCCTCTCTCAGTTAGACCTCTCCCCTCAGTCCCATTCCCCGCCCTTTCCCCATTCCCCCATCGCACCCTGTGTCCCTCTCTCTGATAGACCTCTCCCCTCAGTCCCATTCGCCCGCCCTTTCCCCATTCCCCCATCACTCCCTGTGTCCCTCTCTCTGATAGACTTCTCCCGTCAGTCCCATTCCCCGCCCTTTCTCCATTCCCCCATTGCTCCCTGTGTCCCTCTCTCTGATAGACCTTTCCCCTCAGTCCCATTTCCCCGCCCTTTCCCCATTCCCCCATCGCTCCCTGTGTCCCTCTCTCTGATAGACCTCTCCCATCAGTCCCATTCCCCGCCTTTTCCCCATTCCCCCATCGCTCCCTGTGTCCCTCTCTCTGATAGACCTCTCCCCTCAGTCCCATTCCCTGCTCTTTCCCCATTCCCCCATCGCTCCCTGTGTCCCTCTCTCTGATAGACCACTCCCCTCAGTCCCATTCCCCCGCCCTTTCCCCATTCCCCCATCGCTCCCTGTGTCCCTCTCTCTGATAGTCCTCTCCCCTCAGTCCCATTCCCCCGCCCTTTCCCCATTCCCCCATCGCTCCCTGTGTCCCTCTCTCTGATAGACCTCTCCCCTCAGTCCCATTCCCCCGCACTTTTACCATTCCCCCATCGCTCCCTGTGTCCCTCTCTCTCTGATAGACCTCTCTCCTCAGTCCCAATCCCCCGCCCTGTCCCCATTCCCCCATCGCTCCCTATGTCCCTCTCTCTGATAGACCTCTCCCCTCAGTTCCATTCCCCCGCCCTTTCCCCATTCCCCCATCGCTCCCTGTGTCCCTCTCTCTGATAGACCTCTCCCCTCAGTCCCATTCCCCTGCCCTTTCCCCATTCCCCCATCGCTCCCTGTGTCCCTCTCTCTGATAGACCTCTCCCCACAGTCCCATTCCCCGCCCTTTCCCCATTCCCCCATCGCTCCCTGCCTCCCTCTCTCTGATAGACCTCTCCCCTCAGACCCATTCCCTCACCCTTTCCCCATACCCCCATCGCTCCCTGTGTCCCTCTCTCTCTGATAGACCTCTCCTCTCAGTCCCATTCCCTGCCCTTTTCCCATTCCCCCATCACTCCCTGTGTCCCTCTCTCTGTAGACCTCTCCCCTCAGTCCCATTCCCCCCCCTTTACCCATTCCGCCATCGCTCCCTGTGTCCCTCTCTCTGATAGACCTCTCCCCTCAGTCCCATTCTCCCGCCCTTTCCCCATTCCCCCATCGCTCCCTGTGTCCATCTCTCTGATAGACCCCTCCCCTCAGTCCCATTCCCCCGCCCTTTCCCCATTCCCCCATCGCTCCCTGTGCCCCTCTCTCTGATAGACCTCTCCCCTCAGTCCCATTCCCCGCCCTTTCCCCATTCCCCCATCACTCCCTGTGTCCCTCTCTCTGATAGACCTCTCCCCTCAGTCCCATTCCCCTGCCATTTCCCCATTACCCCATCGCTCCCTGTGTCCCTCTGTTTGATAGACCTCTCCCCTCAGTCACATTCACCGCCCTTTCCCCATTCCCACATCGCTCCCTGTGTCCCTCTCTCTGATAGACCACTCCCCTCAGTCCCATTCCCCGCCCTTTCCCCATTCCCCCATCGCTCCCTGTGACCCTCTCTGATAGACCTCTCCCCTCAGTCCCATTCCCCCGCCCTTTCCCCACTCCCCCATCGCTCCCTGTGTCCCTCTCTCTGATAGACCTCTCCCGTCAGTCTCATTCCCGGCACTTTCCCCATTCCCCCATCGCTCCCTGTGTCCCTCTCTCTGATAGGCCTCTCCCCCTCAGTCTCATTCCCCGCCCATTCCCCATTCCACCATCGCTCCCTGTGTCCCTCTCTCTGATAGACCTCTCCCCTCAGTCCCATTCCCTCGCCCTTTCCCCATTCCCCCATCGCTCCCTGTGTCCATCTCTCTGATAGACCTCTCCCCTCAGTCCCATTCCCCCACCCTTTCCCCATTCCCCCATCGCTCCCTGTGCCCCTCTCTCTGATAGACCTCTCCCCTCAGTCCCATTCCCCGCCCTTTCCCCATTCCCCCATCACTCCCTGTGTCCCTCTCTCTGATAGACCTCTCCCCACAGTCCCATTCGCCTGCCATTTCCCCATTACCCCATCGCTCCCTGTGTCCCTCTGTCTGATAGACCTCTCCCCTCAGTCACATTCACCGCCCTTTCCCCATTCCCCCATCGCTCCCTGTGTCCCTCTCTCTGATAGACCACTCCCCTCAGTCCCATTCACCGCCCTTTCCCCATTCCCCCATCGCTCCCTGTGTCCCTCTCTGATAGACCTCTCCCCTCAGTCCCATTCCCCCGCCCTTTCCCCACTCCCCCATCACTCCCTGTGTCCCTCTCTCTGATAGACCTCTCCCGTCAGTCCCATTCCCCCGCCCATTCCCCATTCCCCCATCGCTCCCTGTGTCCCTCTCTCTCTGATAGACCTCTCCCCTCAGTCCCAATCACCCGCCCTTTCCCCATTCCCCCATCGCTCCCTGTGTCCCTCTCTCTGATAGACCTCTCCCCTCAGTCCCATTCCCCCGCCCTTTCACCATTCCCCCATCGCTCCCTGTGTCCCTCTATCTGATAGACCTCTCCCCTCAGTCCCATTCCCCTGCCCTTTCCCCATTCCCCCATCGCTCCCTGTGTCCCTCTTTCTGATAGACCTCTCCCCTCAGTCCCATTCCCCGCCCTTTCCCCATTCCCCCATCGCTCCCTGTGTCCCTCTCTCTGATAGGCCTCTCCCCTCAGTCCCATTCCCCCGCCCTTTCCCCATTCCTCCATCGCTCCCTGTGTCCCTCTCTCTGATAAAACTCTCCCCTCAATCCCATTCACCCGCCATTTCCCCATTCCCCCATCGCTCCCTGTGTCCCTCTCTCTCTGATAGACCTCTCCCCTCAGTCCCATTCCCCGCACTTTCCCCATTCCGCCATCGCTCCCTGTGTCCCTCTCTCAGTTAGACCTCTCCCCTCAGTCCCATTCCCCGCCCTTTCCCCATTCCCCCATCGCACCCTGTGTCCCTCTCTCTGATAGACCTCTCCCCTCAGTCCCATTCGCCCGCCCTTTCCCCATTCCCCCATCACTCCCTGTGTCCCTCTCTCTGATAGACTTCTCCCCTCAGTCCCATTCCCCGCCCTTTCCCCATTCCCCCATTGCTCCCTGTGTCCCTCTCTCTGATAGACCTTTCCCCTCAGTCCCATTTCCCCGCCCTTTCCCCATTCCCCCATCGCTCCCTGTGTCCCTCTCTCTGATAGTCCTCTCCCCTCAGTCCCATTCCCCGCCTTTTCCCCATTCCCCCATCGCTCCCTGTGTCCCTCTCTCTGATAGACCTCTCCCCTCAGTCCCATTCCCTGCCCTTTCCCCATTCCCCCATCGCTCCCTGTGTCGCTCTCTCTGATAGACCACTCCCCTCAGTCCCATTCCCCCGCCCTTTCCCCATTCCCCCATCGCTCCCTGTGTCCCTCTCTCTGATAGACCTCTCCCCTCAGTCCCATTCCCCCGCCCTTTCCCCATTCCCCCATCGCTCCCTGTGTCCCTCTCTCTGATAGACCTCTCCCCTCAGTCCCATTCCCCCGCCCTTTTACCATTCCCCCATCGCTCCCTGTGTCCCTCTCTCTCTGATAGACCTCTCCCCTCAGTCCCAATCCCCCGCCCTGTCCCCATTCCCCCATCGCTCCCTGTGTCCCTCTCTCTGATAGACCTCTCCCCTCAGTTCCATTCCCCCGCCCTTTCCCCATTCCCCCATCGCTCCCTGTGTCCCTCTCTCTGATAGACCTCTCCCCTCAGTCCCATTCCCCTGCCCTTTCCCCATTCCCCCATCGCTCCCTGTGTCCCTCTCTCTGATAGACCTCTCCCCACAGTCCCATTCCCCGCCCTTTCCCCATTCCCCCATCGCTCCCTGTCTCCCTCTCTCTGATAGAACTCTCCCCTCAGACCCATTCCCTCACCCTTTCCCCATACCCCCATCGCTCCCTGTGTCCCTCTCTCTCTGATAGACCTCTCCTCTCAGTCCCATTCCCTGCCCTTTTCCCATTCCCCCATCACTCCCTGTGTCCCTCTCTCTGTAGACCTCTCCCCTCAGTCCCATTCCCCCCCCTTTACCCATTCCGCCATCGCTCCCTGTGTCCCTCTCTCTGATAGACCTCTCCCCTCAGTCCCATTCTCCCGCCCTTTCCCCATTCCCCCATCGCTCCCTGTGTCCATCTCTCTGATAGACCCCTCCCCTCAGTCCCATTCCCCCGCCCTTTCCCCATTCCCCCATCGCTCCCTGTGCCCCTCTCTCTGATAGACCTCTCCCCTCAGTCCCATTCCCCGCCCTTTCCCCATTCCCCCATCACTCCCTGTGTCCCTCTCTCTGATAGACCTCTCCCCTCAGTCCCATTCCCCTGCCATTTCCCCATTACCCCATCGCTCCCTGTGTCCCTCTGTTTGATAGACCTCTCCCCTCAGTCACATTCACCGCCCTTTCCCCATTCCCCCATCGCTCCCTGTGTCCCTCTCTCTGATAGACCACTCCCCTCAGTCCCATTCCCCGCCCTTTCCCCATTCCCCCATCGCTCCCTGTGACCCTCTCTGATAGACCTCTCCCCTCAGTCCCATTCCCCCGCCCTTTCCCCACTCCCCCATCGCTCCCTGTGTCCCTCTCTCTGATAGACCTCTCCCGTCAGTCTCATTCCCGGCACTTTCCCCATTCCCTCATCGCTCCCTGTGTCCCTCTCTCTGATAGGCCTCTCCCCCTCAGTCTCATTCCCCGCCCATTCCCCATTCCACCATCGCTCCCTGTGTCCCTCTCTCTGATAGACCTCTCCCCTCAGTCCCATTCCCTCGCCCTTTCCCCATTCCCCCATCGCTCCCTGTGTCCATCTCTCTGATAGACCTCTCCCCTCAGTCCCATTCCCCCACCCTTTCCCCATTCCCCCATCGCTCCCTGTGCCCCTCTCTCTGATAGACCTCTCCCCTCAGTCCCATTCCCCGCCCTTTCCCCATTCCCCCATCACTCCCTGTGTCCCTCTCTCTGATAGACCTCTCCCCTCAGTCCCATTCCCCTGCCATTTCCCCATTACCCCATCGCTCCCTGTGTCCCTCTGTCTGATAGACCTCTCCCCTCAGTCACATTCACCGCCCTTTCCCCATTCCCCCATCGCTCCCTGTGTCCCTCTCTCTGATAGACCTCTCCCCTCAGTCCCATTCCCCCGCCCTTTCACCATTCCCCCATCGCTCCCTGTGTCCCTCTCTCTGATAGACCTCTCCCCTCAGTCCCATTCCCCTGCCCTTTCCCCATTCCCCCATCGCTCCCTGTGTCCCTCTTTCTGATAGACCTCTCCCCTCAGTCCCATTCCCCGCCCTTTCCCCATTCCCCCATCGCTCCCTGTGTCCCTCTCTCTGATAGGCCTCTCCCCTCAGTCCCATTCCCCCGCCCTTTCCCCATTCCTCCATCGCTCCCTGTGTCCCTCTCTCTGATAAAACTCTCCCCTCAATCCCATTCACCCGCCATTTCCCCATTCCCCCATCGCTCCCTGTGTCCCTCTCTCTCTGATAGACCTCTCCCCTCAGTCCCATTCCCCGCACTTTCCCCATTCCGCCATCGCTCCCTGTGTCCCTCTCTCAGTTAGACCTCTCCCCTCAGTCCCATTCCCCGCCCTTTCCCCATTCCCCCATCGCACCCTGTGTCCCTCTCTCTGATAGACCTCTCCCCTCAGTCCCATTCGCCCGCCCTTTCCCCATTCCCCCATCACTCCCTGTGTCCCTCTCTCTGATAGACCTCTCCCCTCAGTCCCATTCCCCTGCCATTTCCCCATTACCCCATCGCTCCCTGTGTCCCTCTGTCTGATAGACCTCTCCCCTCAGTCACATTCACCGCCCTTTCCCCATTCCCCCATCGCTCCCTGTGTCCCTCTCTCTGATAGACCTCTCCCCTCAGTCCCATTCCCCCGCCCTTTCACCATTCCCCCATCGCTCCCTGTGTCCCTCTCTCTGATAGACCTCTCCCCTCAGTCCCATTCCCCTGCCCTTTCCCCATTCCCCCATCGCTCCCTGTGTCCCTCTTTCTGATAGACCTCTCCCCTCAGTCCCATTCCCCGCCCTTTCCCCATTCCCCCATCGCTCCCTGTGTCCCTCTCTCTGATAGGCCTCTCCCCTCAGTCCCATTCCCCCGCCCTTTCCCCATTCCTCCATCGCTCCCTGTGTCCCTCTCTCTGATAAAACTCTCCCCTCAATCCCATTCACCCGCCATTTCCCCATTCCCCCATCGCTCCCTGTGTCCCTCTCTCTCTGATAGACCTCTCCCCTCAGTCCCATTCCCCGCACTTTCCCCATTCCGCCATCGCTCCCTGTGTCCCTCTCTCAGTTAGACCTCTCCCCTCAGTCCCATTCCCCGCCCTTTCCCCATTCCCCCATCGCACCCTGTGTCCCTCTCTCTGATAGACCTCTCCCCTCAGTCCCATTCGCCCGCCCTTTCCCCATTCCCCCATCACTCCCTGTGTCCCTCTCTCTGATAGACTTCTCCCCTCAGTCCCATTCCCCGCCCTTTCCCCATTCCCCCATTGCTCCCTGTGTCCCTCTCTCTGATAGACCTTTCCCCTCAGTCCCATTTCCCCGCCCTTTCCCCATTCCCCCATCGCTCCCTGTGTCCCTCTCTCTGATAGACCTCTCCCCTCAGTCCCATTCCCCGCCTTTTCCCCATTCCCCCATCGCTCCCTGTGTCCCTCTCTCTGATAGACCTCTCCCCTCAGTCCCATTCCCTGCCCTTTCCCCATTCCCCCATCGCTCCCTGTGTCGCTCTCTCTGATAGACCACTCCCCTCAGTCCCATTCCCCCGCCCTTTCCCCATTCCCCCATCGCTCCCTGTGTCCCTCTCTCTGATAGACCTCTCCCCTCAGTCCCATTCCCCCGCCCTTTCCCCATTCCCCCATCGCTCCCTGTGTCCCTCTCTCTGATAGACCTCTCCCCTCAGTCCCATTCCCCCGCCCTTTTACCATTCCCCCATCGCTCCCTGTGTCCCTCTCTCTCTGATAGACCTCTCCCCTCAGTCCCAATCCCCCGCCCTGTCCCCATTCCCCCATCGCTCCCTGTGTCCCTCTCTCTGATAGACCTCTCCCCTCAGTTCCATTCCCCTGCCCTTTCCCCATTCCCCCATCGCTCCCTGTGTCCCTCTCTCTGATAGACCTCTCCCCTCAGTCCCATTCCCCTGCCCTTTCCCCATTCCCCCATCGCTCCCTGTGTCCCTCTCTCTGATAGACCTCTCCCCACAGTCCCATTCCCCGCCCTTTCCCCATTCCCCCATCGCTCCCTGTCTCCCTCTCTCTGATAGAACTCTCCCCTCAGACCCATTCCCTCACCCTTTCCCCATACCCCCATCGCTCCCTGTGTCCCTCTCTCTCTGATAGACCTCTCCTCTCAGTCCCATTCCCTGCCCTTTTCCCATTCCCCCATCACTCCCTGTGTCCCTCTCTCTGTAGACCTCTCCCCTCAGTCCCATTCCCCCCCCTTTACCCATTCCGCCATCGCTCCCTGTGTCCCTCTCTCTGATAGACCTCTCCCCTCAGTCCCATTCTCCCGCCCTTTCCCCATTCCCCGATCGCTCCCTGTGTCCATCTCTCTGATAGACCCCTCCCCTCAGTCCCATTCCCCCGCCCTTTCCCCATTCCCCCATCGCTCCCTGTGCCCCTCTCTCTGATAGACCTCTCCCCTCAGTCCCATTCCCCGCCCTTTCCCCATTCCCCCATCACTCCCTGTGTCCCTCTCTCTGATAGAGCTCTCCCCTCAGTCCCATTCCCCTGCCATTTCCCCATTACCCCATCGCTCCCTGTGTCCCTCTGTTTGATAGACCTCTCCCCTCAGTCACATTCACCGCCCTTTCCCCATTCCCCCATCGCTCCCTGTGTCCCTCTCTCTGATAGACCACTCCCCTCAGTCCCATTCCCCGCCCTTTCCCCATTCCCCCATCGCTCCCTGTGACCCTCTCTGATAGACCTCTCCCCTCAGTCCCATTCCCCCGCCCTTTCCCCACTCCCCCATCGCTCCCTGTGTCCCTCTCTCTGATAGACCTCTCCCGTCAGTCTCATTCCCGGCACTTTCCCCATTCCCCCATCGCTCCCTGTGTCCCTCTCTCTGATAGACCTCTCCCGTCAGTCTCATTCCCCGCCCATTCCCCATTCCACCATCGCTCCCTGTGTCCCTCTCTCTGATAGACCTCTCCCCTCAGTCCCATTCCCTCGCCCTTTCCCCATTCCTCCATCGCTCCCTGTGTCCATCTCTCTGATAGACCTCTCCCCTCAGTCCCATTCCCCAACCCTTTCCCCATTCCCCCATCGCTCCCTGTGCCCCTCTCTCTGATAGACCTCTCCCCTCAGTCCCATTCCCCGCCCTTTCCCCATTCCCCCATCACTCCCTGTGTCCCTCTCTCTGATAGACCTCTCCCCTCAGTCCCATTCCCCTGCCATTTCCCCATTACCCCATCGCTCCCTGTGTCCCTCTGTCTGATAGACCTCTCCCCTCAGTCACATTCACCGCCCTTTCCCCATTCCCCCATCGCTCCCTGTGTCCCTCTCTCTGATAGACCACTCCCCTCAGTCCCATTCACCGCCCTTTCCCCATTCCCCCATCGCTCCCTGTGTCCCTCTCTGATAGACCTCTCCCCTCAGTCCCATTCCCCCGCCCTTTCCCCACTCCCCCATCGCTCCCTGTGTCCCTCTCTCTGATAGACCTCTCCCGTCAGTCCCATTCCCCCGCCCATTCCCCATTCCCCCATCGCTCCCTGTGTCCCTCTCTCTCTGATAGACCTCTCCCCTCAGTCCCAATCACCCGCCCTTTCCCCATTCCCCCATCGCTCCCTGTGTCCCTCTCTCTGATAGACCTCTCCCCTCAGTCCCATTCCCCCGCCCTTTCACCATTCCCCCATCGCTCCCTGTGTCCCTCTCTCTGATAGACCTCTCCCCTCAGTCCCATTCCCCTGCCCTTTCCCCATTCCCCCATCGCTCCCTGTGTCCCTCTTTCTGATAGACCTCTCCCCTCAGTCCCATTCCCCGCCCTTTCCCCATTCCCCCATCGCTCCCTGTGTCCCTCTCTCTGATAGGCCTCTCCCCTCAGTCCCATTCCCCCGCCCTTTCCCCATTCCTCCATCGCTCCCTGTGTCCCTCTCTCTGATAAAACTCTCCCCTCAATCCCATTCACCCGCCATTTCCCCATTCCCCCATCGCTCCCTGTGTCCCTCTCTCTCTGATAGACCTCTCCCCTCAGTCCCATTCCCCGCACTTTCCCCATTCCGCCATCGCTCCCTGTGTCCCTCTCTCAGTTAGACCTCTCCCCTCAGTCCCATTCCCCGCCCTTTCCCCATTCCCCCATCGCACCCTGTGTCCCTCTCTCTGATAGACCTCTCCCCTCAGTCCCATTCGCCAGCCCTTTCCCCATTCCCCATCACTCCCTGTGTCCCTCTCTCTGATAGACTTCTCCCCTCAGTCCCATTCCCCACCCTTTCCCCATTCCCCCATTGCTCCCTGTGTCCCTCTCTCTGATAGACCTTTCCCCTCAGTCCCATTTCCCCGCCCTTTCCCCATTCCCCCATCGCTCCCTGTGTCCCTCTCTCTGATAGACCTCTCCCCTCAGTCCCATTCCCCGCCTTTTCCCCATTCCCCCATCGCTCCCTGTGTCCCTCTCTCTGATAGACCTCTCCCCTCAGTCCCTTTCCCTGCCCTTTCCCCATTCCCCCATCGCTCCCTGTGTCGCTCTCTCTGATAGACCACTCCCCTCAGTCCCATTCCCCCGCCCTTTCCCCATTCCCCCATCGCTCCCTGTGTCCCTCTCTCTGATAGACCTCTCCCCTCAGTCCCATTCCCCCGCCCTTTCCCCATTCCCCCATCGCTCCCTGTGTCCCTCTCTCTGATAGACCTCTCCCCTCAGTCCCATTCCCCCGCCCTTATACCATTCCCCCATCGCTCCCTGTGTCCCTCTCTCTCTGATATACCTCTCCCCTCAGTCCCAATCCCCCGCCCTGTCCCCATTCCCCCATCGCTCCCTGTGTCCCTCTCTCTGATAGACCTCTCCCCTCAGTTCCATTCCCCCGCCCTTTCCCCATTCCCCCATCGCTCCCTGTGTCCCTCTCTCTGATAGACCTCTCCCCTCAGTCCCATTCCCCTGCCCTTTCCCCATTCCCCCATCGCTCCCTGTGTCCCTCTCTCTGATAGACCTCTCCCCACAGTCCCATTCCCCGCCTTTTCCCCATTCCCCCATCGCTCTCTGTCTCCCTCTCTCTGATAGAACTCTCCCCTCAGACCCATTCCCTCACCCTTTCCCCATACCCCCATCGCTCCCTGTGTCCCTCTCTCTCTGATAGACCTCTCCCCTCAGTCCCATTCCCTGCCCTTTTCCCATTCCCCCATCACTCCCTGTGTCCCTCTCTCTGTAGACCTCTCCCCTCAGTCCCATTCCCCCGCCCTTTACCCATTCCGCCATCGCTCCCTGTGTCCCTCTCTCTGATAGACCTCTCCCCTCAGTCCCATTCCCCCGCCCTTTCCCCATTCCCCCATCGCTCCCTGTGTCCATCTCTCTGATAGACCCCTCCCCTCAGTCCCATTCCCCCGCCCTTTCCCCATTCCCCCATCGCTCCCTGTGCCCCTCTCTCTGATAGACCTCTCCACTCAGTCCCATTCCCCGCCCTTTCCCCATTCCCCCATCACTCCCTGTGTCCCTCTCTCTGATAGACCTCTCCCCTCAGTCCCATTCCCCTGCCATTTCCCCATTACCCCATCGCTCCCTGTGTCCCTCTGTCTGATAGACCTCTCCCCTCAGTCACATTCACCGCCCTTTCCCCATTCCCCCATCGCTCCCTGTGTCCCTCTCTCTGATAGACCACTTCCCTCAGTCCCATTCCCCGCCCTTTCCCCATTCCCCCATCGCTCCCTGTGTCCCTCTCTGATAGACCTCTCCCCTCAGTCCCATTCCCCCGCCCTTTCCCCACTCCCCCATCGCTCCCTGTGTCCCTCTCTCTGATAGACCTCTCCTGTCAGTCCCATTCCCTCGCCCTTTCCCCATTCCCCCATCGCTCCCTGTGTCCATCTCTCTGATAGACCTTTCCCCTCAGTCCCATTCCCCCGCCCTTTCCCCATTCCCCCATCGCTCCCTGTGCCCCTCTCTCTGATAGACCTCTCCCCTCAGTCCCATTCCCCGCCCTTTCCCCATTCCCCCATCACTCCCTGTGTCCCTCTCTCTGATAGACCTCTCCCCTCAGTCCCATTCCCCTGCCATTTCCCCATTACCCCATCGCTCCCTGTGTCCCTCTGTCTGATAGACCTCTCCCCTCAGTCACATTCACCGCCCTTTCCCCATTCCCCCATCGCTCCCTGTGTCCCTCTCTCTGATAGACCACGCCCCTCAGTCCCATTCACCGCCCTTTCCCCATTCCCCCATCGCTCCCTGTGTCCCTCTCTGATAGACCTCTCCCCTCAGTCCCATTCCCCCGCCCTTTCCCCACTCCCCCATCGCTCCCTGTGTCCCTCTCTCTGATAGACCTCTCCCGTCAGTCCCATTCCCCCGCCCTTTCCCCATTCCCCCATCGCTCAGTGTGTCACTCTCTCTGATAGACCTCTCCCCTCAGTCACATTCCCCCGCCCTTTCCCCATTCCCCCATCGCTCAGTGTGTCCCTCTCTCTGATAGAGCTCTCCCCTCAGTCCCATTCCCCCGCCCTTTCCGCATTCCCCCATCGCACCCTGTGTCCCTCTCTCTGATAGACCTCTCCCCTCAGTCCCATTCCCCCGCCCTTTCCCCATTCCCCCATCGCTCCCTGTGTCCCTCTCTCTGATAGACCTCTCCCCTCAGTCCCATTCCCCTGCCCTTTTACCATTCCCCCATCGCTCCCTGTGTCCCTCTCTCTCTGATAGACCTCTCCCCTCAGTCCCAATCCCCCACCCTTTCCCCATTCCCCCATCGCTCCCTGTGTCCCTCTCTCTGATAGACCTCTCCCCTCAGTTCCATTCCCCCGCCCTTTCCCCATTCCCCCATCGCTCCCTGTGTCCCTCTCTCTGATAGACCTCTCCCCTCAGTCCCATTCCCCTGCCCTTTCCCCATTCCCCCATCGCTCCCTGTGTCCCTCTCTCTGATAGACCTCTCCCATCAGTCCCATTCCCCGCCCTTTCCCCATTCCCCCTTCGCTCCCTGTGTCCCTCTCTCTGATAGACCTCTCCCCACAGTCACATTCCCCGCCCTTTCCCCATTCCCCCATCGCTCCCTGTCTCCCTCTCTCTGATAGACCTCTCCCCTCAGTCCCATTCCCCGCCGTTTTCCCATTCCCCCATCGCTCCCTGTGTCCCTCTCTCTGATAGACCTCTCCCCTCAGTCCCATTCCCCCGCCCTTTCCCCATTCCCCCATCGCTCCCTGTGTCCCTCTCTCTGATAGACCTCTCCCCTCAGTCCCATTCCCCCGCCCTTTCCCCATTCCCTCATCGCTCCCTGTGTCCCTCTCTCTGATAGACCTCTCCCCGCAGTCCCATTCCTCCGCCCTTTCCCCATTCCCCCATCGCTCCCTGTGTCCCTCTCTCTGATAGACATCTCCCCTCAGTCCCATTCCCCGCCCTTTCCTCATTCCCCCATCGCTCCCTGTGACCCTCTCTCTGATAGACCTCTCCCCTCAGTCCCATTCCCCGCCCTCTCCCTATACCCCCATTGCTCCCTGTGTCTCTCTCGCTGATAGACCTCTCCCCTCAGTCCCATTCCCCGCCCTTTCCCCATTCCCCATTCGCTCCCTGTGTCCCTCTCTCTGATAGACCTCTCCCCACAGTCCCATTCCCCGCCCTTTCCCCATTCCCCCATCGCTCCCTGTATCCCTCTCTCTGATAGACCTCTCCCCTCAGTCCCATTCCCCCGCCCTTTCCCCATTCCCCCATCGCTCCCTGTGTCCCTCTCTCTGATAGAGCTCTCCCCTCAGTCCCATTCCCCCGCCCTTTCCCCATTCCCCCATCGATCCCTGTGTCCCTCTCTCTGATAGACCTCTCCCCTCAGTCCCATTCCCCCGCCCTTTCCCAATCCCCCATCGCTCCCTGTGTCCCTCTCTCTGATAGACCTCTCCACTCAGTCCCATTCCCCCGCCCTTTTACCATTCCCCCATCGCTCCCTGTGTCCCTCTCTCTCTGATAGACCTCTCCCCTCAGTCCCAATCACCCGCCCTTTCCCCATTCCCCCATCGCTCCCTGTGTCCCTCTCTCTGATAGACCTCTCCCCTCAATCCCATTCCCCCGCCCTTTCCCCATTCCCCCATCGCTCCCTGTGTCCCTCTCCCTGATAGACCTCTCCCCTCAGTCCCATTCCCCTGCCCTTTCCCCATTCCCCCATCGCTCCCTGTGTCCCTCTCTCTGATAGACCTCTCCCCTCAGTCCCATTCCCCGCCCTTTCCCCATTCCCCCATCGCTCCCTGTGTCCCTCTCTCTGATAGGCCTCTCCCTTCAGTCCCATTCCCCCGCCCTTTCCCCATTCCTCCATCGCTCCCTGTGTCCCTCTCTCTGATAAAACTCTCCCCTCAATCCCATTCACACGCCATTTCCCCATTCCCCCATCGCTCCCTGTGTCCCTCTCTCTCTGATAGACCTCTCCCCTCAGTCCCATTCCCCGCACTTTCCCCATTACCCCATCGCTCCCTGTGTCCCTCTCTCAGTTAGACCTCTCCCCTCAGTCCCATTCCCCGCCCTTTCCCCATTCCCCCATCGCACCCTGTGTCCCTCTCTCTGATAGACCTCTCCCCTCAGTCCCATTCCCCGCCTTTTCCCCATTCCCCCATCGCTCCCTGTGTCCCTCACTCTGATAGACCTCTCCCCTCAGTCCCATTCCCCGCCCTTTCCCCATTCCCCCATCGCTCCCTGTGTCCCCCCTTTCCCCATTCCCCCATCGCTCCCTGTGTCCCTCTCTCTGATAGACCTCTCCCCTCAGTCCCATTCCCCCGCCCTTTCCCCATTCCCCCATCGCTCCCTGTGTCCCTCTCTCTGATAGCGCTCTCCCCTCAGTCCCATTCCCCCGCCCTTTCCGCATTCCCCCATCGCTCCCTGTGTCCCTCTCTCTGATAGACCTCTCCCCTCAGTCCCATTCCCCCACCCTTTCCCCATTCCCCCATCGCTCCCTGTGTCCCTCTCTCTGATAGACCTCTCCCCTCAGTTCCATTCCCCCGCCCTTTCCCCATTCCCCCATCGCGCCCTGTGTCCCTCTCTCTGATAGACCACGCCCCTCAGTCCCATTCACCGCCCTTTCCCCATTCCCCCATCGCTCCCTGTGTCCCTCTCTGATAGACCTCTCCCCTCAGTCCCATTCCCCCGCCCTTTCCCCACTCCCCCATCGCTCCCTGTGTCCCTCTCTCTGATAGACCTCTCCCGTCAGTCCCATTCCCCCGCCCTTTCCCCATTCCCCCATCGCTCAGTGTGTCACTCTCTCTGATAGACCTCTCCCCTCAGTCACATTCCCCCGCCCTTTCCCCATTCCCCCATCGCTCAGTGTGTCACTCTCTCTGATAGACCTCTCCCCTCAGTCACATTCCCCCGCCCTTTCCCCATTCCCCCATCGCTCAGTGTGTCTCTCTCTGATAGAGCTCTCCCCTCAGTCCCATTCCCCCGCCCTTTCCGCATTCCCCCATCGCACCCTGTGTCCCTCTCTCTGATAGACCTCTCCCCTCAGTCCCATTCCCCCGCCCTTTCCCCATTCCCCCATCGCTCCCTGTGTCCCTCTCTCTGATAGACCTCTCCCCTCAGTCCCATTCCCCTGCCCTTTTACCATTCCCCCATCGCTCCCTGTGTCCCTCTCTCTCTGATAGACCTCTCCCCTCAGTCCCAATCCCCCACCCTTTCCCCATTCCCCCATCGCTCCCTGTGTCCCTCTCTCTGATAGACCTCTCCCCTCAGTTCCATTCCCCCGCCCTTTCCCCATTCCCCCATCGCTCCCTGTGTCCCTCTCTCTGATAGACCTCTCCCCTCAGTCCCATTCCCCTGCCCTTTCCCCATTCCCCCATCGCTCCCTGTGTCCCTCTCTCTGATAGACCTCTCCCATCAGTCCCATTCCCCGCCCTTTCCCCATTCCCCCTTCGCTCCCTGTGTCCCTCTCTCTGATAGACCTCTCCCCACAGTCACATTCCCCGCCCTTTCCCCATTCCCCCATCGCTCCCTGTCTCCCTCTCTCTGATAGACCTCTCCCCTCAGTCCCATTCCCCGCCGTTTTCCCATTCCCCCATCGCTCCCTGTGTCCCTCTCTCTGATAGACCTCTCCCCTCAGTCCCATTCCCCCGCCCTTTCCCCATTCCCCCATCGCTCCCTGTGTCCCTCTCTCTGATAGACCTCTCCCCTCAGTCCCATTCCCCCGCCCTTTCCCCATTCCCTCATCGCTCCCTGTGTCCCTCTCTCTGATAGACCTCTCCCCGCAGTCCCATTCCTCCGCCCTTTCCCCATTCCCCCATCGCTCCCTGTGTCCCTCTCTCTGATAGACATCTCCCCTCAGTCCCATTCCCCGCCCTTTCCTCATTCCCCCATCGCTCCCTGTGACCCTCTCTCTGATAGACCTCTCCCCTCAGTCCCATTCCCCGCCCTCTCCCTATTCCCCCATTGCTCCCTGTGTCTCTCTCGCTGATAGACCTCTCCCCTCAGTCCCATTCCCCGCCCTTTCCCCATTCCCCATTCGCTCCCTGTGTCCCTCTCTCTGATAGACCTCTCCCCACAGTCCCATTCCCCGCCCTTTCCCCATTCCCCCATCGCTCCCTGTATCCCTCTCTCTGATAGACCTCTCCCCTCAGTCCCATTCCCCCGCCCTTTCCCCATTCCCCCATCGCTCCCTGTGTCCCTCTCTCTGATAGAGCTCTCCCCTCAGTCCCATTCCCCCGCCCTTTCCCCATTCCCCCATCGATCCCTGTGTCCCTCTCTCTGATAGACCTCTCCCCTCAGTCCCATTCCCCCGCCCTTTCCCAATCCCCCATCGCTCCCTGTGTCCCTCTCTCTGATAGACCTCTCCACTCAGTCCCATTCCCCCGCCCTTTTACCATTCCCCCATCGCTCCCTGTGTCCCTCTCTCTCTGATAGACCTCTCCCCTCAGTCCCAATCACCCGCCCTTTCTCCATTCCCCCATCGCTCCCTGTGTCCCTCTCTCTGATAGACCTCTCCCCTCAATCCCATTCCCCCGCCCTTTCCCCATTCCCCCATCGCTCCCTGTGTCCCTCTCTCTGATAGACCTCTCCCCTCAGTCCCATTCCCCTGCCCTTTCCCCATTCCCCCATCGCTCCCTGTGTCCCTCTCTCTGATAGACCTCTCCCCTCAGTCCCATTCCCCGCCCTTTCCCCATTCCCCCATCGCTCCCTGTGTCCCTCTCTCTGATAGGCCTCTCCCTTCAGTCCCATTCCCCCGCCCTTTCCCCATTCCTCCATCGCTCCCTGTGTCCCTCTCTCTGATAAAACTCTCCCCTCAATCCCATTCACACGCCATTTCCCCATTCCCCCATCGCTCCCTGTGTCCTTCTCTCTCTGATAGACCTCTCCCCTCAGTCCCATTCCCCGCACTTTCCCCATTACCCCATCGCTCCCTGTGTCCCTCTCTCAGTTAGACCTCTCCCCTCAGTCCCATTCCCCGCCCTTTCCCCATTCCCCCATCGCACCCTGTGTCCCTCTCTCTGATAGACCTCTCCCCTCAGTCCCATTCCCCGCCTTTTCCCCATTCCCCCATCGCTCCCTGTGTCCCTCACTCTGATAGACCTCTCCCCTCAGTCCCATTCCCCGCCCTTTCCCCATTCCCCCATCGCTCCCTGTGTCCCCCCCTTTCCCCATTCCCCCATCGCTCCCTGTGTCCCTCTCTCTGATAGACCTCTCCCCTCAGTCCCATTCCCCCGCCCTTTCCCCATTCCCCCATCGCTCCCTGTGTCCCTCTCTCTGATAGCGCTCTCCCCTCAGTCCCATTCCCCCGCCCTTTCCGCATTCCCCCATCGCTCCTGTGTCCCTCTCTCTGATAGACCTCTCCCCTCAGTCCCATTCCCCCACCCTTTCCCCATTCCCCCCATCGCTCCCTGTGTCCCTCTCTCTGATAGACCTCTCCCCCTCAGTTCCATTCCCCCGCCCTTTCCCCATTCCCCCCATCGCGCCCTGTGTCCCTCTCTCTGATAGACCTCTCCCCTCAGTCCCATTCACCTGCCCTTTCCCGATTCCCCCATCGCTCCCTGTGTCCCTCTCTCTCATAGACCTCTCCCCTCAGTCCCATTCCCCGCCCTTTCCCCATTCCCCCTTCGCTCCCTGTGTCCCTCTCTCTGATAGACCTCTCCCCACAGTCCCATTCCCCGCCCTTTCCCCATTCCCCCATCGCTCCCTGTGTCCCTCTCTCTGATAGACCTCTCCCCACAGTCCCATTCCCCGCCCTTTCCCCATTCCCCCTTCGCTCCCTGTGTCCCTCTCTCTGATAGACCTCTCCCCTCAGTCCCATTCCCCGCCGTTTTCCCATTCCCCCATCGCTCCCTGTGTCCCTCTCTCTGATAGACCTCTCCCCTCAGTCCCATTCCCCACCCTTTCCCCATTCCCCCATCGCTCCCTGTGACCCTCTCTCTGATAGACCTCTCCCCTCAGTCCCATTCCCCCGCCCTTTCCCCATTTCCCCCATCGCTCCCTGTGTCCCTCTCTCTGATAGACCTCTCCCCTCAGTCCCATTTCCCGCCCTTTCCCCATTCCCCCATCGCTCCCTGTGTCCCTCTCTCTGATAGACCTCTCCCCTCAGTCCCATTCCCCCGCCCTTTCCCCATTCCCCCTTCGTTCCCTGTGTCCCTCTCTCTGATAGACCTCTCCCCACAGTCCCATTCCCCCGCCCTTTCCCCATTCCCCCATCGCTCCCTGTGTCCCTCTCTCTGATAGACCTTTCCCCTCAGTCCCATTCCCTTGCCCTTTCCCCATTCCCCCACCGCTCCCTGTTTCTCTCTCTGATAGACTTCTCCCCTCAGTCCCATTCCCCCGCCCTTTCCCCATTCCCCCATCGCTCCCTGTGTCCCTCTCTCTGATAGACCTCTCCCCTCAGTCCCATTCACCCACCCTTTCCCCATTCCCCCATCGCTCCCTGTGTCCCTCTCTCTGATAGAGCTCTCCCCTCAGTCCCATTCCCCCGCCCTTTCCCCATTCCCCCATCGCTCCCTGTGTCCCTCTCTCTGATAGACCTCTCCCCTCAGTCCCATTCCCCCGCCCTTTCCCCATTCCCCCATCGCTCCCTGTGTCCCTCTCTCTGATAGACCTCTCCCCTCAGTCCCATTCCCCCGCCCTTTTACCATTCCCCCATCGCTCCCTGTGTCCCTCTCTCTCTGATAGACCTCTCCCCTCAGTCCCAATCACCCGCCCTTTCCCCATTCCCCCATCGTTCCCTGTGTCCCTCTCTCTGATAGACCTCTCCCCTCAGTCCCATTCCCCTGCCCTTTCCACATTCCCCCATCGCTCCCTGTGTCCCTCTCTCTGATAGACCTCTCCCCTCAGTCCCACTTCCCGCCCTTTCCCCATTGCCCCTTCGCTCCCTGTGTCCCTCCCTCTGAAAGACCTCTCCCCACAGTCCCATTCCCCCGCCCTTTCCCCATTCCCCCATCGCACCCTGTGTCCCTCTCTCTGATCGACCTTTCCCCTCAGTCCCATTCCCCTGCCCTTTCCCCATTCCCCCATCGCTCCCTGTGTCTCTCTCTGATAGACTGCTCCCCTCAGTCCCATTCCCCCGCCCTTTCCCCATTCCCCCATCGCTCCCTGTGTCCCTCTCTCCGATAGACCTCTCCCCTCATTCCCATTCCCTGCCCTTTCCCCATTCCCCCATCGCTCCCTGTGTCCCTCTGTCTGATAGACCTCTCCCCTCAGTCCCATTCCCCGCCCTTTCCCCATTCCCCCATCGCTCCCTGTGTCCCTCTCTGATAGACCTCTCCCCTCAGTCCCATTCCCCCGCCCTTTCCCCACTCCCCCATCGCTCCCTGTGTCCCTCTCTCTGATAGACCTCTCCCCTCAGTCCCCTTCCCGGCACTTTCCCCATTCCCCCATCGCTCCCTGTGTCCCTCTCTCTGATAGACCTCTCCCCCTCAGTCCCATTCCCCCGCCCATTCCCCATTCCACCATCGCTCCCTGTGTCCCTCTCTCTGATAGACCTCTCCCCTCAGTCCCATCCCCCACCCTTTCCCCATTCCCCCATCGCTCCCTGTGTCCCTCTCTCTGGTAGACCTCTCCCCTCAGTCCCATTCCCCCGCCCTTTTACCATTCCCCCATCGCTCCCTGTGTCCCTCTCTCTCTGATAGACCTCTCCCCTCAGTCCCAATCCCCCGCCCTTTCCCCATTCCCCCATCGCTCCCTGTGTCCCTCTCTCTGATAGACCTCTCCCCTCAGTTCCATTCCCCCGCCCTTTCCCCATTCCCCCATCGCGCCCTGTGTCCCTCTCTCTGATAGACCTCTCCCCTCAGTCCCATTCCCCTGCCCTTTCCCGATTCCCCCATCGCTCCCTGTGTCCCTCTCTCTCATAGACCTCTCCCCTCAGTCCCATTCCCCGCCCTTTCCCCATTCCCCCTTCGCTCCCTGTGTCCCTCTCTCTGATAGACCTCTCCCCACAGTCCCATTCCCTGCCCTTTCCCCATTCCTCCATCGCTCCCTGTCTCCCTCTCTCTGATAGACCTCTCCCCTCAGTTCCATTCCCCCGCCCTTTCCCCATTCCCCCATCGCTCCCTGTGTCACTCTCTCTGATAGACCTCTCCCCTCAGTCCCATTCCCCCGCCCTTTCCCCATTTCCCCATCGCTCCCTGTGTCCCTCTCTCTGATAGACCTCTCCCCTCAGTCCCATTTCCCGCCCTTTCCCCATTCCCCCTTCGTTCCCTGTGTCCCTCTCTCTGATAGACCTCTCCCCACAGTCCCATTCCCCCGCCCTTTCCCCATTCCCCCATCGCTCCCTGTGTCCCTCTCTCTGATAGACCTTTCCCCTCAGTCCCATTCCCTTGCCCTTTCCCCATTCCCCCACCGCTCCCTGTTTCTCTCTCTGATAGACTTCTCCCCTCAGTCCCATTCCCCCGCCCTTTCCCCATTCCCCCATCGCTCCCTGTGTCCCTCTCTCAGTTAGACCTCTCCCCTCAGTCCCATTCCCCGCCCTCTCCCTATTCCCCTATCGCTCCCTGTGTCTCTCTCGCTGATAGACCTCTCCCCTCAGTCCCATTCCCCTGCCCTTTCCCCATTCCCCCATCGCTCCCTGTGTCCCTCTCTCTGATAGACCTCTCCCCTCAGTCCCATTCACCCACCATTTCCCCATTCCCCCATCGCTCCCTGTGTCCCTCTCTCTGATAGAGCTCTCCCCTCAGTCCCATTCCCCCGCCCTTTCCCCATTCCCCCATCGCTCCCTGTGTCCCTCTCTCTGATAGACCTCTCCCCTCAGTCCCATTCCCCCGCCCTTTCCCCATTCCCCCATCGCTCCCTGTGTCCCTCTCTCTGATAGACCTCTCCCCTCAGTCCCATTCCCCCACCCTTTTACCATTCCCCCATCGCTCCCTGTGTCCCTCTCTCTCTGATAGACCTCTCCCCTCAGTCCCAATCACCCGCCCTTTCCCCATTCCCCCATCGTTCCCTGTGTCCCTCTCTCTGATAGACCTCTCCCCTCAGTCCCATTCCCCCGCCCTTTCCACATTCCCCCATCGCTCCCTGTGTCCCTCTCTCTGATAGACCTCTCCCCTCAGTCCCATTTCCCGCCCTTTCCCCATTCCCCCTTCACTCCCTGTGTCCCTCTCTCTGAAAGACCTCTCCCCACATTCCCATTCCCCCGCCCTTTCCCCATTCCCCCATCGCTCCCTGTGTCCCTCTCTCTGATCGACCTTTCCCCTCAGTCCCATTCCCCTGCCCTTTCCCCATTCCCCCATCGCTCCCTGTGTCTCTCTCTGATAGACTGCTCCCCTCAGTCCCATTCCCCCGCCCTTTCCCCATTCCCCCATCGCTCCCTGTGTCCCTCTCTCCGATAGACCTCTCCACTCATTCCCATTCCCTGCCCTTTCCCCATTCCCCCATCGCTCCCTGTGTCCCTCTGTCTGATAGACCTCTCCCCTCAGTCCCATTCCCCGCCCTTTCCCCATTCCCCCATCGCTCCCTGTGTCCCTCTCTGATAGACCTCTCCCCTCAGTCCCATTCCCCCGCCCTTTCCCCACTCCCCCATCGCTCCCTGTGTCCCTCTCTCTGATAGACCTCTCCCCTCAGTCCCCTTCCCGGCACTTTCCCCATTCCCCCATCGCTCCCTGTGTCCCTCTCTCTGATAGACCTCTCCCCCTCAGTCCCATTCCCCCGCCCATTCCCCATTCCACCATCGCTCCCTGTGTCCCTCTCTCTGGTAGACCTCTCCCCTCAGTCCCATTCCCCACCCTTTCCCCATTCCCCCATCGCTCCCTGTGACCCTCTCTCTGATAGACCTCTCCCCTCAGTCCCATTCCCCCGCCCTTTCCCCATTCCCCCATCGCTCCCTGTGTCCCTCTCTCTGATAGACCTCTCCCCTCAGTCCCATTCCCCCACCCTTTCCCCATTCCCCCATCGCTCCCTGTGTCCCTCTCTCTGATAGACCTCTCCCCTCAGTTCCATTCCCCGCCCTTTCCCCATTCCGCCATCGCTCCCTGTGTCCCTCTCTCTGATAGACCTCTCCCCTCAGTCCCATTCCCCCGCCCTTTCCCCATTCCCCCATCGCTCCCTGTGTCCCTCTCTCTGATAGACCTCTCCCCGCAGTCCCATTCCCCCGACCTTTCCCCATTCCCCCATCGCTCCCTGTGTCCCTCTCTCTGATAGACATCTCCCCTCAGTCCCATTCACCGCCCTTTCCCCATTCCCCCATCGCTCCCTGTGTCCCTCTCTCTGATAGACCTCTCCACTCAGTCCCATTCCCCGCCCTATCCCCTTTCCCCCATCGCTCCCTGTGTCCCTCTCTCTGGTAGACCTCTCCCCTCAGTCCCATTCCCCCGCCCTTTCCCCATTCCCCCATCGCTCCCTCTGTCCATCTCTCTGATAGACCTCTCCCCTCAGTCCCATTCCCCCGCCCTTTCCCCATTCCCCCATCGCTCCCTGTGTCCCTCTCTCTGATAGAGCTCTCCCCTCAGTCCCATTCCCCCGCCCTTTCCCCATTCCCCCATCGCTCCCTGTGTCCCTCTCTCTGATAGACCTCTCCCCTCAGTCCCATTCCCCCACCCTTTCCCCATTCCCCCATCGCTCCCTGTGTCCCTCTCTCTGATAGACATCTCCCCTCAGTCCCATTCCCCGCCCTTTCCCCATTCCCCCATCGCTCCCTGTGTCCCTCTCTCTGATAGACCTCTCCCCTCAGTCCCATTCCCCGCCCTTTCCCCTTTCCCCCATCGCTCCCTGTGTCCCTCTCTCTGGTAGACCTCTCCCCTCAGTCCCATTCCCCCGCCCTTTCCCCATTCCACCATCGCTCCCTCTGTCCCTCTCTCTGATAGACCTCTCCTCTCAGTCCCATTCCCCCGCCCTTTCCCCATTCCCCCATCGCTCCCTGTGTCCCTCTCTCTGATAGAGCTCTCCCCTCAGTCCCATTCCCCCGCCCTTTCCCCATTCCCCCATCGCTCCCTGTGTCCCTCTCTCTGATAGACCTCTCCCCTCAGTCCCATTCCCCCGCCCTTTCCCCATTCCCCCATCGCTCCCTGTGTCCCTCTCTCTAATAGGCCTCTCCCCTCAGTCCCACTCCCCCGCCCTTTTCCAATCCCCCATCGCTCCCTGTGTCCCTCTCTCTCTGATAGACCTCTCCCCTCAGTCCCAATTCCCCGCCCTTTCCACATTCCCCCATCGCTCCCTGTGTCCCTCTCTCTGATAGACCTCTCCCCTCAGTCCCATTCCCCCGCCCTTTCCCCATTCCCCCATCGCTCCCTGTGTCCCTCTCTCTGATAGACCTCTCCCCTCAGTCCCATTCCCCTGCCCTTTCCCCATTCCCCCATCGCTCCCTGTGTCCCTCTCTCTGATAGACCTCTCCCCTCAGTCCCATTCCCCGCCCTTTCCCCATTCCCCCTTCGCTCCCTGTGTCCCTCTCTCTGATAGACCTCTCCCCTCAGTCCCATTCCCCGCCCTTTCCCCACTCCCCCATCGCTCCCTGTGTCCCTCTCTCTGATAATCTCTCCCCTCAGTCCCATTCCCCGCCCTTTCCCCATTCCCCCATCGCTCCCTGTGTCCCTCTCTCTGATAGACCACTCCCCTCAGTCCCATTCCCCCGCCCTTTCCCCATTCCCCCATCGCTCCCTGTGTCCCTCTCTCTGATAGACCTCTCCCCGCAGTCCCATTCCCCCGCCCTTTCCCCATTCCCCCATCGCTCCCTGTGTCCCTCTCTCTGATAGACATCTCCCCTCAGTCCCATTCCCCGCCCTTTCCCCATTCCCCCATCGCTCCCTGTGTCCCTCTCTCTGATAGACCTCTCCCCTCAGTCCCATTCCCCGCCCTTTCCCCATTCCCCCATCGCTCCCTGTGTCCCTCTCTCTGATAGACCTCTCCCCTCAGTCCCATTCCCCCGCCCTTTCCCCATTCCCCCATCGCTCCCTGTGTCCCTCTCTCTGATAGACCTCTCCCCTCAGTCCCATTCCCTCCCCTATCCCCATTCCCCCGTCGCTCCCTGTGTCCCTCTCTCTGATAGACCTCTCCCCACAGTCCCATTCCCCGCCCTTTCCCCATTCCCCCATCGCTCCCTGTGTCCCTCTCTGATAGACATCTCCCCTCAGTCCCATTCCCCGTCCTTTCCCCATTCCCCCATCGCTCCCTGTGCCCCTCTCTCTGATAGACCTCTCCCCCCAGCCCCATTCCCCCGCCCTTTCCCCATTCCCCCATCGCACCCTGTGTCCCTCTCTCTGATAGACCTCTCCCCGCAGTCCCATTCCCCCGCCCTTTCCCCATTCCCCCATCGCTCCCTGTGTCCCTCTTTCTGATAGACCTCTCCGATCAGTCCAATTCCACGCCCTTTCCCCATTCCCCCATCGCTCCCTGTGTCCCTCTCTCTGATAGACCTCTCCCCGCAGTCCCATTCCCCCGCCCTTTCCCCATTCCCCCATCGCTCCCTGTGTCCCCCTCTCTGATAGACATCTCCCCTCTGTCCCATTCCCCGCCCTTTCCCCATTCCCCCATCGCTCCCTGTGTCCCTCTCTCTGATAGACCTCTCCCCTCAGTCCAATTCCCTGCCCTTTCCCCATTCCCCCATCGCTCCCTGTGTCCCTCTCTCTGATAAACCTCTCCCCTCAGTCCCATTCCCCCGCCCTTTCCCCATTCCCCCATCGCTCCCTGTGTCCCTCTCTCTGATAGACCTCTCACCTCAGTCCCATTCCCTCCCCTATCCCCATTCCCCCATCGCTCCCTGTGTCCCTCTCTCTGATAGACCTCTCCCCCTCAGTCCCATTCCCCCGCCCATTCCCTTTCCACCATCGCTCCCTGTGTCCCTCTCTCTGATAGACCTCTCCCCTCAGTCCCATTCCCGGCCCTTTCCCCATTCCCCCATCGCTCCCTGTGACCCTCTCTCTGATAGACCTCTCCCCTCAGTCCCATTCCCCCGCCCTTTCCCCATACCCCCATCGCTCCCTGTGTCCCTCTCTCTGATAGACCTCTCCCCTCAGTCCCATTCCCCCTCCCTTTCCCCATTCCCCCTTCGCTCCCTGTGTCCCTCTCTCTGATAGACCTCTCCCCTCAGTTCCATTCCCCGCCCTTTCCCCATTCCGCCATCGCTCCCTGTGTCCCTCTCTCTGATAGACCTCTCCCCTCAGTCCCATTCCCCCGCCCTTTCCCCATTCCCCCATCACTCCCTCTGTCCCTCTCTCTGATAGACTTCTCCCCGCAGTCCCATTCCCCCGACCTTTCCCCATTCCCCCATCGCTCCCTGTGTCCCTCTCTCTGATAGACATCTCCCCTCAGTCCCATTCCCCGCCCTTTCCCCATTCCCCCATCGCTCCCTGTGTCCCTCTCTCTGATAGACCTCTCCCCTCAGTCCCATTCCCCGCCCTTTCCCCTTTCCCCCATCGCTCCCTGTGTCCCTCTCTCTGGTAGACCTCTCCCCTCAGTCCCATTCCCCCGCCCTTTTCCATTCCCCCATCGCTCCCTGTGTCCCTCTCTCTCTGATAGACCTCTCCCCTCAGTCCCAATCCCCCGCCCTTTCCACATTCCCCCATCGCTCCCTGTGTCCCTCTCTCTGATAGACCTCTCCCCTCAGTCCTATTCCCCCGCCCTTTCCCCATTCCCCCATCGCTCCCTGTGTCCCTCTCTCTGATAGACCTCTCCCCTCAGTCCCATTCCCCTGCCCTTTCCCCATTCCCCCATCGCTCCCTGTGTCCCTCTCTCTGATAGACCTCTCCCCTCAGTCCCATTCCCCGCCCTTTCCCCATTCCCCCTTCGCTCCCTGTGTCCCTCTCTCTGATAGACCTCTCCCCTCAGTCCAATTCCCCGCCCTTTCCCCACTCCCCCATCGCTCCCTGTGTCCCTCTCTCTGATAGACCTCTCCCCTCAGTCCCATTGCCCGCCCTTTCCCCATTCCCCCATCGCTCCCTGTGTCCCTCTCTCTGATAGACTTCTCCCCTCATTCCCATTCCCCCGCCCTTTCCCCATTCCCCCATCGCTCCCTGTGTCCCTCTCTCTGATAGGCCTCTCCCCGCAGTCCCATTCCCCCGCCCTTTCCCCATTCCCCCATCGCTCCCTGTGTCCCTCTCTCTGATAGACCTCTCCCCTCAGTCCAATTCCCTGCCCTTTCCTCATTCCCCCATCGCTCCCTGTGTCCCTCTCTCTGATAGACCTCTCCCCTCAGTCCCATTCCCCCGCCCTTTCCCCATTCCCCCATCGCTCCCTGTGTCCCTCTCTCTGATAGACCTCTCCCCGCAGTCCCATTCCCCCGCCCTTTCCCCATTCCCCCATCGCTCCCTGTGTCCCTCTCTCTGATAGACCTCTCCCCTCAGTCCAATTCCCCGCATTTTCCCCACTCCCCCATCGCTCCCTGTGTCCCTCTCTCTGATAGACCTCTCCCCTCAGTCCCATTCCCCGCCCTTTCCCCATTCCCCCTTCGCTCCCTGTGTCCCTCTCTCTGATAGACCTCTCCCCTCAGTCCCATTCCCCGCCCTTTCCCCACTCCCCCATCGCTCCCTGTGTCCCTCTCTCTGATAGACCTCTCCCCTCAGTCCCATTCCCCCGCCCTTTCCCCATTCCCCCATCGCTCCCTGTGTCCCTCTCTCTGATAGACCTCTCCCCGCAGTCCCATTCCCCCGCCCTTTCCCCATTCCCCCATCGCTCCCTGTGTCCCTCTCTCTGATAGACATCTCCCCTCAGTCCCATTCCCCGCCCTTTCCCCATTCCCCCATCGCTCCCTGTGTCCCTCTCTCTGATAGACCTCTCCCCTCAGTCCCATTCCCCGCCCTTTCCCCATTCCCCCATCGCTCCCTGTGTCCCTCTCTCTGATAGACCTCTCCCCTCAGTCCCATTCCCCCGCCCTTTCCCCATTCCCCCATCGCTCCCTGTGTCCCTCTCTCTGATAGACCTCTCCCCTCAGTCCCATTCCCTCCCCTATCCCCATTCCCCCGTCGCTCCCTGTGTCCCTCTCTCTGATAGACCTCTCCCCACAGTCCCATTCCCCGCCCTTTCCCCATTCCCCCATCGCTCCCTGTGTCCCTCTCTGATAGACATCTCCCCTCAGTTCCATTCCCCGCCCTTTCCCCATTCCCCCATCGCTCCCTGTGCCCCTCTCTCTGATAGACCTCTCCCCTCAGCCCCATTCCCCCGCCCTTTCCCCATTCCCCCATCGCTCCCTGTGTCCCTCTCTCTGATTGACCTCTCCCCGCAGTCCCATTCCCCCGCCCTTTCCCCATTCCCCCATCGCTCCCTGTGTCCCTCTTTCTGATAGACCTCTCCGATCAGTCCAATTCCCCGCCCTTTCCCCATTCCCCCATCGCTCCCTGTGTCCCTCTCTCTGATAGACCTCTCCCCGCAGTCCCATTCCCCCGCCCTTTCCCCATTCCCCCATCGCTCCCTGTGTCCCTCTCTCTGATAGACATCTCCCCTCTATCCCATTCCCCGCCCTTTCCCCATTCCCCCATCGCTCCCTGTGTCCCTCTCTCTGATAGACCTCTCCCCTCAGTCTAATTCCCTGCCCTTTCCCCATTCCCCCATCGCTCCCTGTGTCCCTCTCTCTGATAGACCTCTCCCCTCAGTCCCATTCCCCCGCCCTTTCCCCATTCCCCCATCGCTCCCTGTGTCCCTCTCTCTGATAGACCTCTCACCTCAGTCCCATTCCCTCCCCTATCCCCATTCCCCCATCGCTCCCTGTGTCCCTCTCTCTGATAGACCTCTCCCCCTCAGTCCCATTCCCCCGCCCATTCCCCATTCCACCATCGCTCCCTGTGTCCCTCTCTCTGATAGACCTCTCCCCTCAGTCCCATTCCCCGCCCTTTCCCCATTCCCCCATCGCTCCCTGTGACCCTCTCTCTGATAGACCTCTCCCCTCAGTCCCATTCCCCCGCCCTTTCCCCATACCACCATCGCTCCCTGTGTCCCTCTCTCTGATAGACCTCTCTCCTCAGTCCCATTCCCCCGCCCTTTCCCCATTCCCCCATCGCTCCCTGTGTCCCTCTCTCTGATAGACCTCTCCCCTCAGTTCCATTCCCCGCCCTTTCCCCATTCCGCCATCGCTCCCTGTGTCCCTCTCTCTGATAGACCTTTCCCCTCAGTCCCATTCCCCCGCCCTTTCCCCATTCCCCCATCACTCCCTCTGTCCCTCTCTCTGATAGACTTCTCCCCGCAGTCCCATTCCCCCGACCTTTCCCCATTCCCCCATCGCTCCCTGTGTCCCTCTCTCTGATAGACATCTCCCCTCAGTCCCATTCCCCGCCCTTTCCCCATTCCCCCATCGCTCCCTGTGTCCCTCTCTCTGATAGACCTCTCCCCTCAGTCCCATTCCCCGCCCTTTCCCCTTTCCCCCATCGCTCCCTGTGTCCCTCTCTCTGGTAGACCTCTCCCCTCAGTCCCATTCCCCCGCCCTTTTCCATTCCCCCATCGCTCCCTGTGTCCCTCTCTCTCTGATAGACCTCTCCCCTCAGTCCTATTCCCCCGCCCTTTCCCCATTCCCCCATCGCTCCCTGTGTCCCTCTCTCTGATAGACCTCTCCCCTCAGTCCCATTCCCCTGCCCTTTCCCCATTCCCCCATCGCTCCCTGTGTCCCTCTCTCTGATAGACCTCTCCCCTCAGTCCCATTCCCCGCCCTTTCCCCATTCCCCCTTCGCTCCCTGTGTCCCTCTCTCTGATAGACCTCTCCCCTCAGTCCAATTCCCCGCCCTTTCCCCACTCCCCCATCGCTCCCTGTGTCCCTCTCTCTGATAGACCTCTCCCCTCAGTCCCATTTCCCGCCCTTTCCCCATTCACCCATCGCTCCCTGTGTCCCTCTCTCTGATAGACCTCTCCCCTCATTCCCATTCCCCCGCCCTTTCCCCATTCCCCCATCGCTCCCTGTGTCCCTCTCTCTGATAGACCTCTCCCCGCAGTCCCATTCACCCGCCCTTTCCCCATTCCCCCATCGCTCCCTGTGTCCCTCTCTCTGATAGACCTCTCCCCTCAGTCCAATTCCCTGCCCTTTCCCCATTCCCCCATCGCTCCCTGTGGCCCATCACTCTGATAGACCTCTCCCCTCAGTCCCATTCCCCCGCCCTTTCCCCATTCCCCCATCGCTCCCTGTGTCCCTCTCTCTGATAGACCTCTCCCCGCAGTCCCATTCCCCCGCCCTTTCCCCATTCCCCCATCGCTCCCTGTGTCCCTCTCTCTGATAGACCTCTCCCCTCAGTCCAATTCCCCGCCCTTTCCCCACTCCCCCATCACTCCCTCTGTCCCTCTCTCTGATAGACCTCTCCCCGCAGTCCCATTCCCCCGACCTTTCCCCATTCCCCCATCGCTCCCTGTGTCCCTCTCTCTGATAGACCTCTCCCCTCAGCCCCATTCCCCCGCCCTTTCCCCATTCCCCCATCGCTCCCTGTGTCCCTCTCTCTGATAGACCTCTCCCCTCAGTCCCATTCCCCTCCCTTTCCCCATTCCCCCATCGCTCCCTGTGTCCCTCTCTCTGATAGACCTCTCCCCTCAGTCCCATTCCCCGCCCTTTCCCCTTGCCCCCATCGCTCCCTGTGTCCCTCTCTCTGATAGACCTCTCCCCTCATTCCCATTCCCCCGCCCTTTCCCCATTCCCCCATCGCTCCCTGTGTCCCTCTCTCTGATAGAGCTCTCCCCTCAGTCCCATTCACCCGCCCTTTCCCCATTCCCCCATCGCTCCCTGTGTCCCTCTCTCTGATAGACCTCTCCCCTCAGTCCCATTCCCACGCCCTTTCCCCATTCCCCCATCGCTCCCTGTGTCCCTCTCTCTGATAGGCCTCTCCCCTCAGTCCCATTCCCCCGCTCTTTTCCATTCCCCCATCGCTCCCTGTGTCCCTCTCTCTCTGATAGACCTCTCCCCTCAGTCCCAATCCCCCGCCCTTTCCACATTCCCCCATCGCTCCCTGTGTCCCTCTCTCTGATAGACCTCTCCCCTCAGTCCCATTCCCCCGCCCTTTCCCCATTCCCCCATCGCTCCCTGTGTCCCTCTCTCTGATAGACCTCTACCCTCAGTCCCATTCCCCGCCCTTTCCCCATTCCCCCTTCGCTCCCTGTGTCCCTCTCTCTGATAGACCTCTCCCCTCAGTCCCATTCCCCGCCCTTTCCCCACTCCCCCATCGCTCCCTGTGTCCCTCTCTCTGATAGACCTCTCCCCTCAGTCCCATTCCCCCGCCCTTTCCCCATTCCCCCATCGCTCCCTGTGTCCCTCTCTCTGATAGACCTCTCCCCGCAGTCCCATTCCCCCGCCCTTTCCCCATTCCCCCATCGCTCCCTGTGTCCCTCTCTCTGATAGACATCTCCCCTCAGTCCCATTCCCCGCCCTTTCCCCATTCCCCCATCGCTCCCTGTGTCCCTCTCTCTGATAGACCTCTACCCTCAGTCCCATTCCCCGCCCTTTCCCCATTCCCCCTTCGCTCCCTGTATCCCTCTCTCTGATAGACCTCTCCCCTCAGTCCCATTCCCCGCCCTTTCCCCACTCCCCCATCGCTCCCTGTGTCCCTCTCTCTGATAGACCTCTCCCCTCAGTCCCATTCCCCCGCCCTTTCCCCATTCCCCCATCGCTCCCTGTGTCCCTCTCTCTGATAGACCTCTCCCCGCAGTCCCATTCCCCCGCCCTTTCCCCATTCCCCCATCGCTCCCTGTGTCCCTCTCTCTGATAGACATCTCCCCTCAGTCCCATTCCCCGCCCTTTCCCCATTCCCCCATCGCTCCCTGTGTCCCTCTCTCTGATAGACCTCTCCCCTTAGTCCCATTCCCCGCCCTTTCCCCATTCCCCCATCGCTCCCTGTGTCCCTCTCTCTGATAGACCTCTCCCCTCAGTCCCATTCCCCCGCCCTTTCCCCATTCCCCCATCGCTCCCTGTGTCCCTCTCTCTGATAGACATCTCCCCTCAGTCCCATTCCCCGCCCTTTCCCCATTCCCCCATCGCTCCCTGTGTCCCTCTCTCTGATAGACCTCTCCCCTCAGTCCCATTCCCCGCCCTTTCCCCTTTCCCCCATCGCTCCCTGTGTCCCTCTCTCTGGTAGACCTCTCCCCTCAGTCCCATTCCCCCGCCCTTTTCCATTCCCCCATCGCTCCCTGTGTCCCTCTCTCTCTGATAGACCTCTCCCCTCAGTCCTATTCCCCCGCCCTTTCCCCATTCCCCCATCGCTCCCTGTGTCCCTCTCTCTGATAGACCTCTCCCCTCAGTCCCATTCCCCTGCCCTTTCCCCATTCCCCCATCGCTCCCTGTGTCCCTCTCTCTGATAGACCTCTCCCCTCAGTCCCATTCCCCGCCCTTTCCCCATTCCCCCTTCGCTCCCTGTGTCCCTCTCTCTGATAGACCTCTCCCCTCAGTCCAATTCCCCGCCCTTTCCCCACTCCCCCATCGCTCCCTGTGTCCCTCTCTCTGATAGACCTCTCCCCTCAGTCCCATTTCCCGCCCTTTCCCCATTCACCCATCGCTCCCTGTGTCCCTCTCTCTGATAGACCTCTCCCCTCATTCCCATTCCCCCGCCCTTTCCCCATTCCCCCATCGCTCCCTGTGTCCCTCTCTCTGATAGACCTCTCCCCGCAGTCCCATTCACCCGCCCTTTCCCCATTCCCCCATCGCTCCCTGTGTCCCTCTCTCTGATAGACCTCTCCCCTCAGTCCAATTCCCTGCCCTTTCCCCATTCCCCCATCGCTCCCTGTGGCCCATCACTCTGATAGACCTCTCCCCTCAGTCCCATTCCCCCGCCCTTTCCCCATTCCCCCATCGCTCCCTGTGTCCCTCTCTCTGATAGACCTCTCCCCGCAGTCCCATTCCCCCGCCCTTTCCCCATTCCCCCATCGCTCCCTGTGTCCCTCTCTCTGATAGACCTCTCCCCTCAGTCCAATTCCCCGCCCTTTCCCCACTCCCCCATCACTCCCTCTGTCCCTCTCTCTGATAGACCTCTCCCCGCAGTCCCATTCCCCCGACCTTTCCCCATTCCCCCATCGCTCCCTGTGTCCCTCTCTCTGATAGACCTCTCCCCTCAGCCCCATTCCCCCGCCCTTTCCCCATTCCCCCATCGCTCCCTGTGTCCCTCTCTCTGATAGACCTCTCCCCTCAGTCCCATTCCCCTCCCTTTCCCCATTCCCCCATCGCTCCCTGTGTCCCTCTCTCTGATAGACCTCTCCCCTCAGTCCCATTCCCCGCCCTTTCCCCTTGCCCCCATCGCTCCCTGTGTCCCTCTCTCTGGTAGACCTCTCCCATCAGTCCCATTCCCCTGCCCTTTCCCCATTCCCCCATCGCTCCCTCTGTCCCTCTCTCTGATAGACCTCTCCCCTCATTCCCATTCCCCCGCCCTTTCCCCATTCCCCCATCGCTCCCTGTGTCCCTCTCTCTGATAGAGCTCTCCCCTCAGTCCCATTCACCCGCCCTTTCCCCATTCCCCCATCGCTCCCTGTGTCCCTCTCTCTGATAGACCTCTCCCCTCAGTCCCATTCCCACGCCCTTTCCCCATTCCCCCATCGCTCCCTGTGTCCCTCTCTCTGATAGGCCTCTCCCCTCAGTCCCATTCCCCCGCTCTTTTCCATTCCCCCATCGCTCCCTGTGTCCCTCTCTCTCTGATAGACCTCTCCCCTCAGTCCCAATCCCCCGCCCTTTCCACATTCCCCCATCGCTCCCTGTGTCCCTCTCTCTGATAGACCTCTCCCCTCAGTCCCATTCCCCCGCCCTTTCCCCATTCCCCCATCGCTCCCTGTGTCCCTCTCTCTGATAGACCTCTACCCTCAGTCCCATTCCCCGCCCTTTCCCCATTCCCCCTTCGCTCCCTGTGTCCCTCTCTCTGATAGACCTCTCCCCTCAGTCCCATTCCCCGCCCTTTCCCCACTCCCCCATCGCTCCCTGTGTCCCTCTCTCTGATAGACCTCTCCCCTCAGTCCCATTCCCCCGCCCTTTCCCCATTCCCCCATCGCTCCCTGTGTCCCTCTCTCTGATAGACCTCTCCCCGCAGTCCCATTCCCCCGCCCTTTCCCCATTCCCCCATCGCTCCCTGTGTCCCTCTCTCTGATAGACATCTCCCCTCAGTCCCATTCCCCGCCCTTTCCCCATTCCCCCATCGCTCCCTGTGTCCCTCTCTCTGATAGACCTCTACCCTCAGTCCCATTCCCCGCCCTTTCCCCATTCCCCCTTCGCTCCCTGTATCCCTCTCTCTGATAGACCTCTCCCCTCAGTCCCATTCCCCGCCCTTTCCCCACTCCCCCATCGCTCCCTGTGTCCCTCTCTCTGATAGACCTCTCCCCTCAGTCCCATTCCCCCGCCCTTTCCCCATTCCCCCATCGCTCCCTGTGTCCCTCTCTCTGATAGACCTCTCCCCGCAGTCCCATTCCCCCGCCCTTTCCCCATTCCCCCATCGCTCCCTGTGTCCCTCTCTCTGATAGACATCTCCCCTCAGTCCCATTCCCCGCCCTTTCCCCATTCCCCCATCGCTCCCTGTGTCCCTCTCTCTGATAGACCTCTCCCCTTAGTCCCATTCCCCGCCCTTTCCCCATTCCCCCATCGCTCCCTGTGTCCCTCTCTCTGATAGACCTCTCCCCTCAGTCCCATTCCCCCGCCCTTTCCCCATTCCCCCATCGCTCCCTGTGTCCCTCTCTCTGATAGACCTCTCCCCTCAGTCCCATTCCCTCCCCTATCCCCATTCCCCCGTTGCTCCCTGTGTCCCTCTCTCTGATAGACCTCTTCCTTCAGTCCCATTCCCCGCCCTTTCCCCATTCCCCCATCGCTCCCTGTGTCCCTCTCTGATAGACATCTCCCCTCAGTCCCATTCCCCGCACTTTCCCCATTCCCCCATCGCTCCCTGTGACCCTCTCTCTGGTAGACATCTCCCCTCAGTCCCATTCCCCCGCCCTTTCCCCATTCCCCCATCGCTCCCTGTGCCCCTCTCTCTGATAGACCTCTCCCCTCAGCCCCATTCCCCCGCCCTTTCCCCATACCCCCATCGCTCCCTGTGTTCCGCTCTCTGATAGACCTCTCCCCTCAGTCCCATTCCACCGCCCTTTCCCCATTCTCCCATCGCTCACTGTGTCCCTCTCGCTGATAGACCTCTCCCCTCAGTCCTATTCCCCTGCCCTTTCCCCATTCCCCCATCGCTCCCTGTGTCCTTCTCTCTGATAGACCTCTCCCCTCAGTCCCATTCCCCCGCCCTTTCCCCATTCCCCCATCGCTCCCTGTGCCCCTCTCTCTGATAGACCTCTCCCCTCAGTCCCATTCCCCGCCCTTTCCCCATTCCCCCATCACTCCCTGTGTCCCTCTCTCTGATAGACCTCTCCCCTCAGTCCCATTCCCCTGCCATTTCCCCATTACCCCATCGCTCCCTGTGTCCCTCTGTCTGATAGACCTCTCCCCTCAGTCCCATTCCTCGCCCTTTCCCCATTCCCCCATCGCTCCCTGTGTCCCTCTCTCTGATAGACCACTCCCCTCAGTCCCATTCCCCGCCCTTTCCCCATTCCCCCATCGCTCCCTGTGTCCCTCTCTCTGATAGACCTCTCCCTTCAGTCCCATTCCCCCGCCCTTTCCCCATTCCCCCATCGCTCCCTGTGTCCCTCTCTCTGATAGACCTCTCCCCTCAGTCCCATTCCCCTGCCCTTTCCCCATTCCCCCATCGCTCCCTGTGTCCCTCTCTCTGATAGACCTCTCCCCTCAGTCCCATTCCCCTGCCCTTTCCCCATTCCCCCATCGCTCCCTGTGTCCCTCTCTCTGATAGACCTCTCCCCGCAGTCCCATTCCCCCGACCTTTCCCCATTCCCCCATCGCTCCCTGTGTCCCTCTCTCTGATAGACATCTCCCCTCTGTCCCATTCCCCGCCCTTTCCCCATTCCCCCATCGCTCCCTGTGTCCCTCTCTCTGATAGACCTCTCCCCTCAGTCCCATTCCCCGCCCTTTCCCCATTCCCCCATCGCTCCCTGTGTCCCTCTCTGATAGACATCTCCCCTCAGTCCCATTCCCCGCCCTTTCCCCATTCCCCCATCGCTCCCTGTGACCCTCTCTCTGGTAGACATCTCCCCTCAGTCCCATTCCCCCGCCCTTTCCCCATTCCCCCATCGCTCCCTGTGCCCCTCTCTCTGATAGACCTCTCCCCTCAGCCCCATTCCCCCGCCCTTTCCCCATACCCCCATCGCTCCCTGTGTTCCTCTCTCTGATAGACCTCTCCCGTCAGTCCCATTCCACCGCCATTTCCCCATTCTCCCATCGCTCACTGTGTCCCTCTCGCTGACAGACCTCTCCCCTCAGTCCTATTCCCCCGCCCTTTCCCCATTCCCCCAGCGCTCCCTGTGTCCTTCTCTCTGATAGACCTCTCTCCTCAGTCCCATTCCCCCGCCCTTTCCCCATTCCCCCATCGCTCCCTGTGCCCCTCTCTCTGATAGACCTCTCCCCTCAGTCCCATTCCCCGCCCTTTCCCCATTCCCCCATCACTCCCTGTGTCCCTCTCTCTGACAGACCTCTCCCCTCAGTCCCATTCCCCTGCCACTTCCCCATTACCCCATCGCTCCATGTGTCCCTCTGTCTGATAGACCTCTCCCCTCAGTCCTATTCCTCGCCCTTTCCCCATTCCCCCATCGCTCCCTGTGTCCCTCTCTCTGATAGACCACTCCCCTCAGTCCCATTCCCCGCCCTTTCCCCATTCCCCCATCGCTCCCTGAGTCCCTCTCTCTGATAGACCTCTCCCTTCAGTCCCATTCCCCCGCACTTTCCCCATTCCCCCATCGCTCCCTGTGTCCCTCTCTCTGATAGACCTCTCCCCTCAGTCCCATTCCCCTGCCCTTTCCCCATTCCCCCATCGCTCCCTGTGTCCCTCTCTCTGATAGACCTCCCCCCTCAGTCCCATTCCCCGCCCTTTCCCCATTCCCCCTTCGCTCCCTGTGTCCCTCTCTCTGATAGACCTCTCCCCTCAGTCCCATTCCCCGCCCTTTCCCCATTCCCCCATCGCTCCCTGTGTCCCTCTCTCTGATAGACCTCTCCCCTCAGTCCCATTCCCCACCCTTTCCCCATTCCCCCATCGCTCCCTGTGTCCCTCTCTCTGATAGACCTCTCCCCTCAGTCCCATTCCCCCGCCCTTTTCCCATTCCCCCATCGCTCCCTGTGTCCCTCTCTCTGATAGACCTCTCCCCGCAGTCCCATTCCCCCGCCCTTTCCCCATTCCCCCATCGCTCCCTGTGTCCCTCTCTCTGATAGACCTCTCCCCGCAGTCCCATTCCCCCGCCCTTTCCCCATTCCCCCATCGCTCCCTGTGTCCCTCTCTCTGATAGACCTCTCCCCTCAGTCCAATTCCCTGCCCTTTCCCCATTCCCCCATCGCTCCCTGTGTCCCTCTTTCTGATAGACCTCTCCCCTCAGTCCCATTCACCCGCCCTTTCCCCATTCCCCCATCGCTCCCTGTGTCCCTCTCTCTGATAGACCTCTCCCCGCAGTCCCATTCCCCCGCCCTTTCCCCATTCCCCCATCGCTCCCTGTGTCCCTCTCTCTGATAGACCTCTCCCCTCAGTCCAATTCCCCGCCCTTTCCCCACTCCCCCATCGCTCCCTGTGTCCCTCTCTCTGATAGACCTCTCCCCTCAGTCCCATTCCCCCGCCCTTTCCCCATTCCCCCATCACTCCCTCTGTCCCTCTCTCTGATAGACCTCTCCCCGCAGTCCCATTCCCCCGACCTTTCCCCATTCCCCCATCGCTCCCTGTGTCCCTCTCTCTGATAGACATCTCCCCTCAGTCCCATTCCCCTCCCTTTCCCCATTCCCCCATCGCTCCCTGTGTCCCTCTCTCTGATAGACCTCTCCCCTCAGTCCCATTCCCCACCCTTTCCCCTTTCCCCCATCGCTCCCTGTGTCCCTCTCTCTGGTAGACCTCTCCCATCAGTCCCATTCCCCTGCCCTTTCCCCATTCCCCCATCGCTCCCTCTGTCCCTCTCTCTGATAGACCTCTCCCCTCATTCCCATTCCCCCGCCCTTTCCCCATTCCCCCATCGCTCCCTGTGTCCCTCTCTCTGATAGAGCTCTCCCCTCAGTCCCATTCCCCCGCCCTTTCCCCATTCCCCCATCGCTCCCTGTGTCCCTCTCTCTGATAGACCTCTCCCCTCAGTCCCATTCCCCCGCCCTTTCCCCATTCCCCCATCGCTCCCTGTGTCCCTCTCTCTGATAGGCCTCTCCCCTCAGTCCCATTCCCCCGCTCCTTTCCATTCCCCCATCGCTCCCTGTGTCCCTCTCTCTCTGATAGACCTCTCCCCTCAGTCCCAATCCCCCGCCCTTTCCACATTCCCCCATCGCTCCCTGTGTCCCTCTCTCTGATAGACCTCTCCCCTCAGTCCCATTCCCCCGCCCTTTCCCCATTCCCCCATCGCTCCCTGTGTCCCTCTCTCTGATAGACCTCTCCCCTCAGTCCCATTCCCCGCCCTTTCCCCACTCCCCCATCGCTCCCTGTGTCCCTCTCTCTGATAGACCTCTCCCCTCAGTCTCATTCCCCGCCCTTTCCCCATTCCCCCATCGCTCCCTGTGTCCCTCTCTCTGATAGACCTCTCCCCTCAGTCCCATTCCCCCGCCCTTTCCCCATTCCCCCATCGCTCCCTGTGTCCCTCTCTCTGATAGACCTCTCCCCGCAGTCCCATTACCCCGCCCTTTCCCCATTCCCCCATCGCTCCCTGTGTCCCTCTCTCTGATAGACATCTCCCCTCAGTCCCATTCCCCGCCCTTTCCCCATTCCCCCATCGCTCCCTGTGTCCCTCTCTCTGATAGACCTCTCCCCTTAGTCCCATTCCCCGCCCTTTCCCCATTCCCCCATCGCTCCCTGTGTCCCTCTCTCTGATAGACCTCTCCCCTCAGTCCCATTCCCCCGCCCTTTCCCCATTCCCCCATCGCTCCCTGTGTCCCTCTCTCTGATAGACCTCTCCCCTCAGTCCCATTCCCTCCCCTATCCCCATTCCCCCGTTGCTCCCTGTGTCCCTCTCTCTGATAGACCTCTTCCTTCAGTCCCATTCCCCGCCCTTTCCCCATTCCCCCATCGCTCCCTGTGTCCCTCTCTGATAGACATCTCCCCTCAGTCCCATTCCCCGCACTTTCCCCATTCCCCCATCGCTCCCTGTGACCCTCTCTCTGGTAGACATCTCCCCTCAGTCCCATTCCCCCGCCCTTTCCCCATTCCCCCATCGCTCCCTGTGCCCCTCTCTCTGATAGACCTCTCCCCTCAGCCCCATTCCCCCGCCCTTTCCCCATACCCCCATCGCTCCCTGTGTTCCGCTCTCTGATAGACCTCTCCCCTCAGTCCCATTCCACCGCCCTTTCCCCATTCTCCCATCGCTCACTGTGTCCCTCTCGCTGATAGACCTCTCCCCTCAGTCCTATTCCCCTGCCCTTTCCCCATTCCCCCATCGCTCCCTGTGTCCTTCTCTCTGATAGACCTCTCCCCACAGTCCCATTCCCCCGCCCTTTCCCCATTCCCCCATCGCTCCCTGTGCCCCTCTCTCTGACAGACCTCTCCCCTCAGTCCCATTCCCCTCCCTTTCCCCATTCCCCCATCACTCCCTGTGTCCCTCTCTCTGATAGACCTCTCCCCTCAGTCCCATTCCCCTGCCATTTCCCCATTACCCCATCGCTCCCTGTGTCCCTCTGTCTGATAGACCTCTCCCCTCAGTCCCATTCCTCGCCCTTTCCCCATTCCCCCATCGCTCCCTGTGTCCCTCTCTCTGATAGACCACTCCCCTCAGTCCCATTCTCCGCCCTTTCCCCATTCCCCCATCGCTCCCTGTGTCCCTCTCTCTGATAGACCTCTCCCTTCAGTCCCATTCCCCCGCCCTTTCCCCATTCCCCCATCGCTCCCTGTGTCCCTCTCTCTGATAGACCTCTCCCCTCAGTCCCATTCCCCTGCCCTTTCCCCATTCCCCCTTCGCTCCCTGTGTCCCTCTCTCTGATAGACCTCTCCCCTCAGTCCCATTCCCCGCCCTTTGCCCATTCCACCATCGCTCCCTGTGTCCCTCTCTCTGATAGACCTCTCCCCGCAGTCCCATTCCCCGCCCTTTCCCCATTCCCCCATCGCTCCCTGTGTCCCTCTCTCTGATAGACCTCTCCCCGCAGTCCCATTCCCCCGACCTTTCCCCATTCCCCCATCGCTCCCTGTGTCCCTATCTCTGATAGACATCTCCCCTCTGTCCCATTCCCCGCCCTTTCCCCATTCCCCCATCGCTCCCTGTGTCCCTCTCTCTGATAGACCTCTCCCCTCAGTCCCATTCCCCGCCCTTTCCCCATTCCCCCATCGCTCCCTGTGTCCCTCTCTGATAGACATCTCCCCTCAGTCCCATTCCCCGCCCTTTCCCCATTCCCCCATCGCTCCCTGTGACCCTCTCTCTGGTAGACATCTCCCCTCAGTCCCATTCCCCCGCCCTTTCCCCATTCCCCCATCGCTCCCTGTGCCCCTCTCTCTGATAGACCTCTCCCCTCAGCCCCATTCCCCCGCCCTTTCCCCATACCCCCATCGCTCCCTGTGTTCCTCTCTCTGATAGACCTCTCCCGTCAGTCCCATTCCACCGCCATTTCCCCATTCTCCCATCGCTCACTGTGTCCCTCTCGCTGATAGACCTCTCCCCTCAGTCCTATTCCGCCGCCCTTTCCCCATTCCCCCAGCGCTCCCTGTGTCCTTCTCTCTGATAGACCTCTCTCCTCAGTCCCATTCCCCCGCCCTTTCCCCATTCCCCCATCGCTCCCTGTGCCCCTCTCTCTGATAGACCTCTCCCCTCAGTCCCATTCCCCGCCCTTTCCCCATTCCCCCATCACTCCCTGTGTCCCTCTCTCTGACAGACCTCTCCCCTCAGTCCCATTCCCCTGCCACTTCCCCATTACCCCATCGCTCCATGTGTCCCTCTGTCTGATAGACCTCTCCCCTCAGTCCTATTCCTCGCCCTTTCCCCATTCCCCCATCGCTCCCTGTGTCCCTCTCTCTGATAGACCACTCCCCTCAGTCCCATTCCCCGCCCTTTCCCCATTCCCCCATCGCTCCCTGAGGCCCTCTCTCTGATAGACCTCTCCCTTCAGTCCCATTCCCCCGCCCTTTCCCCATTCCCCCATCGCTCCCTGTGTCCCTCTCTCTGATAGACCTCTCCCCTCAGTCCCATTCCCCTGCCCTTTCCCCATTCCCCCATCGCTCCCTGTGTCCCTCTCTCTGATAGACCTCCCCCCTCATTCCCATTCCCCGCCCTTTCCCCATTCCCCCTTCGCTCCCTGTGTCCCTCTCTCTGATAGACCTCTCCCCTCAGTCCCATTCCCCGCCCTTTCCCCATTCCCCCATCGCTCCCTGTGTCCCTCTCTCTGATAGACCTCTCCCCTCAGTCCCATTCCCCGCCCTTTCCCCATTCCCCCATCGCTCCCTGTGTCCCTCTCTCTGATAGACCTCTCCCCTCAGTCCCATTCCCCCGCCCTTTCCCCATTCCCCCATCGCTCCCTGTGTCCCTCTCTCTGATAGACCTCTCCCCGCAGTCCCATTCCCCCGCCCTTTCCCCATTCCCCCATCGCTCCCTGTGTCCCTCTCTCTGATAGACATCTCCCCTCTGTCCCATTCCCCGCCCTTTCCCCATTCCCCCATCGCTCCCTGTGTCCCTCTCTCTGATAGACCTCTCCCCTCAGTCCAATTCCCTGCCCTTTCCCCATTCCCCCATCGCTCCCTGTGTCCCTCTCTCTGATAGACCTCTCCCCTCAGTCCCATTCCCCCGCCCTTTCCCCATTCCCCCATCGCTCCCTGTGTCCCTCTCTCTGATAGACCTCTCACCTCAGTCCCATTCCCTCCCCTATCCCCATTCCCCCATCGCTCCCTGTGTCCCTCTCTCTGATAGACCTCTCCCCCTCAGTCCCATTCCCTCGCCCATTCCCCATTCCACCATCGCTCCCTGTGTCCCTCTCTCTGATAGACCTCTCCCCTCAGTCCCATTCCCCGCCCTTTCCCCATTCCCCCATCGCTCCCTGTGACCCTCTCTGTGATAGACCTCTCCCCTCAGTCCCATTCCCCCGCCCTTTCCCCATTCCCCCATCGCTCCCTGTGTCCCTCTCTCTGATAGACCTCTCCCCTCAGTCCCATTCCCCCGCCCTTTCCCCATTCCCCCATCGCTCCCTGTGTCCCTCTCTCTGATAGACCTCTCCCCTCAGTTCCATTCCCCGCCCTTTCCCCATTCCGCCATCGCTCCCTGTGTCCCTCTCTCTGATAGACCTCTCCCCTCAGTCCCATTCCCCCGCCCCTTCCCCATTCCCCCATCACTCCCTCTGTCCCTCTCTCTGATAGACCTCTCCCCGCAGTCCCATTCCCCCGACCTTTCCCCATTCCCCCATCGCTCCCTGTGTCCCTCTCTCTGATAGACATCTCCCCTCAGTCCCATTCCCCGCCCTTTCCCCATTCCCCCATCGCTCCCTGTGTCCCTCTCTCTGATAGACCTCTCCCCTCAGTCCCATTCCCCGCCCTTTCCCCTTTCCCCCATCGCTCCCTGTGTCCCTCTCTCTGGTAGACCTCTCCCCTCAGTCCCATTCCCCCGCCCTTTCCCCATTCCCCCATCGCTCCCTCTGTCCCTCTCTCTGATAGACCTCTCCCCTCAGTCCCATTCCCCCGCCCTTTCCCCATTCCCCCATCGCTCCCTCTGTCCCTCTCTCTGATAGACCTCTCCCCTCAGCCCCATTCCCCCGCCCTTTCCCCATACCCCCATCGCTCCCTGTGTTCCTCTCTCTGATAGACCTCTCCCGTCAGTCCCATTCCACCGCCCTTTCCCCATTCTCCCATCGCTCACTGTGTCCCTCTCGCTGATAGACCTCTCCCCTCAGTCCTATTCCCCCGCCCTTTCCCCATTCCCCCAGCGCTCCCTGTGTCCTTCTCTCTGATAGACCTCTCTCCTCAGTCCCATTCCCCCGCCCTTTCCCCATTCCCCCATCGCTCCCTGTGCCCCTCTCTCTGATAGACCTCTCCCCTCAGTCCCATTCCCCGCCCTTTCCCCATTCCCCCATCACTCCCTGTGTCCCTCTCTCTGACAGACCTCTCCCCTCAGTCACATTCCCCTGCCACTTCCCCATTACCCCATCGCTCCCTGTGTCCCTCTGTCTGATAGACCTCTCCCCTCAGTCCTATTCCTCGCCCTTACCCCATTCCCCCATCGCTCCCTGTGTCCCTCTCTCTGATAGACCACTCCCCTCAGTCCCATTCCCCGCCCTTTCCCCATTCCCCCATCGCTCCCTGTGTCCCTCTCTCTGATAGACCTCTCCCTTCAGTCCCATTCCCCCGCCCTTTCCCCATTCCCCCATCGCTCCCTGTGTCCCTCTCTCTGATAGACCTCTCCCCTCAGTCCCATTCCCCTGCCCTTTCCCCATTCCCCCATCGCTCCCTGTGTCCCTCTCTCTGATAGACCTCCCCCCTCAGTCCCATTCCCCGCCCTTTCCCCATTCCCCCTTCGCTCCCTGTGTCCCTCTCTCTGATAGACCTCTCCCCTCAGTCCCATTCCCCGCCCTTTCCCCATTCCCCCATCGCTCCCTGTGTCCCTCTCTCTGATAGACCTCTCCCCTCAGTCGCATTACCCGCCCTTTCCCCATTCCCCCATCGCTCCCTGTGTCCCTCTCTCTGATAGACCTCTCCCCTCAGTCCCATTCCCCCGCCCTTTCCCCATTCCCCCATCGCTCCCTGTGTCCCTCTCTCTGATAGACCTCTCCCCGCAGTCCCATTCCCCCGCCCTTTCCCCATTCCCCCATCGCTCCCTGTGTCCCTCTCTCTGATAGACCTCTCCCCTCAGTCCAATTCCCTGCCCTTTCCCCATTCCCCCATCGCTCCCTGTGTCCCTCTCTCTGATAGACCTCTCCCCTCAGTCCCATTCCCCCGCCCTTTCCCCATTCCCCCATCGCTCCCTGTGTCCCTCTCTCTGATAGACCTCTCACCTCAGTCCCATTCCCTCCCCTATCCCCATTCCCCCATCGCTCCCTGTGTCCCTCTCTCTGATAGACCTCTCCCCTCAGTCCCATTCCCCCGCCCTTTCCCCATTCCCCCATCGCTCCCTGTGTCCCTCTCTCTGATAGACCTCTCCCCTCAGTCCCATTCCCCCGCCCTTTCCCCATTCCCCCATCGCTCCCTGTGTCCCTCTCTCTGATAGACCTCTCCCCGCAGTCCCATTCCCCCGCCCTTTCCCCATTCCCCCATCGCTCCCTGTGTCCCTCTCTCTGATAGACATCTCCCCTCTGTCCCATTCCCCGCCCTTTCCCCATTCCCCCATCGCTCCCTGTGTCCCTCTCTCTGATAGACCTCTCCCCTCAGTCCAATTCCCTGCCCTTTCCCCATTCCCCCATCGCTCCCTGTGTCCCTCTCTCTGATAGACCTCTCCCCTCAGTCCCATTCCCCCGCCCTTTCCCCATTCCCCCATCGCTCCCTGTGTCCCTCTCTCTGATAGACCTCTCACCTCAGTCCCATTCCCTCCCCTATCCCCATTCCCCCATCGCTCCCTGTGTCCCTCTCTCTGATAGACCTCTCCCCTCAGTCCCATTCCCCCGCCCTTTCCCCATTCCCCCATCGCTCCCTGTGTCCCTCTCTCTGATAGATCTCTCACCTCAGTCCCATTCCCTCCCCTATCCCCATTCCCCCATCGCTCCCTGTGTCCCTCTCTCTGATAGACCTCTCCCCCTCAGTCCCATTCCCCCGCCCATTCCCCATTCCGCCATCGCTCCCTGTGCCCCTCTCTCTGATAGACCTCTCCCCTCAGTCCCATTCCCCCACCCCTTCCTCATTCCCCCATCACTCCCTCTGTCCCTCTCTCTGATAGACCTCTCCCCGCAGTCACATTCCCCCGACCTTTCCCCATTCCCCCATCGCTCCCTGTGTCCCTCTCTCTGATAGACATCTCCCCTTAAGTCCCATTCCCCGCCCTTTCCCCATTCCCCCATCGCTCCCTGTGTCCCTCTCTCTGATAGACCTCTCCCCTCAGTCCCATTCCCCGCCCTTTCCCCTTTCCCCCATCGCTCCCTGTGTCCCTCTCTCTGGTAGACCTCTCCCCTCAGTCCCATTCCCCCGCCCTTTCCCCATTCCCCCATCGCTCCCTCTGTCCCTCTCTCTGATAGACCTCTCCCCTCAGTCCCATTCCCCCGCCCTTTCCCCATTCCCCCATCGCTCCCTCTGTCCCTCTCTCTGATAGACCTCTCCCCTCAGCCCCATTCCCCCGCCCTTTCCCCATACCCCCATCGCTCCCTGTGTTCCTCTCTCTGATAGACCTCTCCCGTCAGTCCCATTCCACCGCCCTTTCCCCATTCTCCCATCGCTCACTGTGTCCCTCTCGCTGATAGACCTCTCCCCTCAGTCCTATTCCACCGCCCTTTCCCCATTCCCCCAGCGCTCCCTGTGTCCTTCTCTCTGATAGACCTCTCTCCTCAGTCCCATTCACCCACCCTTTCCCCATTCCCCCATCGCTCCCTGTGCCCCTCTCTCTGATAGACCTCTCCCCTCAGTCCCATTCCCCGCCCTTTCCCCATTCGCCCATCACTCCCTGTGTCCCTCTCTCTGACAGACCTCTCCCCTCAGTCCCATTCCCCTGCCACTTCCCCATTACCCCATCGCTCCCTGTGTCCCTCTGTCTGATAGACCTCTCCCCTCAGTCCTATTCCTCGCCCTTTCCCCATTCCCCCATCGCTCCCTGTGTCCCTCTCTCTGATAGACCACTCCCCTCAGTCCCATTCCCCGCCCTTCCCCCATCGCTCCCTGTGTCCCTCTCTCTGATAGACCTCTCCCTTCAGTCCCATTCCCCCGCCCTTTCCCCATTCCCCCATCGCTCCCTGTGTCCCTCTCTCTGATAGACCTCTCCCCTCAGTCCCATTCCCCTGCCCTTTCCCCATTCCCCCATCGCTCCCTGTGTCCCTCTCTCTGATAGACCTCCCCCCTCAGTCCCATTCCCCGCCCTTTCCCCATTCCCCCTTCGCTCCCTGTGTCCCTCTCTCTGATAGACCTCTCCCCTCAGTCCCATTCCCCGCCCTTTCCCCATTCCCCCATCGCTCCCTGTGTCCCTCTCTCTGATAGACCTCTCCCCTCAGTCCCATTCCCCGCCCTTTCCCCATTCCCCCATCGCTCCCTGTGTCCCTCTCTCTGATAGACCTCTCCCCTCAGTCCCATTCCCCCGCCCTTTCCCCATTCCCCCATCGCTCCCTGTGTCCCTCTCTCTGATAGACCTCTCCCCGCAGTCCCATTCCCCCGCCCTTTCCCCATTCCCCCATCGCTCCCTGTGTCCCTCTCTCTGATAGACATCTCCCCTCTGTCCCATTCCCCGCCCTTTCCCCATTCCCCCATCGCTCCCTGTGTCCCTCTCTCTGATAGACCTCTCCCCTCAGTCCAATTCCCTGCCCTTTCCCCATTCCCCCATCGCTCCCTGTGTCCCTCTCTCTGATCGACCTCGCCCCTCAGTCCCATTCCCCCGCCCTTTCCCCATTCCCCCATCGCTCCCTGTGTCCCTCTCTCTGATAGACCTCTCACCTCAGTCCCAATCCCCCGCCCTTTCCACATTCCCCCATCGCTCCCTGTGTCCCTCTCTCTGATAGACCTCTCCCCTCAGTCCCATTCCCCCGCCCTTTCCCCATTCCCCCATCGCTCCCTCTGTCCCTCTCTCTGATAGACCTCTCCCCTCAGTCCCATTCCCCTGCCCTTTCCCCATTCCCCCATCGCTCCCTGTGTCCCTCTCTCTGATAGACCTCTCCCCTCAGTCCCATTCCCCGCCCTTTCCCCATTCCCCTTCGCTCCCTGTGTCCCTCTCTCTGATAGACCTCTCCCCTCAGTCCCATTCCCCGCCCTTTCCCCACTCCCCCATCGCTCCCTGTGTCCCTCTCTCTGATAGACCTCTCCCCTCAGTCCCATTCCCCGCCCTTTCCCCATTCCCCCATCGCTCCCTGTGTCCCTCTCTCTGATAGACCTCTCCCCTCAGTCCCATTCCACCGCCCTTTCCCCATTCCCCCATCGTTCCCTGTGTCCCTCTCTCTGATAGACCTCTCCCCGCAGTCCCATTCCCCCGCCCTTTCCCCATTCCCCCATCGCTCCCTGTGTCCCTCTCTCTGATAGACATCTCCCCTCAGTCCCATTCCCCGCCCTTTCCCCATTCCCCCATCGCTCCCTGTGACCCTCTCTCTGATAGACCTCTCCCCTCAGTCCCATTCCCCGCCCTTTCCCCATTCCCCCATCGCTCCCTGTGTCCCTCTCTCTGATAGACCTCTCCCCTCAGTCCCATTCCCCCGCCCTTTCCCCATTCCCCCATCGCTCCCTGTGTCCCTCTCTCTGATAGACCTCTCCCCTCAGTCCCATTCCCTCCCCTATCCCCATTCCCCCGTTGCTCCCTGTGTCCCTCTCTCTGATAGACCTCTTCCTTCAGTCCCATTCCCCGCCCTTTCCCCATTCCCCCATCGCTCCCTGTGTCCCTCTCTGATAGACATCTCCCCTCAGTCCCATTCCCCGCCCTTTCCCCATTCCCCCATCGCTCCCTGTGACCCTCTCTCTGGTAGACATCTCCCCTCAGTCCCATTCCCCCGCCCTTTCCCCATTCCCCCATCGCTCCCTGTGCCCCTCTCTCTGATAGACCTCTCCCCTCAGCCCCATTCCCCCGCCCTTTACCCATACCCCCATCGCTCCCTGTGATCCTCTCTCTGATAGACCTCTCCCCTCAGTCCCATTCCACCGCCCTTTCCCCATTCTCCCATCGCTCACTGTGTCCCTCTCGCTGATAGACCTCTCCCCTCAGTCCTATTCCCCCGCCCTTTCCCCATTCCCCCATCGCTCCCTGTGTCCTTCTCTCTGATAGACCTCTCCCCTCAGTCCCATTCCCCCGCCCTTTCCCCATTCCCCCATCGCTCCCTGTGCCCCTCTCTCTGATAGACCTCTCCCCTCAGTCCCATTCCCCGCCCTTTCCCCATTCCCCCATCACTCCCTGTGTCCCTCTCTCTGATAGACCTCTCCCCTCAGTCCCATTCCCCTGCCATTTCCCCATTACCCCATCGCTCCCTGTGTCCCTCTGTCTGATAGACCTCTCCCCTCAGTCCCATTCCTCGCCCTTTCCCCATTCCCCCATCGCTCCCTGTGTCCCTCTCTCTGATAGACCACTCCCCTCAGTCCCATTCCCCGCCCTTTCCCCATTCCCCCATCGCTCCCTGTGTCCCTCTCTCTGATAGACCTCTCCCTTCAGTCCCATTCCCCCGCCCTTTCCCCATTCCCCCATCGCTCCCTGTGTCCCTCTCTCTGATAGACCTCTCCCCTCAGTCCCATTCCCCTGCCCTTTCCCCATTCCCCCATCGCTCCCTGTGTCCCTCTCTCTGATAGAGCTCTCCCCTCAGTCCCATTCCCCGCCCTTTCCCCATTCCCCCTTCGCTCCCTGTGTCCCTCTCTCTGATAGACCTCTCCCCTCAGTCCCATTCCCCGCCCTTTCCCCATTCCCCCATCGCTCCCTGTGTCCCTCTCTCTGATAGACCTCTCCCCTCAGTCCCATTCCCCGCCCATTCCCCATTCCCCCATCGCTCCCTGTGTCCCTCTCTCTGATAGACCTCTCCCCGCAGTCCCATTCCCCCGAACTTTCCCCATTCCCCCATCGCTCCCTGTGTCCCTCTCTCTGATAGACATCTCCCCTCTGTCCCATTCCCCGCCCTTTCCCCATTCCCCCATCGCTCCCTGTGTCCCTCTCTCTGATAGACCTCTCCCCTCAGTCCAAATCCCTGCCCTTTCCCCATTCCCCCATCGCTCCCTGTGTCCCTCTCTCTGATAGACCTCTCCCTTCAGTCCCATTCCCCCGCCCTTTCCCCATTCCCCCATCGCTCCCTGTGTCCCTCTCTCTGATAGACCTCTCCCCGCTGTCCCATTCCCCCGCCCTTTCCCCATTCCCCCATCGCTCCCTGTGTCCCTCTCTCTGATAGACATCTCCCCTCTGTCCCATTCCCCGCCCTTTCCCCATTCCCCCATCGCTCCCTGTGTCCATCTCTCTGATAGACCTCTCCCCTCAGTCCAATTCCCTGCCCTTTCCCCATTCCCCCATCGCTCCCTGTGTCCCTCTCTCTGATAGACCTCTCCCCTCAGTCCCATTCCCCCGCCCTTTCCCCATTCCCCCATCGCTCCCTGTGTCCCTCTCTCTGATAGACCTCTCACCTCAGTCCCATTCCCTCCCCTATCCCCATTCCCCCATCGCTCCCTGTGTCCCTCTCTCTGATAGACCTCTCCCCCTCAGTCCCATTCCCTCGCCCATTCCCCATTCCACCATCGCTCCCTGTGTCCCTCTCTCTGATAGACCTCTCCCCTCAGTCCCATTCCCCGCCCTTTCCCCATTCCCCCATCGCTCCCTGTGACCCTCTCTCTGATAGACCTCTCCCCTCAGTCCCATTCCCCCGCCCTTTCCCCATTCCCCCATCGCTCCCTGTGTCCCTCTCTCTGATAGACCTCTCCCCTCAGTCCCATTCCCCCGCCCTTTCCCCATTCCCCCATCGCTCCCTGTGTCCCTCTCTCTGATAGACCTCTCCCCTCAGTTCCATTCCCCGCCCTTTCCCCATTCCGCCATCGCTCCCTGTGTCCCTCTCTCTGATAGACCTCTCCCCTCAGTCCCATTCCCCCGCCCCTTCCCCATTCCCCCATCACTCCCTCTGTCCCTCTCTCTGATAGACCTCTCCCCGCAGTCCCATTCCCCCGACCTTTCCCCATTCCCCCATCGCTCCCTGTGTCCCTCTCTCTGATAGACATCTCCCCTCAGCCCCATTCCCCGCCCTTTCCCCATTCCCCCATCGCTCCCTGTGACCCTCTCTCTGATAGACCTCTCCCCTCAGTCCCATTCCCCCGCCCTTTCCCCATTCCCCCATCGCTCCCTGTGTCCCTCTCTCTGATAGACCTCTCCCCTCAGTCCCATTCCCCCGCCCTTTCCCCATTCCCCCATCGCTCCCTGTGTCCCTCTCTCTGATAGACCTCTCCCCTCAGTCCCATTCCCCCGCCCTTTCCCCATTCCCCCATCGCTCCCTGTGCCCCTCTCTCTGATAGACCTCTCCCCTCAGCCCCATTCCCCCGCCCTTTACCCATACCCCCATCGCTCCCTGTGATCCTCTCTCTGATAGACCTCTCCCCTCAGTCCCATTCCACCGCCCTTTCCCCATTCTCCCATCGCTCACTGTGTCCCTCTCGCTGATAGACCTCTCCCCTCAGTCCTATTCCCCCGCCCTTTCCCCATTCCCCCATCGCTCCCTGTGTCCTTCTCTCTGATAGACCTCTCCCCTCAGTCCCATTCCCCCGCCCTTTCCCCATTCCCCCATCGCTCCCTGTGCCCCTCTCTCTGATAGACCTCTCACCTCAGTCCCATTCCCCGCCCTTTCCCCATTCCCCCATCACTCCCTGTGTCCCTCTCTCTGATAGACCTCTCCCCTCAGTCCCATTCCCCTGCCATTTCCCCATTACCCCATCGCTCCCTGTGTCCCTCTGTCTGATAGACCTCTCCCCTCAGTCCCATTCCTCGCCCTTTCCCCATTCCCCCATCGCTCCCTGTGTCCCTCTCTCTGATAGACCACTCCCCTCAGTCCCATTCCCCGCCCTTTCCCCATTCCCCCATCGCTCCCTGTGTCCCTCTCTCTGATAGACCTCTCCCTTCAGTCCCATTCCCCCGCCCTTTCCCCATTCCCCCATCGCTCCCTGTGTCCCTCTCTCTGATAGACCTCTCCCCTCAGTCCCATTCCCCTGCCCTTTCCCCATTCCCCCATCGCTCCCTGTGTCCCTCTCTCTGATAGAGCTCTCCCCTCAGTCCCATTCCCCGCCCTTTCCCCATTCCCCCTTCGCTCCCTGTGTCCCTCTCTCTGATAGACCTCTCCCCTCAGTCCCATTCCCCGCCCTTTCCCCATTCCCCCATCGCTCCCTGTGTCCCTCTCTCTGATAGACCTCTCCCCTCAGTCCCATTCCCCGCCCATTCCCCATTCCCCCATCGCTCCCTGTGTCCCTCTCTCTGATAGACCTCTCCCCGCAGTCCCATTCCCCCGAACTTTCCCCATTCCCCCATCGCTCCCTGTGTCCCTCTCTCTGATAGACATCTCCCCTCAGTCCAAATCCCTGCCCTTTCCCCATTCCCCCATCGCTCCCTGTGTCCCTCTCTCTGATAGACCTCTCCCTTCAGTCCCATTCCCCCGCCCTTTCCCCATTCCCCCATCGCTCCCTGTGTCCCTCTCTCTGATAGACCTCTCCCCGCAGTCCCATTCCCCCGCCCTTTCCCCATTCCCCCATCGCTCCCTGTGTCCCTCTCTCTGATAGACATCTCCCCTCTGTCCCATTCCCCGCCCTTTCCCCATTCCCCCATCGCTCCCTGTGTCCCTCTCTCTGATAGACCTCTCCCCTCAGTCAAATTCCCTGCCCTTTCCCCATTCCCCCATCGCTCCCTGTGTCCCTCTCTCTGATAGACCTCTCCCCTCAGTCCCATTCCCCCGCCCTTTCCCCATTCCCCCATCGCTCCCTGTGTCCCTCTCTCTGATAGACCTCTCACCTCAGTCCCATTCCCTCCCCTATCCCCATTCCCCCATCGCTCCCTGTGTCCCTCTCTCTGATAGACCTCTCCCCCTCAGTCCCATTCCCTCGCCCATTCCCCATTCCACCATCGCTCCCTGTGTCCCTCTCTCTGATAGACCTCTCCCCTCAGTCCCATTCCCCGCCCTTTCCCCATTCCCCCATCGCTCCCTGTGACCCTCTCTCTGATAGACCTCTCCCCTCAGTCCCATTCCCCCGCCCTTTCCCCATTCCCCCATCGCTCCCTGTGTCCCTCTCTCTGATAGACCTCTCCCCTCAGTCCCATTCCCACGCCCTTTCCCCATTCCCCCATCGCTCCCTGTGTCCCTCTCTCTGATAGACCTCTCCCCTCAGTCCCATTCCCCGCCCTTTCCCCATTCCCCCATCGCTCCCTGTGTCCCTCTCTCTGATAGACCTCTCCCCTCAGTCCCATTCCCCCGCCCTTTCCCCATTCCCCCATCGCTCCCTGTGTCCCTCTCTCTGATAGACCTCTCCCCGCAGTCCCATTCCCCCGCCCTTTCCCCATTCCCCCATCGCTCCCTGTGTCCCTCTCTCTGATAGACATCTCCCCTCTGTCCCATTCCCCGCCCTTTCCCCATTCCCCCATCGCTCCCTGTGTCCCTCTCTCTGATAGACCTCTCCCCTCAGTCCAATTCCCTGCCCTTTCCCCATTCCCCCATCGCTCCCTGTGTCCCTCTCTCTGATAGACCTCTCCCCTCAGTCCCATTCCCCCGCCCTTTCCCCATTCCCCCATCGCTCCCTGTGTCCCTCTCTCTGATAGACCTCTCACCTCAGTCCCATTCCCTCCCCTATCCCCATTCCCCCATCGCTCCCTGTGTCCCTCTCTCTGATAGACCTCTCCCCCTCAGTCCCATTCCCTCGCCCATTCCCCATTCCACCATCGCTCCCTGTGTCCCTCTCTCTGATAGACCTCTCCCCTCAGTCCCATTCCCCGCCCTTTCCCCATTCCCCCATCGCTCCCTGTGACCCTCTCTCTGATAGACCTCTCCCCTCAGTCCCATTCCCCCGCCCTTTCCCCATTCCCCCATCGCTCCCTGTGTCCCTCTCTCTGATAGACCTCTCCCCTCAGTCCCATTCCCCCGCCCTTTCCCCATTCCCCCATCGCTCCCTGTGTCCCTCTCTCTGATAGACCTCTCCCCTCAGTTCCATTCCCCGCCCTTTCCCCATTCCGCCATCGCTCCCTGTGTCCCTCTCTCTGATAGACCTCTCCCCTCAGTCCCATTCCCCCGCCCCTTCCCCATTCCCCCATCACTCCCTCTGTCCCTCTCTCTGATAGACCTCTCCCCGCAGTCCCATTCCCCCGACCTTTCCCCATTCCCCCATCGCTCCCTGTGTCCCTCTCTCTGATAGACATCTCCCCTCAGTCCCATTCCCCGCCCTTTCCCCATTCCCCCATCGCTCCCTGTGTCCCTCTCTCTGATAGACCTCTCCCCTCAGTCCCATTCCCCGCCCTTTCCCCTTTCCCCCATCGCTCCCTGTGTCCCTCTCTCTGGTAGACCTCTCCCCTCAGTCCCATTCCCCCGCCCTTTCCCCATTCCCCCATCGCTCCCTCTGTCCCTCTCTCTGATAGACCTCTCCCCTCAGTCCCATTCCCCCGCCCTTTCCCCATTCCCCCATCGCTCCCTCTGTCCCTCTCTCTGATAGACCTCTCCCCTCAGCCCCATTCCCCCGCCCTTTCCCCATACCCCCATCGCTCCCTGTGTTCCTCTCTCTGATAGACCTCTCCCGTCAGTCCCATTCCACCGCCCTTTCCCCATTCTCCCATCGCTCACTGTGTCCCTCTCGCTGATAGACCTCTCCCCTCAGTCCTATTCCCCCGCCCTTTCCCCATTCCCCCAGCGCTCCCTGTGTCCTTCTCTCTGATAGACCTCTCTCCTCAGTCCCATTCCCCCGCCCTTTCCCCATTCCCCCATCGCTCCCTGTGCCCCTCTCTCTGATAGACCTCTCCCCTCAGTCCCATTCCCCGCCCTTTCCCCATTCCCCCATCACTCCCTGTGTCCCTCTCTCTGACAGACCTCTCCCCTCAGTCACATTCCCCTGCCACTTCCCCATTCCCCCATCGCTCCCTGTGTCCCTCTCTCTGATAGACCTCTCCCCTCAGTTCCATTCCCCGCCCTTTCCCCATTCCGCCATCGCTCCCTGTGCCCCTCTCTCTGATAGACCTCTCCCCTCAGTCCCATTCCCCCGCCCTTTCCCCATTCCCCCATCGATCCCTGTGTCCCTCTCTCTGATAGACCTCTCCCCTCAGTTCCATTCCCCGCACTTTCCCCATTCCGCCATCGCTCCCTGTGCCCCTCTCTCTGATAGACCTCTCCCCTCAGTCCCATTCCCCCGCCCTTTCCCCATTCCCCCATCGCTCCCTCAGTCCCTCTCTCTGATAGACCTCTCCCCGCAGTCCCATTCCCCCGACCTTTCCCCATTCCCCCATCGCTCCCTGTGTCCCTCTCTCTGATAGACATCTCCCCTCTGTCCTATCCCCGCCCTTACCCATTCCCCCATCGCTCCCTGTGTCCCTCTCTCTGATAGACCACTCCCCTCAGTCCCATTCCCCGCCCTTTCCCCTTTCTCCCATCGCTCCCTGTGTCCCTCTCTCTGGTAAACCTCTCCACTCAGTCCCATTCCCCCGCCCTTTCCCCATTCCCCCATCGCTCCCTCTGTCCCTCTCTCTGATAGACCTCTCCCCTCAGTCCCATTCCCCCGCCCTTTCCCCATTCCCCCATCGCTCCCTCTGTCCCTCTCTCTGATAGAGCTCTCCCCTCAGTCCCATTCCCCCGCCCTTTCCCCAATCCCCCATCGCTCCCTGTGTCCCTCTGTCTGATAGACCTCTCCCCTCAGTCCCATTCCCCCGCCCTTTCCCCATTCCCCCATCGCTCCCTGTGTCCCTCTCTCTGATAGGCCTCTCCCCTCAGTCCCATTTCCCCGCCCTTTTCCATTCCCCCATCGCTCCCTGTGTCCCTCTCTCTCTGATAGACCTCTCCGCTCAGTCCCATTCCCCGCCCTTTCCCCATTCCCCCATCGCTCCCTGTGTCCCTCTCTGATAGACATCTCCCCTCAGTCCCATTCCCCGCCCTTTCCCCATTCCCCCATCGCTCCCTGTGACCCTCTCTCTGATAGACCTCTCCCCTCAGTCCCATTCCCCCGCCCTTTCCCCATTCCCCCATCGCTCCCTTTGCCCCTCTCTCTGATAGACCTCTCCCCTCAGCCCCATTCCCCCGCCCTTTCCCCATACCCCCATCGCTCCCTGTGTTCCTCTCTCTGATAGACCTCTCCCCTCAGTCCCATTCCACCACCATTTCCCCATTCCCCCATCGCTCCCTGTGTCCCTCTCTCTGATAGACCTCTCCCCTCAGTCCCATTCCCCCACCCTTTCCCCATTCCCCCATCGCTCCCTGTGTCCCTCTCTCTGATAGACCTCTCCCCTCAGTCCCATTCCCTCCCCTATCCCCATTCCCCCATCGCTCCCTGTGTCCCTCTCTCTGACAGACCTCTCCCCCTCAGTCCCATTCCCCCGCCCTTTCCCCATTCCCCCATCGCTCCCTGTGTCCCTCTGTCTGATAGACCTCTCCCCTCAGTCCCATTCCCCCGCCCTTTCCCCATTCCCCCATCGCTCCCTGTGTCCCTCTCTCTGATAGGCCTCTCCCCTCAGTCCCATTCCCCCGCCCTTTTCCATTCCCCCATCGCTCCCTGTCTCCCTCTCTCTCTGATAGACCTCTCCCCTCAGTCCCAATCCCCCGCCCTTTCCACATTCCCCCATCGCTCCCTGTGTCCCTCTCTCTGATAGACATCTCCCCTCAGTCCCATTCCACCGCCCATTCCCCATTCCCCCATCGCTCCCTGTGTCCCTCTCTCTGATAGACATCTCCCCTCAGTCCCATTCCCCTGCCCTTTCCCCATTCCCCCATCGCTCCCTGTGTCCCTCTCTCTGAGAGACCTCTCCCCTCAGTCCCATTCCCCGCCCTTTCCCCATTCCCCCTTCGCTCCCTGTGTCCCTCTCTCTGATAGACCTCTCCCCTCAGTCCCATTCCCCGCCCTTTCCCCACTCCCCCATCGCTCCCTGTGTCCCTCTCTCTGATAGACGTCTCCCCTCAGTACCATTCCCCGTCCTTTCCCCATTCCCCCATCGCTCCCTGTGTCCCTCTCTCTGATAGACCTCTCCCCTCAGACCCATTCCCCGCCCTTTCCCCATTCCCCCATCGCTCCCTGTGTCCCTCTCTCTGATAGACCTCTCCCCGCAGTCCCATTCCCCCGCCCTTTCCCCATTCCCCCATCGCTCCCTGTGTCCCTCTCTCTGATTGACATCTCCCCTCAGTCCCATTCCCCAACCTTTCCCCATTCCCCCATCGCTCCCTGTGTCCCTCTCTCTGATAGACCTCTCCCCTCAGTCCCATTCCCCGCCCTTTCCCCATTCCCCCATCGCTCCCTGTGTCCCTCTCTCTGATAGACCTCTCCCCTCAGTCCCATTCCCCCGCCCTTTCCCCATTCCCCCATCGCTCCCTGTGTCCCTCTCTCTGATAGACCTCTCCCCTCAGTCCCATTCCCTCCCCTATCCCCATTCCCCCGTCGCTCCCTGTGTCCCTCTCTCTGATAGACCTCTCCCCTCAGTCCCATTCCCCGCCCTTTCCCCATTCCACCATCGCTCCCTGTGTCCCTCTCTGATAGACATCTCCCCTCAGTCCCATTCCCTGCCCTTTCCCCATTCCCTCATCGCTCCCTGTGACCCTCTCTCTGATAGACCTCTCCCCTCAGTCCCATTCCCCTGCCCTTTCCCCATTCCCCCATCGCTCCCTGTGCCCCTCTCTCTGATAGACCTCTCCCCTCAGCCCCATTCCCCCGCCCTTTCCCCATACCCCCATCGCTCCCTGTGTTCCTCTCTCTGATAGACCTCTCCCCTCAGTCCCATTCCACCGCCCTTTCCCCACTCCCCAATCGCTCACTGTGTCCCTCTCGCTGATCGACCTCTCCCCTCAGTCCTATTCCCCCGCCCTTTCCCCATTCCCCCATCGCTCCCTGTGTCCCTCTCTCTGATAGACCTCTCCCTTCAGTCCCATTCCCCTGCCCTTTCCCCATTCCCCCATCGCTCCCTGTGTCCCTCTCTCTGATAGACCTCTCCCCTCAGTCCCATTCCCCGCCCTTTCCCCATTCCCCCTTCGCTCCCTGTCTCCCTCTCTCTGATAGACCTCTCCCCTCAGTCCCATTCCCCGCCCTTTCACCATTCCCCCATCGCTCCCTGTGTCCCTCTCTCTGATAGACCTCTCCCCTCAGTCCCATTCCCCGCCCTTTCCCCATTCCCCCATCGCTCCCTGTGTCGTTCTCTCTGATAGACCTCTCCCCTCAGTCCCAGTCCCCCGCCCTTTCCCCATTCCCCCATCGCTCCCTGTGTCCCTCTCTCTGATAGACCTCTCCCCGCAGTCCCATTCCCCCGCCCTTTCCCCATTCCCCCATCGCTCCCTGTGTCCCTCTCTCTGATAGACATCTCCCCTCAGTCCCATTCCCCGCCCTTTCCCCATTCCCCCATCGCTCCCTGTGTCCCTCTCTCTGATAGACCTCTCCCCTCCGTCCAATTCCCCGCCCTTTCCCCATTCCCCCATCGCTCCCTGTGTCCCTCTCTCTGATAGGCCTCTCCCCTCAGTCCCATTCCCCCGCCCTTTCCCCATTCCCCCATCGCTCCCTGTGTCCCTCTCTCTGATAGACCTCTCCCCTCAGTCCCATTCCCTCCCCTATCCCCATTCCCCCATCGCTCCCTGTGTCCCTCTCTCTAATAGACCTCTCCCCCTCAGTCCCATTCCCCCGCCCATTCCCCATTCCACCATCGCTCCCTGTGTCCCTCTCTCTGATAGACCTCTCCCCTCAGTCCCATTCCCCGCCCTTTCCCCATTCCCCCATCGCTCCCTGTGACCCTCTCTCTGATAGACCTCTCCCCTCAGTCCCATTCCCCCGCCCTTTCCCCATTCCCCCATCGCTCCCTGTGTCCCTCTCTCTGATAGACCTCTCCCCTCAGTCCCATTCCCCCGCCCTTTACCCATACCCCCATCGCTCCCTGTGATCCTCTCTCTGATAGACCTCTCCCCTCAGTCCCATTCCACCGCCCTTTCCCCATTCTCCCATCGCTCACTGTGTCCCTCTCGCTGATAGACCTCTCCCCTCAGTTCTATTCCCCCGCCCTTTCCCCATTCCCCCATCGCTCCCTGTGTCCTTCTCTCTGATAGACCTCTCCCCTCAGTCCCATTCCCCCGCCCTTTCCCCATTCCCCCATCGCTCCCTGTGCCCCTCTCTCTGATAGACCTCTCACCTCAGTCCCATTCCCCGCCCTTTCCCCATTCCCCCATCACTCCCTGTGTCCCTCTCTCTGATAGACCTCTCCCCTCAGTCCCATTCCCCTGCCATTTCCCCATTACCCCATCGCTCCCTGTGTCCCTCTGTCTGATAGACCTCTCCCCTCAGTCCCATTCCTCGCCCTTTCCCCATTCCCCCATCGCTCCCTGTGTCCCTCTCTCTGATAGACCACTCCCCTCAGTCCCATTCCCCGCCCTTTCCCCATTCCCCCATCGCTCCCTGTGTCCCTCTCTCTGATAGACCTCTCCCTTCAGTCCCATTCCCCCGCCCTTTCCCCATTCCCCCATCGCTCCCTGTGTCCCTCTCTCTGATAGACCTCTCCCCTCAGTCCCATTCCCCTGCCCTTTCCCCATTCCCCCATCGCTCCCTGTGTCCCTCTCTCTGATAGAGCTCTCCCCTCAGTCCCATTCCCCGCCCTTTCCCCATTCCCCCTTCGCTCCCTGTGTCCCTCTCTCTGATAGACCTCTCCCCTCAGTCCCATTCCCCGCCCTTTCCCCATTCCCCCATCGCTCCCTGTGTCCCTCTCTCTGATAGACCTCTCCCCTCAGTCCCATTCCCCGCCCATTCCCCATTCCCCCATCGCTCCCTGTGTCCCTCTCTCTGATAGACCTCTCCCCGCAGTCCCATTCCCCCGAACTTTCCCCATTCCCCCATCGCTCCCTGTGTCCCTCTCTCTGATAGACATCTCCCCTCAGTCCAAATCCCTGCCCTTTCCCCATTCCCCCATCGCTCCCTGTGTCCCTCTCTCTGATAGACCTCTCCCTTCAGTCCCATTCCCCCGCCCTTTCCCCATTCCCCCATCGCTCCCTGTGTCCCTCTCTCTGATAGACCTCTCCCCTCAGTCCAATTCCCTGCCCTTTCCCCATTCCCCCATCGCTCCCTGTGTCCCTCTCTCTGATAGACCTCTCCCCTCAGTCCCATTCCCCCGCCCTTTCCCCATTCCCCCATCGCTCCCTGTGTCCCTCTCTCTGATAGACCTCTCACCTCAGTCCCATTCCCTCCCCTATCCCCATTCCCCCATCGCTCCCTGTGTCCCTCTCTCTGATAGACCTCTCCCCCTCAGTCCCATTCCCTCGCCCATTCCCCATTCCACCATCGCTCCCTGTGTCCCTCTCTCTGATAGACCTCTCCCCTCAGTCCCATTCCCCGCCCTTTCCCCATTCCCCCATCGCTCCCTGTGACCCTCTCTCTGATAGACCTCTCCCCTCAGTCCCATTCCCCCGCCCTTTCCCCATTCCCCCATCGCTCCCTGTGTCCCTCTCTCTGATAGACCTCTCCCCTCAGTCCCATTCCCCCGCCCTTTCCCCATTCCCCCATCGCTCCCTGTGTCCCTCTCTCTGATAGACCTCTCCCCTCAGTTCCATTCCCCGCCCTTTCCCCATTCCGCCATCGCTCCCTGTGTCCCTCTCTCTGATAGACCTCTCCCCTCAGTCCCATTCCCCCGCCCCTTCCCCATTCCCCCATCACTCCCTCTGTCCCTCTCTCTGATAGACCTCTCCCCGCAGTCCCATTCCCCCGACCTTTCCCCATTCCCCCATCGCTCCCTGTGTCCCTCTCTCTGATAGACATCTCCCCTCAGTCCCATTCCCCGCCCTTTCCCCATTCCCCCATCGCTCCCTGTGTCCCTCTCTCTGATAGACCTCTCCCCTCAGTCCCATTCCCCGCCCTTTCCCCTTTCCCCCATCGCTCCCTGTGTCCCTCTCTCTGGTAGACCTCTCCCCTCAGTCCCATTCCCCCGCCCTTTCCCCATTCCCCCATCGCTCCCTCTGTCCCTCTCTCTGATAGACCTCTCCCCTCAGTCCCATTCCCTCGCCCTTTCCCCATTCCCCCATCGCTCCCTCTGTCCCTCTCTCTGATAGACCTCTCCCCTCAGCCCCATTCCCCCGCCCTTTCCCCATACCCCCATCGCTCCCTGTGTTCCTCTCTCTGATAGACCTCTCCCGTCAGTCCCATTCCACCGCCCTTTCCCCATTCTCCCATCGCTCACTGTGTCCCTCTCGCTGATAGACCTCTCCCCTCAGTCCTATTCCCCCGCCCTTTCCCCATTCCCCCAGCGCTCCCTGTGTCCTTCTCTCTGATAGACCTCTCTCCTCAGTCCCATTCCCCCGCCCTTTCCCCATTCCCCCATCGCTCCCTGTGCCCCTCTCTCTGATAGACCTCTCCCCTCAGTCCCATTCCCCGCCCTTTCCCCATTCCCCCATCACTCCCTGTGTCCCTCTCTCTGACAGACCTCTCCCCTCAGTCACATTCCCCTGCCACTTCCCCATTCCCCCATCGCTCCCTGTGTCCCTCTCTCTGATAGACCTCTCCCCTCAGTTCCATTCCCCGCCCTTTCCCCATTCCGCCATCGCTCCCTGTGCCCCTCTCTCTGATAGACCTCTCCCCTCAGTCCCATTCCCCCGCCCTTTCCCCATTCCCCCATCGATCCCTGTGTCCCTCTCTCTGATAGACCTCTCCCCTCAGTTCCATTCCCCGCACTTTCCCCATTCCGCCATCGCTCCCTGTGCCCCTCTCTCTGATAGACCTCTCCCCTCAGTCCCATTCCCCCGCCCTTTCCCCATTCCCCCATCGCTCCCTCAGTCCCTCTCTCTGATAGACCTCTCCCCGCAGTCCCATTCCCCCGACCTTTCCCCATTCCCCCATCGCTCCCTGTGTCCCTCTCTCTGATAGACATCTCCCCTCTGTCCTATCCCCGCCCTTACCCATTCCCCCATCGCTCCCTGTGTCCCTCTCTCTGATAGACCACTCCCCTCAGTCCCATTCCCCGCCCTTTCCCCTTTCTCCCATCGCTCCCTGTGTCCCTCTCTCTGGTAAACCTCTCCACTCAGTCCCATTCCCCCGCCCTTTCCCCATTCCCCCATCGCTCCCTCTGTCCCTCTCTCTGATAGACCTCTCCCCTCAGTCCCATTCCCCCGCCCTTTCCCCATTCCCCCATCGCTCCCTCTGTCCCTCTCTCTGATAGAGCTCTCCCCTCAGTCCCATTCCCCCGCCCTTTCCCCAATCCCCCATCGCTCCCTGTGTCCCTCTGTCTGATAGACCTCTCCCCTCAGTCCCATTCCCCCGCCCTTTCCCCATTCCCCCATCGCTCCCTGTGTCCCTCTCTCTGATAGGCCTCTCCCCTCAGTCCCATTTCCCCGCCCTTTTCCATTCCCCCATCGCTCCCTGTGTCCCTCTCTCTCTGATAGACCTCTCCGCTCAGTCCCATTCCCCGCCCTTTCCCCATTCCCCCATCGCTCCCTGTGTCCCTCTCTGATAGACATCTCCCCTCAGTCCCATTCCCCGCCCTTTCCCCATTCCCCCATCGCTCCCTGTGACCCTCTCTCTGATAGACCTCTCCCCTCAGTCCCATTCCCCCGCCCTTTCCCCATTCCCCCATCGCTCCCTTTGCCCCTCTCTCTGATAGACCTCTCCCCTCAGCCCCATTCCCCCGCCCTTTCCCCATACCCCCATCGCTCCCTGTGTTCCTCTCTCTGATAGACCTCTCCCCTCAGTCCCATTCCACCACCATTTCCCCATTCCCCCATCGCTCCCTGTGTCCCTCTCTCTGATAGACCTCTCCCCTCAGTCCCATTCCCCCACCCTTTCCCCATTCCCCCATCGCTCCCTGTGTCCCTCTCTCTGATAGACCTCTCCCCTCAGTCCCATTCCCTCCCCTATCCCCATTCCCCCATCGCTCCCTGTGTCCCTCTCTCTGACAGACCTCTCCCCCTCAGTCCCATTTCCCCGCCCTTTCCCCATTCCCCCATCGCTCCCTGTGTCCCTCTGTCTGATAGACCTCTCCCCTCAGTCCCATTCCCCCGCCCTTTCCCCATTCCCCCATCGCTCCCTGTGTCCCTCTCTCTGATAGGCCTCTCCCCTCAGTCCCATTCCCCCGCCCTTTTCCATTCCCCCATCGCTCCCTGTCTCCCTCTCTCTCTGATAGACCTCTCCCCTCAGTCCCAATCCCCCGCCCTTTCCACATTCCCCCATCGCTCCCTGTGTCCCTCTCTCTGATAGACATCTCCCCTCAGTCCCATTCCACCGCCCATTCCCCATTCCCCCATCGCTCCCTGTGTCCCTCTCTCTGATAGACATCTCCCCTCAGTCCCATTCCCCTGCCCTTTCCCCATTCCCCCATCGCTCCCTGTGTCCCTCTCTCTGAGAGACCTCTCCCCTCAGTCCCATTCCCCGCCCTTTCCCCATTCCCCCTTCGCTCCCTGTGTCCCTCTCTCTGATAGACCTCTCCCCTCAGTCCCATTCCCCGCCCTTTCCCCACTCCCCCATCGCTCCCTGTGTCCCTCTCTCTGATAGACGTCTCCCCTCAGTACCATTCCCCGTCCTTTCCCCATTCCCCCATCGCTCCCTGTGTCCCTCTCTCTGATAGACCTCTCCCCTCAGACCCATTCCCCGCCCTTTCCCCATTCCCCCATCGCTCCCTGTGTCCCTCTCTCTGATAGACCTCTCCCCGCAGTCCCATTCCCCCGCCCTTTCCCCATTCCCCCATCGCTCCCTGTGTCCCTCTCTCTGATTGACATCTCCCCTCAGTCCCATTCCCCAACCTTTCCCCATTCCCCCATCGCTCCCTGTGTCCCTCTCTCTGATAGACCTCTCCCCTCAGTCCCATTCCCCGCCCTTTCCCCATTCCCCCATCGCTCCCTGTGTCCCTCTCTCTGATAGACCTCTCCCCTCAGTCCCATTCCCCCGCCCTTTCCCCATTCCCCCATCGCTCCCTGTGTCCCTCTCTCTGATAGACCTCTCCCCTCAGTCCCATTCCCTCCCCTATCCCCATTCCCCCGTCGCTCCCTGTGTCCCTCTCTCTGATAGACCTCTCCCCTCAGTCCCATTCCCCGCCCTTTCCCCATTCCACCATCGCTCCCTGTGTCCCTCTCTGATAGACATCTCCCCTCAGTCCCATTCCCTGCCCTTTCCCCATTCCCTCATCGCTCCCTATGACCCTCTCTCTGATAGACCTCTCCCCTCAGTCCCATTCCCCTGCCCTTTCCCCATTCCCCCATCGCTCCCTGTGCCCCTCTCTCTGATAGACCTCTCCCCTCAGCCCCATTCCCCCGCCCTTTCCCCATACCCCCATCGCTCCCTGTGTTCCTCTCTCTGATAGACCTCTCCCCTCAGTCCCATTCCACCGCCCTTTCCCCACTCCCCAATCGCTCACTGTGTCCCTCTCGCTGATCGACCTCTCCCCTCAGTCCTATTCCCCCGCCCTTTCCCCATTCCCCCATCGCTCCCTGTGTCCCTCTCTCTGATAGACCTCTCCCCTCAGTCCCATTCCCCGCCCTTTCACCATTCCCCCATCGCTCCCTGTGTCCCTCTCTCTGATAGACCTCTCCCCTCAGTCCCATTCCCCGCCCTTTCCCCATTCCCCCATCGCTCCCTGTGTCGTTCTCTCTGATAGACCTCTCCCCTCAGTCCCAGTCCCCCGCCCTTTCCCCATTCCCCCATCGCTCCCTGTGTCCCTCTCTCTGATAGACCTCTCCCCGCAGTCCCATTCCCCCGCCCTTTCCCCATTCCCCCATCGCTCCCTGTGTCCCTCTCTCTGATAGACATCTCCCCTCAGTCCCATTCCCCGCCCTTTCCCCATTCCCCCATCGCTCCCTGTGTCCCTCTCTCTGATAGACCTCTCCCCTCCGTCCAATTCCCCGCCCTTTCCCCATTCCCCCATCGCTCCCTGTGTCCCTCTCTCTGATAGGCCTCTCCCCTCAGTCCCATTCCCCCGCCCTTTCCCCATTCCCCCATCGCTCCCTGTGTCCCTCTCTCTGATAGACCTCTCCCCTCAGTCCCATTCCCTCCCCTATCCCCATTCCCCCATCGCTCCCTGTGTCCCTCTCTCTAATAGACCTCTCCCCCTCAGTCCCATTCCCCCGCCCATTCCCCATTCCACCATCGCTCCCTGTGTCCCTCTCTCTGATAGACCTCTCCCCTCAGTCCCATTCCCCGCCCTTTCCCCATTCCCCCATCGCTCCCTGTGACCCTCTCTCTGATAGACCTCTCCCCTCAGTCCCATTCCCCCGCCCTTTCCCCATTCCCCCATCGCTCCCTGTGTCCCTCTCTCTGATAGACCTCTCCCCTCAGTCCCATTCCCCCGCCCTTTCCCCATTCCCCCATCGCTCCCTGTGTCCCTCTCTCTGATAGACGTCTCCCCTCAGTTCCATTCCCCGCCCTTTCCCCATTCCGCCATCGCTCCCTGTGTCCCTCTCTCTGATAGACCTCTCCCCTCAGTCCCATTCCCCCGCCCTTTGACCATTCCCCCATCGCACCCTCTGTCCCTCTCTCTGATAGACCTCTCCCCGCAGACCCATTCCCCCGACCTTACCCCATTCCCCCATCGCTCCCTGTGTCCCTCTCTCTGATAGACATCTCCCCTCAGTCCCATTCCCCGCCCTTTCCCCATTCCCCCATCGCTCCATGTGTCCCTCTCTCTGATAGACCTCTCCCCTCAGTCCCATTCCCCGCCCTTTCCCCTTTCCCCTATCGCTCCCTGTGTCCCTCTCTCTGGTAGACCTCTCCCCTCAGTCCCATTCCCCCGCCCTTTCCCCATTCCCCCAACGCTCCCTCTGTCCCTCTCTCTGATAGACCTCTCCCCTCAGTCCCATTCCCCCGCCCTTTCCCCATTCCCCCATCGCTCCCTGTGTCCCTCTCTCTGATAGAGCTCTCCCCTCAGTCCCATTCCCCCGCCCTTTCCCCATTCCCCCATCGCTCCCTGTGACCCTCTCTCTGATAGACCTCTCCCCTCAGTCCCATTTCCCCGCCATTTCCCCATTCCCCCATCGCTCCCTGTGTCCCTCTCTCTGATAGGCCTCTTCCCTCAGTCCCATTCCCCCGCCCTTTTCCATTCCCCCATCGCTCCCTGTGTCCCTCTCTCTCTGATAGACCTCTCCCCTCAGTCCCAATCCCCCGCCCTTTCCACATTCCCCCATCGCTCCCTGTGTCCCTCTCTCTGATAGACCTCTCCCCTCAGTCCCATTCCCCCGCCCTTTCCCCATTCCCCCATCGCTCCCTGTGTCCCTCTCTCTGATAGACCTCTCCCCTCAGTCCCATTCCCCTGCCCTTTCCCCATTCCCCCAACGCTCCCTGTGTCCCTCTCTCTGATAGACCTCTCCCCTCAGTCCCATTCCCCGCCCTTTCCCCATTCCCCCTTCGCTCCCTGTGTCCCTCTCTCTGATAGACATCTCCCCTCAGTCCCATTCCCCGCCCTTTCCCCACTCCCCCATCGCTCCATGTGTCCCTCTCTCTGATAGACCTCTCCCCTCAGTCCCATTCCCCGCCCTTTCCCCATTCCCCCATCGCTCCCTGTGTCCCTCTCTCTGATAAACCTCTCCCCTCAGTCCCATTCCCCCGCCCTTTCCCCAATCCCCCATCGCTCCCTGTGTCCCTCTCTCTGATAGACCTCTCCCCTCAGTCCCATTCCCCCGCCCTTTCCCCATTCCCCCATCGCTCCCTGTGTCCCTCTCTCTGATAGGCCTCTCCCCTCAGTCCCATTACCCCGCCCTTTTCCATTCCCCCATCGCTCCCTGTGTCCCTCTCTCTCTGATAGACCTCTCCCCTCAGTCCCAATCCCCCGCCCTTTCCACATTCCCCCATTGCTCCCTGTGTCCCTCTCTCTGATAGGCCTCTCCCCTCAGTCCCATTCCCCCGCCCTTTCCCCATTCCCCCATCGCTCCCTGTGTCCCTCTCTCTGATAGACATCTCCCCTCAGTCCCATTCCCCTGCCCTTTCCCCATTCCCCCATCGCTCCCTGTGTCCCTCCCTCTGATAGACCTCTCCCCTCAGTCCCATTCCACGCCCTTTCCCCATTCCCCCTTCGCTCCCTGTGTCCCTCTCTCTGATAGACCTCTCCCCTCAGTCCCATTCCCCGCCCTTTCCCCACTCCCCCATCGCTCCCTGTGCCCCTCTCTCTGATAGACGTCTCCCCTCAGTCCCATTCCACGCCCTTTCCCCATTCCCCCATCGCTCCCTGTGTCCCTCTCTCTGATAGACCTCTCCCCTCAGTCCCATTCCCCCGCCCTTTCCCCATTCCCCCATCGCTCCCTGTGTCCCTCTCTCTGATAGACCTCTCCCCGCAGTCTCATTCCCCCGCCCTTTCCCCATTCCCCCATCGCTCCCTGTGTCCCTCTCTCTGATTGACATCTCCCCTCAGTCCCATTCCCCGCCCTTTCCCCATTCCCCCATCGCTCCCTGTGTCCCTCTCTGATAGACATCTCCCCTCAGTCCCATTCCCCGCCCTTTCCCCATTCCCTCATCGCTCCCTGTGACCCTCTCTCTGATAGACCTCTCCCCTCAGTCCCATTCCCCCGCCCTTTCCCCATTCCCCCATCGCTCCCTGTGCCCCTCTCTCTGATAGCCCTCTCCCCTCAGCCCCATTCCCCCGCCCTTTCCCCATACCCCCATCGCTCCCTGTGTTCCTCTCTCTGATAGACCTCTCCCCTCAGTCCAATTCCACCGCCCTTTCCCCATTCCCCCATCGCTCACTGTGTCCCTCTCGCTGATAGACCTCTCCCCTCATTCCTATTCCCCCGCCCTTTCCCCATTCCCCCATCGCTCCCTGTGTCCCTCTCTCTGATAGACCTCTCCCTTCAGTCCCATTCCCCTGCCCTTTCCCCATTCCCCCATCGCTCCCTGTGTCCCTCTCTCTGATAGACCTCTCCCCTCAGTCCCATTCCCCGCCCTTTCCCCATTCCCCCTTCGCTCCCTGTGTCCATCTCTCTGATAGACCTCTCCCCTCAGTCCCATTCCCCGCCCTTTCCCCATTCCCCCATCGCTCCCTGTGTCCCTCTCTCTGATAGACCTCTCCCCTCAGTCCCATTCCCCGCCCTTTCCCCATTCCCCCATCGCTCCCTGTGTCCCTCTCTCTGATAGACCTCTCCCCTCAGTCCCATTCCCCCGCCCTTTCCCCATTCCCCCATCGCTCCCTGTGTCCCTCTCTCTGATAGACCTCTCCCCGCAGTCCCATTCCCCCGCCCTTTCCCCATTCCCCCATCGCTCCCTGTGTCCCTCTCTCTGATAGACATCTCCCCTCAGTCCCATTCCCCGCCCTTTCCCCATTCCCCCATCGCTCCCTGTGTCCCTCTCTCTGATAGACCTCTCCCCTCAGTCCAATTCCCCGCCCTTTCCCCATTCCCCCATCGCTCCCTGTGTCCCTCTTTCTGATAGACCTCTCCCCTCAATCCCATTCCCCCGCCCTTTCCCCATTCTCCCATGGCTCCCTGTGTCCCTCTCTCTGATAGACCTCTCCCCTCAGTCCCATTCCACCGCCCTTTCCCCATTCCCCCATCGCTCCCTGTGTCCCTCTTTCTGATAGACCTCTCCCCTCAATCCCATTCCCCCGCCCTTTCCCCATTCTCCCATGGCTCCCTGTGTCCCTCTCTCTGATAGACCTCTCCCCTCAGTCCCATTCCCCCGCCCTTTCCCCATTCCCCCATCGCTACCTGTGTCCCTCTCTCTGATAGACGTCTCCCCTCAGTCCCATTCCCCCGCCCTTTCCCCATTCCCCCATCGCTCCCTGTGTCCCTCTCTCTCTGATAGACCTCTCCCCTCAGTCCCATTCCCGGCCCTTTCCTCATTCCCCCATCGCTCCCTGTGTCTCTCCCTCTGATAGACCTCTCCCCTCAGTCCCATTCTCCCGCCCTTTCCCCTTTCCCCCATCGCTCCCTGTGTCCCTCTCTCTGATAGACCTCTCCTCTCAGTCCCATTCCCCCGCCCTTTCCCCATTCCCCCATCGCTCCCTGTGTCCCTCTCTCTGATAGTCCTCTCCCCTCAGTCCCATTCCCCCGCCCTTTCCCCATTCCCCCATCGCTCCCTGTGTCCCTCTCTCTGATAGACCTCTCCCCTCAGTCCCATTCCCCCGCCCTTTCCCCATTCCCCCATCGCTCCCTGTGTCCCTCTCTCTGATAGACCTCTCCCCTCAGTCCCATTCCCCCGCCCTTTCCCCATTCCCCCATCGCTCCCTGTGTCCCTCTCTGATAGACCTCTCCCCTCAGTCCCATTCCCCCGCCCTTTCCCCATTCCCCCATCGCTCCCTGTGTCCTTCTCTCTGATAGACCTCTTCCCTCAGTCCCATTCCCCTCGCCCTTTCCCCATTCCCCCATCGATCCCTGTGTCCCTCTCTCTGATAGACCTCTCCCCTCAGTCCCGTTCCCCCGCTCTTTCCCCATTCCCCCATCGCTCCCTGTGTCCCTCTCTCTGATAGACCTCTCCCCTCAGTCCCATTCCCCCGCCCTTTTCCCATTCCCCGATCGCTCCCTGTGTCCCTCTCTCTGATAGACCTCTCCCCTCAGTCCCATTCCCCCGCCCTTTCCCCATTCCCCCATCGCTCCCTGTGTCCCTCTCTCTGATAGACCTCTCCCCTCAGTCCCATTCCCCGCCCTTTCCCCATTCCCCCATCGCTCCCTGTATCCCTCTCTCTGGTAGACCTCTCCCCTCAGTCCCATTCCCCGCCCTTTCCCCATTCCCCCATCGCTCCCTGTGTCCCTCTCTCTGATAGACCTCTCCCCTCAGTCCCATTCCCCCGCCCTTTCCCCATTCCCCCATTGCTCCCTGTGTCCCTCTCTCTGATAGACCTCTCCCCGCAGTCCCATTCCCCCGCCCTTTCCCCATTCCCCCATCGCTCCCTGTGTCCCTCTCTCTGATAGACATCTCCCCTCAGTCCCATTCCCCGCCCTTTCCCCATTCCCCCATCGCTCCCTGTGTCCCTCTCTCTGATAGACCTCTCCCCTCAGTCCAATTCCCCGCCCTTTCCCCATTCCCCCATCGCTCCCTGTGTCCCTCTTTCTGATAGACCTCTCCCCTCAATCCCATTCCCCCGCCCTTTCCCCATTCTCCCATGGCTCCCTGTGTCCCTCTCTCTGATAGACCTCTCCCCTCAGTCCCATTCCACCGCCCTTTCCCCATTCCCCCATCGCTCCCTGTGTCCCTCTTTCTGATAGACCTCTCCCCTCAATCCCATTCCCCCGCCCTTTCCCCATTCTCCCATGGCTCCCTGTGTCCCTCTCTCTGATAGACCTCTCCCCTCAGTCCCATTCCCCCGCCCTTTCCCCATTCCCCCATCGCTACCTGTGTCCCTCTCTCTGATAGACGTCTCCCCTCAGTCCCATTCCCCCGCCCTTTCCCCATTCCCCCATCGCTCCCTGTGTCCCTCTCTCTCTGATAGACCTCTCCCCTCAGTCCCATTCCCGGCCCTTTCCTCATTCCCCCATCGCTCCCTGTGTCTCTCCCTCTGATAGACCTCTCCCCTCAGTCCCATTCTCCCGCCCTTTCCCCTTTCCCCCATCGCTCCCTGTGTCCCTCTCTCTGATAGACCTCTCCTCTCAGTCCCATTCCCCCGCCCTTTCCCCATTCCCCCATCGCTCCCTGTGTCCCTCTCTCTGATAGTCCTCTCCCCTCAGTCCCATTCCCCCGCCCTTTCCCCATTCCCCCATCGCTCCCTGTGTCCCTCTCTCTGATAGACCTCTCCCCTCAGTCCCATTCCCCCGCCCTTTCCCCATTCCCCCATCGCTCCCTGTGTCCCTCTCTCTGATAGACCTCTCCCCTCAGTCCCATTCCCCCGCCCTTTCCCCATTCCCCCATCGCTCCCTGTGTCCCTCTCTGATAGACCTCTCCCCTCAGTCCCATTCCCCCGCCCTTTCCCCATTCCCCCATCGCTCCCTGTGTCCTTCTCTCTGATAGACCTCTTCCCTCAGTCCCATTCCCCTCGCCCTTTCCCCATTCCCCCATCGATCCCTGTGTCCCTCTCTCTGATAGACCTCTCCCCTCAGTCCCGTTCCCCCGCTCTTTCCCCATTCCCCCATCGCTCCCTGTGTCCCTCTCTCTGATAGACCTCTCCCCTCAGTCCCATTCCCCCGCCCTTTTCCCATTCCCCGATCGCTCCCTGTGTCCCTCTCTCTGATAGACCTCTCCCCTCAGTCCCATTCCCCCGCCCTTTCCCCATTCCCCCATCGCTCCCTGTGTCCCTCTCTCTGATAGACCTCTCCCCTCAGTCCCATTCCCCGCCCTTTCCCCATTCCCCCATCGCTCCCTGTATCCCTCTCTCTGGTAGACCTCTCCCCTCAGTCCCATTCCCCGCCCTTTCCCCATTCCCCCATCGCTCCCTGTGTCCCTCTCTCTGATAGACCTCTCCCCTCAGTCCCATTCCCCCGCCCTTTCCCCATTCCCCCATTGCTCCCTGTGTCCCTCTCTCTGATAGACCTCTCCCCTCAGTCCCATTCCCTCCCCTATCTCCATTCCCCCGTCGCTCCCTGTGTCCCTCTCTCTGATAGACCTCTCCCCTCAGTCCCATTCCCCGCCCTTTCCCCATTCCCCCATCGCTCCCTGTGTCCCTCTCTGATAGACATCTCCCCTCAGTCCCATTCCCCGCCCTTTCCCCATTCCCTCATCGCTCCCTGTGACCCTCTCTCTGATAGACCTCTCCCCTCAGTCCCATTCCCCCGCCCTTTCCCCATTCCCCCATCGCTCCCTGTGCCCCTCTCTCTGATAGACCTCTCCCCTCAGCCCCATTCCCCCGCCCTTTCCCCATACCCCCATCGCTCCCTGTGTTCCTCTCTCTGATAGACCTCTCCCCTCAGTCCCATTCCACCGCCCTTTCCCCATTCCCCCATCGCTCACTGTGTCCCTCTCGCTGATAGACCTCTCCCCTCAGTCCTATTCCCCCGCCCTTTCCCCATTCCCCCATCGCTCCCTGTGTCCCTCTCTCTGATAGACCTCTCCCTTCAGTCCCATTCCCCTGCCCTTTCCCCATTCCCCCATCGCTCCCTGTGTCCCTCTCTCTGATAGACCTCTCCCCTCAGTCCCATTCCCCGCCCTTTCCCCATTCCCCCTTCGCTCCCTGTGTCCATCTCTCTGATAGACCTCTCCCCTCAGTCCCATTCCCCGCCCTTTCCCCATTCCCCCATCGCTCCCTGTGTCCCTCTCTCTGATAGACCTCTCCCCTCAGTCCCATTCCCCGCCCTTTCCCCATTCCCCCATCGCTCCCTGTGTCCCTCTCTCTGATAGACCTCTCCCCTCAGTCCCATTCCCCCGCCCTTTCCCCATTCCCCCATCGCTCCCTGTGTCCCTCTCTCTGATAGACCTCTCCCCGCAGTCCCATTCCCCCGCCCTTTCCCCATTCCCCCATCGCTCCCTGTGTCCCTCTCTCTGATAGACATCTCCCCTCAGTCCCATTCCCCGCCCTTTCCCCATTCCCCCATCGCTCCCTGTGTCCCTCTCTCTGATAGACCTCTCCCCTCAGTCCAATTCCCCGCCCTTTCCCCATTCCCCCATCGCTCCCTGTGTCCCTCTTTCTGATAGACCTCTCCCCTCAATCCCATTCCCCCGCCCTTTCCCCATTCTCCCATGGCTCCCTGTGTCCCTCTCTCTGATAGACCTCTCCCCTCAGTCCCATTCCACCGCCCTTTCCCCATTCCCCCATCGCTCCCTGTGTCCCTCTTTCTGATAGACCTCTCCCCTCAATCCCATTCCCCCGCCCTTTCCCCATTCTCCCATGGATCCCTGTGTCCCTCTCTCTGATAGACCTCTCCCCTCAGTCCCATTCCCCCGCCCTTTCCCCATTCCCCCATCGCTACCAGTGTCCCTCTCTCTGATAGACATCTCCCCTCAGTCCCATTCCCCCGCCCTTTCCCCATTCCCCCATCGCTCCCTGTGTCCCTCTCTCTCTGATAGACCTCTCCCCTCAGTCCCATTCCCCGCCCTTTCCTCATTCCCCCATCGCTCCCTGTGTCTCTCCCTCTGATAGACCTCTCCCCTCAGTCCCATTCTCCCGCCCTTTCCCCTTTCCCCCATCGCTCCCTGTGTCCCTCTCTCTGATAGACCTCTCCCCTCAGTCCCATTCCCCCGCCCTTTCCCCATTCCCCCATCGCTCCCTGTGTCCCTCTCTCTGATAGACCTCTCCCCTCAGTCCCATTCCCCCGCCCTTTCCCCATTCCCCCATCGCTCCCTGTGTCCCTCTCTCTGATAGACCTCTCCCCTCAGTCCCATTCCCCCGCCCTTTCCCCATTCCCCCATCGCTCCCTGTGTCCCTCTCTCTGATAGACCTCTCCCCTCAGTCCCATTCCCCCGCCCTTTCCCCATTCCCCCATCGCTCCCTGTGTCCCTCTCTGATAGACCTCTCCCCTCAGTCCCATTCCCCCGCCCTTTCCCCATTCCCCCATCGCTCCCTGTGTCCCTCTCTCTGATAGACCTCTTCCCTCAGTCCCATTCCCCTCGCCCTTTCCCCATTCCCCCATCGCTCCCTGTGTCCCTCTCTCTGATAGACCTCTCCCCTCAGTCCCGTTCCCCCGCTCTTTCCCCATTCCCCCATCGCTCCCTGTGTCCCTCTCTCTGATAGACCTCTCCCCTCAGTCCCATTCCCCCGCCCTTTTCCCATTCCCCGATCGCTCCCTGTGTCCCTCTCTCTGATAGACCTCTCCCCTCAGTCCCATTCCCCCGCCCTTTCCCCATTCCCCCATCGCTCCCTGTGTCCCTCTCTCTGATAGACCTCTCCCCTCAGTCCCATTCCCCGCCCTTTCCCCATTCCCCCATCGCTCCCTGTGTCCCTCTCTCTGGTAGACCTCTCCCCTCAGTCCCATTCCCCCGCCCTTTCCCCATTCCCCCATCGCTCCCTGTGTTCCTCTCTCTGATAGACCTCTCCCCTCAGTCCCATTCCCCCGCCCTTTCCCCATTCCCCCATCGCTCCCTGTGTCCCTCTCTCTGATAGACCTCTCCCCTCACTCCCATTCCCCCGCCCTTTCCCCATTCCCCCATCGCTCCCTGTGTCCCTCTCTCTGATAGACCTCTCCCCTCAGTCCCATTCCCCCGCCCTTTCCCCATTCCCCCATCGCTCCCTGTGTCCCTCCCTCTGATAGACCTCTCCCCTCAGTCCCATTCCCCCGCCCTTTCCCCATTCCCCCATCGCTCCCTGTGTCCCTCTCTCTGATAGACCTCTCCCCTCAGTCCCATTCCCCGCCCTTTCCCCATTCCCCCATCGCTCCCTGTGTCCCTCTCTCTGATAGACCTCTCCCCTCAGTCCCATTCCCCCGCCCTTTCCCCATTCCCCCATCGCTCCCTGTGTCCCTCTCTCTGATAAACCTCTCCCCTCAGTCCCATTCCCCCGCCCTTTCCCTATTCCCCCATCGCTCCCTGTGTCCCTCTCTCTGATAGACCTCTCCCCTCAGTCCCATTCCCCCGCCCTTTCCCCATTCCCCCATCGCTCCCTGTGTCCCTCTCTCTGATGGACCCCTGCCTTCAGTCCCATCCCTCCGTCCTTTCCCCATTCCCCCCTCGCTCCCTGTGTCCCTCTCTCTGATAGACCCCTGCCTTTAGTCCCATCCCCCTGCCCTTTCCGCATCGCCCCTGTGCCCTGTCTCTCTGATTGAACAGCCTTTATTCCAAGGAGGTCAAGCTTTGGGGAAAGAAAGAGAGAGAATTGAGTGCAGGAAAAAAAACAACAGATTTAAAATATTGCTGTCACCAGGCCACACAAGGTCGTGGCCTAGTCCGGTTGCCATGACAACCGACAGGCCGCAATGACTGATTGTGACCCTGTGATCTCAGCCTCTTACTTGAGACAGAGATAAGGCACAGTATGATGCTATAGGCTGTGTGCATATCAATTCTAGCCTAGACTCCAGCCCTTCCTCCCGTACTGTGTTCACCGGACTGGCGATCCATCTGATTAACAGAGAGAACTTGAGTGGGGGTGGGATGGCGGGGGGTGGGGGAGGGTTGTGGATGGATGGAAGAGTTTGGTCAGGCCTTCATTCTGAAGATGCCAGGGAGTGTCAGGTTGGCTCGAACTTTCTCAGTCTCTCGCCTCTGAGTCAGCAGGTTGTTGGCTCAAGCTCACATACACTCCAGAGACTCGAGCCTGGTAATCCAGGCCGACACTCCCGGGTTGCCATTAGTGAGGGACAATGTTCCCTCTAATTTTAATTTTAGGGTGCGCAACCCCTTTAACGCCCTGTGTGGCCTACTCAAATTTCCACGCAAGCGCGGTTTTTCTACTAAAAAGCGGCCTGCGTAACTTAACGGGATCATTGCTGAGGGTGGGCCGCACTGTCGGAGGGGCAGTACTGAGGGAGCGCCACATTGTCGGAGGGGCAGTACTGAGGGAGCGCCGCATTGTCAGAGGGGCAGTACTGAGGGAGCGCTGCACTGTCGGAGGGGCAGTACTGAGGGAGCGCTGCACTGTCGAAGGGGCAGTACTGAGGGAGCGCTGCACCGTCGGAGGATCAGTACTGAGGGAGCACTGCACTGTCGGAGGGGCAGTACTGAGGGAGCACTGCACTGTCGGAGGGGCAGTGCTGAGGGAGCGCTGCACTGTCGAAGGGGCAGCACTGAGGGAGCGCTGCACCGTCGGAGGATCAGTACTGAGGGAGCGCTGCACTGTCGGAGGGGCAGTACTGAGGGAGCACTGCACTGTCGGAGGGGCAGTACTGAGGGAGCCTGACCAAACTCTTCCATCCATCCGCAACCCCCCATCCCCCCCGCCCCCCCCGCTCCCCCCCCCGTCGCCACCCCATCCCCACTCAAGCTCTCTCTGTTAATTAGATTGATCGCCAGTCCGGTGATCACAGTACGGGAGGAAGGGCTTGAGTCTAGGATCACTGCGTTGATGGAAAAATGGCAGGTTAACCGGGCCATTCATCTCAGTTACTGTTTGTGAGATCTTGCTGTGCACAAAATGGCTGCAGCTTTATCTTATGCGATGTGGGCGTCGCTGGCAAGGCCGGCATTTATTGCCCATCCCTAATTGCCCTCGAGAAAGTGGTATTGAGCCGCCTTCTTGAACTGCTGCAGTCCGTGTGGTGAAGGTACTCCCACAGTGCTGTTGAGGATGTTTCCCCTCACAGTGGCAGTTGTTGTGTCGGTACCTTTCTACCTAGACATAATTTAGGACTCAGAACCCAGAGATTCAAACATGAAGTGCTTTATTCGAAGGGAAAAGGAAGTTCTGGAAAGTTCCGAACAAAGAGAGCTAAACTTAACCGAGAGAACACCCAACCATTTATCTCCTGTGACAGCGCCACCACAGTTGGGAGAAGAACACACAATACATAACATTTCCTCCCCTCTTAAATGGAAGGTCCACATTATTCCTCAACAGGTAAGTTACTTTCAATGCACTCAATGAACCTAGGGTAGAGGTAGACAGCCTCAACCCCTGACTTTACCCTGGGGTTTATTCTGCCCCAGTCTTGTGGGTAAGTCACTAAGTCTACAGATCCAAGCGTCTTGGAGGCCACCGCTCTCTGACAGGATACCGGCGGTCATCGCTGGCTTCCACAGCAGTAGGCATTGAAACAGACCTAGATAGAGAAGGTGCCTGTGTCAGTCGAAAATCAGGAGTTTGCACAGGTGGAACAGTCTCTTTGACTTCCTGTGTTGGAGAAGAGCACTGTGGCAAAGGATGCTGGTTTGCGGTATCATCCGGAAACAGTTCAGGCCAACCAGCCGTTGGAGCCTCTGTGGCTGTCCCTGCTCCTAGCAACAGTTGATTTGTGTGTCTTCTCCAGGCGACGTCCTCAGCAGTCTCAGCCATGTAAGACACAGGGCCCGTCTGCGCGATCACCGTAGCAGGAACCCATTTCGGTCCAGTGTTGTAGTTTCGAGCTAGGACGTGCTCTCCCGGATGAAACAGTCTCTCCTTAGCTCTTTTCTCTCTCTTTTCAACTTGAGCTTGTTGTTGACGATGGACAACCTGCTCTGCCCTTGGAGGTTTGAGTAAGTCAAAACTTGTCCGCAACTGCCTCTTCATCATGAGCGAAGCGGGGGAAGTTTTGGTTGTGGCATGCGGCTCGTTCCTGTAGGACAACAGGAAGCTGTTCAGACGTTGGTGGATTGAGCCCTGACCTTGCGATGCCTTCAAGGCGTGCTTCAAAGTTTGCACGAACCTTTCTGCCTGGCCATTAGTAGAGGGATGATAGGGCGCAGACCTGATGTGTTGGACACCATTCACATGCAGGAAGGTTGCAAACTCCTGTGATACAAATTGTGGACCGTTGTCACTTACGAGTTGTTCTGGTGAGCCATAACGGCTGAACATCTCACCAAGTTTCTCAATTGCTTTCTCTGCCGTGGTAGACCTCATCACAGCAACCTCCGGCCACTTGCTATGAGCATCTACAACCAGCATAAATATCTTCTCTTCGAAAGTGTTAATTCCGTGAACCTTAAGGTATGGTGTTCTTCAATAAATAGACGGAGACTGCAGATGAACAATCAACAGGTGTTTACTGGGTGAGGGTATTCTAAAAACTAACAGTACAGATCCCTAGTCAGGGTTCATATACAGGTGTGGTCACTGCCGGTACTACAGTATACAGGAGCTGTAAAAGTAGTTCTCCTCTTAAAGGTACATACACTACAATTCCTCCCCTTTTAGATTAACAGTACCATAACATTCAATTAACAGTTAACACTTTTAACAGGCACATTAACTGAAATACTCCATTTATAGATTCAGTCTTTGGGGCGGCTTCCTGATCCTTTCTGGATAGCGCCTTTCCTGATAGTCTTGCTCTTGGTGCGGAGGCGATTCTGGCCCCCTGTCGTCGGTTAGTTCATCAGCTTCCGATGCTACTGTTTCTGGGGTAGATGCTACCGGTATGTCGGGTTCATCACCAGGTATGCGAGACATGGGGTTGGCTCGTTCCTGTGACGCTAGGATCTGGTCGACATGGCGTCTCACAATGTTCTCCCCAACATCCACTGTGTACATTAGTGGCCCCTGCCGTGTGCATATCGTTCCTGGTTGCCATTTCTCTGTTCGGTAGTCGCGGGCCAAGACTGGTTGTCCTACATGGAAGCTCCTTGTCGGCTTCTCATTGATGTGCTGGAATTGCTTATTCTCAACATTTCTTCGTACATTTGGTCTGAGCAAATCCAGACGAGATCTCAACCTTTGGTTAAATAACATCATGGCCGGGGTCTGGTTGGTAACTGCATGTGTCGCATTTCTGTAGGCTAACAGGAAATTGTCCACCTTATGCTGCAGTGGAATGTTGTCATCGCACATGGCCCTTACTGCCTTTTTAAAGGTTTGTACGAACCTCTCAGCCAATCCATTTGTGGCTGGATGATACGGGGCGGATGTGTAATGCCTTATCCCATTCCTTCTCATAAATTTCCGAAACTCTTCGGACACAAACTGTGTTCCGTTATCAGAGCAAATCTGCTCTGGCAAGCCGTTCCTGGCAAATATGGTCCGTAGGACTGCAATCGTTTTCTCCGTAGTGGTGGAGGACATTTTGATCACCTCAGGCCATTTCGAGTGTGCATCCACTGCTATTAACAACATTGAGTCCATGAATGGACCAGCAAAATCAATATGCACCCGTTGCCATGGAGAGGAGGGCCACTCCCATGGGTGTAGAAGGGCATGTGGTGGTGCATTTTGGACCTTCTGGCATCCTGAGCAGCTCTTTGTTAGGTCCTTGATTTGTTGATCGATCCCCGGCCACCACACATAAGCCCTAGCAAGGCTTTTCATTTTCACCCCTCCCAGATGGCCTTCGTGAAGCTCATTGAGCACTCTCTCCCTTAACTTGGGTGGAATTACCACTCGGGATCCACACATCACTGTCCCCTGGCATACTGACAGCTGTTCTCTTCTGGATGAGAATGCTGGCAACAGTGAGTCGCCATGCATTGGCCATCCCTTCACTGTCAAATCATATACCCGAGACAGTGTCGGATCATTTCGGGTCTCCTTCGTTATATCCGCGTTAGTTACTGGCAAGCGTTCAATTAGAGTTGAATAAAATATTTCGACAGGGTCCACTGCTGGTGCTTCCTCCACAGTAGGCAGTGGCAGGCGTGATAGCCCATTAGCGTTTCCATGCTGTTTCGTGCCCTTATACTCTATTTCATATTGGTTCGCCCCTAGAAAAAGGGACCATCTTTGTAGCCGTTGCGCAGTCATCACCGGAACGCCCTTCTTAGGATTAAAGATGGAGACAAGTGGTTGGTGGTCAGTCAGCAAGGTGAACTTCTGCCCGTGCAGATAGTGGTTGAACTTTTTCACTCCCCACACTAGGCTGCGGGCCTCCCTGTCAATCTGGGCATAGTTGCGCTTGGCTGAGGTTAGTGACCGAGACGCAAAGGCTACTGACCTCTCCAACCCGTCTGGGAATTTGTGCGACAGCACCGCTCCAATACCATAGGGTGATGCATCACACACCAACCGAATTGGTAGTGCTGGGTTGAAATGAGCCAACACCTCTTTTGATGTGATCAATTCTTTGCACTTCTAGAAAGCTCGTTTACATTCGTCATTCCACTTCCATGGTACCCCCGTTTGCAGTAGGGTGTTCAGTGGGTGTAATACTGCAGACAAATTTGGTAAGAACTTATGGTAGTAGTTCACCAGCCCGAGGAACGCCTCAGTTGTGGCACATTTTCCGGTGCTGGAGCCTTGACTACTGCCGTAATCTTTTCAGGGGACTTATGTAACCCCTCTTCATCAATAACGTGGCCACAATACGAGATCTGCTTCTGGAAAAACTCGCATTTGTGGCGATTAGCTCGGAGCCCATATTCCTTCAATCTAGTGAGCACCTGCTCCAGGTTGGCGAAGTGATCACTGTCATTTTCGCCCGTGACCAGGATGTCGTCCAAATAACACTAGGTCCCTGGAATCCCTTGCAGGACTTGATCCATTGCCCTTTGCCAAATCGCCAGAGCTGATGCTACCCCGAACACCAGCCGGTTGTATTGGTAGAGACCTTTGTGAGTGTTGATCGTGAGGTATTGTTTCGAGGCTTCTTCTACCTCCATTTGCAGGTACGCCTGGGCCAGATCAATCTTAGTGAAGCGTTTTCCTCCAGATAGCGAGGCGAAAATATCTTCAATCCGCGGAAGCGGATATTGTACCGTGTGAAGGACTGGGTTCTGTTAAGTCTGTGAATTATTTAGTTAATTAAAACAGACTAATGAGTAACAATAAAAACAGGTCTTTACTGGTTGGAGGTAGGGACTATACTGAATACAAGATTACTGCACAGTGCTTATATACCGGTGTGTTCACCCCCGGTATTACATCTACAGCAGCCTGAGAAAGTAGTACATCTCTTAAGGTGGAACAGGCTTAAGCTCTCTTAAGGTGGAACAGGTTACATACACAACACTCCTCCCTTCTTAGCTTTATAGTCATCCCCCCATTTAACATAACGTAATAACATATATACATATATAACTTCATGTTTAACGTAACATATCACAGATTCAGTCTCTGCGGAAAACAGTTCACAGATTCAATCTCTGTGGTGTAGTCGGTTCACGTTACTCATTCAATAGTCCTTTCATGGATTTAACAGCTTGAACTTCCGAACTGATTTGGCTCCGTTCGGAGGGACCACGTGTGTGATCTGGTAGAGGTGATAATGGTTCAGATGGGTCATCTTCTGTTTTTACTTTTCCTTTTCTGCTTCTTGGAGACTCTCTGGGCTCCATTGTCAGCTGCCACAGCTGCCAGCTGCATGCGCAGTTCCTCCTTCTCTTCCTCCTGTTTCCGTCATAGAGCCAGCTTCTCCCGATGTTCCGTAGACTTTTGGTGCTCCTCCATGATTTCTGCACTTTGGGAGTTGAAGTTACAAGCTGGGCAGGACAGGACATCGTAATATTCGGTGTCGTCCACCAGGTCATAGTAATATTCGGTGTCATCCTGAGCTAGACCAGTGAGAGGGTCGTCTATTTCCTCCATACCCAGCTGGACGTTAGCCAGCTCTTGTTCCAAATCCAGACATCTTTCCTGAAGAGACTTCTTCATGTGTACCTCTGCATCCAGCTTTTTCTGGGCTTTCAGCAAGTCGTTTACTAGTGACCTCATTTGTGATTTTAATACTTCAACTTCCTTTGGAGATTGATTGATCGGACTATGCAATCCCTCTACCGGAGCAGCTGTTTCAGCGGTCTGTTGTTCTACGTTGATGTGAGTCAGCGTACTTTTGGCATCCAAGGGCTGCTCTGTTGCAGTCATCTCAGTCTGTGTTGCCACCTCAGCTCTTCCAATAACCTTTGAGAGCTCCGAACCCCTTTCGTTTGAATATTGAAGTTCATGTTCAAGTTTTTCCCATTTCAGAGTCCTGTCCTTCAGCATATGCAGGAGTTGGCTGACCGTTAACTCCTCTGACATCAGACGTTTTGTGTGCTCCTGCTCCATTTTCTCCATCAGCTGCTTCTGTTGTCTTTCCAGATTCTCCAACTCTATATCAAAGAACTCTTTCGTTGCATTCAACTCTTGCTCAAAACGGCGAAGCATTTGTTCTAATTGCTGTTGTAGTTTGAAATGGAGTTGAGTTCGAGCCCGGTGTCCCTCAGAAATGGGCACATCAGTAGACTTGCCAGACTCAGAATCCACAGTTAAACTATGTTGTTGTTGCTCAGTGGAATTCTGTGCTGAAACTTTGTCTTTTGCACCTGAGTTGGGCTTACCATCATCCGTTCCAGAGTCTGGGCCGGCTATCTTCACCGAGTTCTCACTCGTTATTGTTTGTAGGAAATGCCAGTCCATATTCATTTTCCTAATCCACTCCCGTCCTAGTAGTGGAGGACCTCCTTCAGATATCACATATAAGTCCATTATTTGACTGTCTTCGCCCTTGTGGACCACTGCAACCTCTATTTTCCCGATGGGGTACACTCTTTGCCCCGTGTATGTTTCCAATATAATCCCCGTATCCTGTAGGGGAATATGTTGGAATAACTTTCCGTAATCTTTCTTATTTATGACCGTCAATGCCGATCCAGTGTCCAATTCCAGTTTTACTTGGACTCCTTCTATCTGAAGAGTGACCCAAATTGTCTGGAGGTCTGCACCCTTACCAGCGTTGAGTACTCTTAAGCTAGCCAGTTCATTACTGCTAGCGTCTGAATCGGACTCCTGTTCGGTCACCTTGTGTACCTTTGCGTATTTTCCTTGCGGTGACTTCTTGTTGCTGGTCTTCTTCGCTGACCTGCATACTCTAGCTATATGTCCAAGCCTACCACAAGTTCTACATTCTTGGTTTTTAAACCAACAGTGGTTCTGATCATGCGTTGTCTTTCCACAATGATAACATTTGCCAGAACTCACACCCAATTTGTGTGCACTGAGCTCCGGTGACCGTAGCTGCATTACTGCCGTGCCTCTCGCTGCGGCTTCGTGTGCTGCTGCCATAGTGACCGCCTTCTCAAGCGTCAGCTCATTCTCCTCGAGCAGTCGCTTTTGTGTATCCTGTTTAAATAAACCACACACAAATTTGTCTCGAAGTGCCTCTGTCAGTCCCGTTCCAAACTGGCAATATTTCGCTAATTTACGCAATTCCAGCAAATATTCAGCATTGCTTTCATGCTGTAGCTGCCTTCTGTCGTAAAATTTAAATCGTTCCGCTAGCATCAGCGGCGTGGGGTTTAGATGATCTTTCAGGACAGTAACAATCTCATCGAACGTCTTATCCGCCGGTTCATCTGGTGATAACAGGTGTTTCAATTGCCCGTATGTCTTCGCACCCATTAAATTTAATAATGTTAGAGCTTTATCTTGGTCACGAATTTTATTGGCCTTACAATAATTTTTTACTCTTTCAACATATATGGCCCAATCTTCGAGGTCACTATCAAAGGTGCTAATATTCCCGTGTTTAGGCATTGTAGATTTGCAATTTCTCAGATTTTCTTTTCTTTACTTGTTATCAAAGATGGCGGCTTCCCGCTCTTGCCGTCGTCCTCCGCCCACAAAATGGCGGTTTTCCCGCGCTTGGCGGTCTTCACCCGTCCCCGACGCCGTCTCCCTTCAGCCCCCGAGTGCGGCCCTTATCAGCGGATGCGATCGATGGCCCAGCTGCGCCTCGCACTTGAAAGCGGCCCGGCCCTTATCTGCCGATCGCTATCGCCCTATACCTCTCTCTTCCCCAGTCCTGTCTTCTACTCCGGTTCACAAGCTGATGGAGGCTTCAGGGTCCTAATGCCTGTCACTTCCAGTGGGGTGGTGAGTGGTGAGGTTTGAAACCTCTCTTCAACCGCCGTGGAATAACTGCTGCAGGGTAAGAACCTGACTCGTCGCCAGTGTTAAGTCTGTGAATTATTTAGTTAATTAAAACAGACTAATGAGTAACAATAAAAACAGGTCTTTACTGGTTGGAGGTAGGGACTATACTGAATACAAGATTACTGCACAGTGCTTATATACCGGTGTGTTCACCCCCGGTATTACATCTACAGCAGCCTGAGAAAGTAGTACATCTCTTAAGGTGGAACAGGCTTAAGCTCTCTTAAGGTGGAACAGGTTACATACACAACAGGTTCACTGTCACCTTAAAGTCCCCACAGATGAGAACCTTCTTTGGTTCACCAGGCGCATTACTCAATGACCTCTTCATTACAGGAACGATGGGTGTAGCCCACTCGCTCCAGTCCACTTTGGACAGTACTCCTGAACGTTCCAAACCTTCCAGCTCTGCTTCGACGGCTGGGCGGATCACACAAGGCACTGGTCTGACCTTAAAAAACTTTGGGGTTGCATTTTCCTCTATTTTGATCGTCGCTGTTATGCCTTTTAGTGTTCCGAGTCCCTCCTGGATCACTTCTTGTGCGTCAGTTAGCATTTTTGACAGTCGTCCAGGTGTGACGTCGTCATCCTTTTTGGTCTCTACTGTCAGTGCCTGTATGGAATGCCAATCTAACTGTATCTTCCAGATCCATTCACGTCCTAGTAGTGGTGGTCCTCCATCTGGCAATACATATAGGTCCATTTTTTGTGTTTCCTTGCCGTTGTATATCACGTTCACCCTTATTTTTCCTGTGGGCTAGACTTTTTGCCCGGTGTACGTTTTCAAGACAATCTCTGTATCTCTCAAGGTATATGTGAGAATAGCCGCTTGTAGTCCCTTTGGTTTATGACTGTTAGGGCTGATCCTGTGTCCAATTCCATTTTCACTTGGACTCCGTATATCTTGAGCGTGACCCAGATAGTTTGGTGATCCTCCATTTTGATTACATTATGTAGTTTCAGACAACCCAGCTCCTTGCTTCCAGAGTCTGTATCACTTTTCTGTTCGTCTGAACTACTCTCCGTCACCTTATGTACCTTTTTGTACTTCTCCTGTGGAGATTTCTTGCTGCTGGTTTTCTTTCCCAACCTGCAGACTCTTGCTATGTGTCCTGCTTTTCCACACTGTCTGCACACTTGGTCCTTGTACCAGCAATCCTTAAGGTCGTGTGTTGTTCTGCCACAGCGATAACACTTCACTGCTCCATATGACATTTCATTGGTGCCATATTCTTGCGGTCTCCGTTGTATCTCTGCAGCGCCCCGTGCGGCTGCTTCGTATGATACTGCCATGCTGAAAGCCTTGTCCAGCGTAAGATCCTTTTCTGATAGAAGCCGTTTCTGGGTTCCTTCACTGAAGCCCACACACAAACTTGTCCCTTAACGTATCTGCTAGTCCCATTCCAAACTGGCAGTGTTTCGATAGCTTGCGCAGTTCCGTTAAATACTCAGCATTACTTTCGTCTTTATGCTGATTCATTTTGTGAAACTTAAACCTTTCTGCTATTAGCAGCGGTGTGGGGTTTAAGTGTTCCTGTCGGATTGCCACTATGCTTTCAAAATCCTTATCCACTGGCTTCTCTGGGGTTACTAGGTTTCGCAATAAGCCATACGTTTTTGCACCCATGGAATTCAACAATACCAGTGCTTTCCTGGCATCTGGCACTTAATTCGCCTTGCAGTGCACTTCAATGCGTTCTACATATGTCGCTCAATCTTCGACTTCATTGTCGAACGCTGTGAGACTGCCACTCTTCGGCATCCCTGGGTGTGGTTAGACTGGCTAAAATGGCGTCTCTCACGCTCTCCCGTCTTCTCTGCTGGCTCAAAATGGCGTCTCCCGCGCTTCCCTTTCTTCCCGCACTCGCCCTTCTTCTCCGCTCTGGCTTCAAAAATGGCGTCTCCCGCGCTCTCCCTTCTTCTCCGCTGCAGCTCAAATGGCATCTCCCATGCTTCCTTTCTTCCCCCGCGGACGCTGCTCAGCTCTTGAGCACTGGCTGCGCTCTGCGCGTTTTCCTGCGCGCCTCTCTCGTTGATGCCGCTCGGTCCTGAACCCCGGCTGTGCTTTACCCTCTCTCTCTTTTTGTTTTCCGTCGACGCCGCTCGGTCTTCAACCCCCGGCTGCACCCTGTGCGCTTTACCCTCTCTCTTACCCCGTCGACGCTGCTCGGCCTTTTCTGTGCCGTCGATCGGCTCCAGCCGCCGCTGTCCGGGAAGGGTCTGTGCCGTACCTGTTGCCAGCCTGTTGCGCTGGATCGTCTTGACTGGAGAACCAAGCCCGGCTCGCAACAGCCTCCCCTGCGATGCTCAATCTCTGCTGGATGACTGGGCGGTTGCTCGTGGTCGACGCCCGTGCTTCTGGCCTCGATTGTCTTCCACTGTCCGCCAGGAGCGAATCCCTAGGAGGAAATGCAGAGTTGCAGGTAGGTTCGAATCTGCCTCATCGCCACTGTTAAATCCGTGAATCTTAAGGTATGGTGTTCTTCAATAAATAGATGGAGACTGCAGATGAACAATCAACAGGTGTTTACTGGGTGAGGGTATTCTAAAAACTAACAGTACAGATCCCTACTCAGGGTTTATATACAGGTGTGATCACTGCTGGTACTACAGTATACAGGAGCTGTAAAAGTAGTTCTCCTCTTAAAGGTACATACACTACAGAAAGGACCAGCGAAGTCCACATGTACTCACTGCCACACTTCTGCAGGCCAATCCCAGGGGTGTAGGGTTGCCAGCTGTGGAACATTCCGGACCCTTTGACATGTGGAACATGTTTTGGCTTTCTCCTCAATATTCCCATCGAGACCTGGCCACCAGAAGTAGCTTCTTGCCATTTCCTTCATCCGAACTATCACATATCATTGTTTGCTAACATATTATGGGGGCTGTAATGGGTGCAAATGCTGGCTTTCTGCATTGCATCCAAAGGGCTCACAGACGCCGTGAGAGAGTGGCAGCCCTGGCTAGACGGAGAGGGGGCAACAGGCGTCGGCAAAGGAGGCCTTACCCACCCAGGGTATACCGCCAGCAGTTCTCCTATCTCAACATGTCTGACGAGCAGTGTGTTCGGAGGCTGCGATTCTGAAGGGAGGTGGTCACAGAGATCTGCCACCTGCTTGGCGGTGATCTGCAGCCACAGCTGAGGACCAGGACGTCTCTGTCGGTGGCAGTGAAGGTGACGGTGGCTCTCAACTTCTATGCCACCGGCTCCTTCCAATCCGCTACTGGGGACATTTCCAACATCTCCCAGTTCGCCGTGCATTGCTGCATCCGCCAGGTGACCAATGCCCTTTTCAAAAGGAGACATCAGTTCATCTCCTTCTCCATTGCCATTGCCAAGCAGCAACAGCGTGCAATGGGCTTTGCAGCATTTGCGGGCTTCACCATGGTGCAGGGCGCCATTGACTGCACGCATGTGGCTTTGTGGGCACCTCTGGAGAATTCCGAGGATTACCGCAACCGGAAGGGCTACCATTCGCTCAACGTCCAGCTGGTGTGTGACCACAGGCAGCTCATCCTAGCTGTCAATGCCCGCTTTCCAGGCAGCAGCCACAATGCCTTCATCCTGCGCCAGACTTCTGTGGCAGACATGTTCCAGGCCCAGCCTCACCCACGAGGATGGCTTATTGGGGACAAAGGCTATCCTTTGTGTACCTGGCTGATGACCCCGCTCCATGCGCCCAGCACCCCTGCTGAAGAGGGATACAACGACAGCCATCAAGCAACCAGGAACATCAACGAGCAAACAATCGGCGTCCTGAAGCAACGGTTCCGCTGTCTGGATCGTTCCGGTGGAGCCCTACAATATTCGCCGGAGCGAGTCTCGCATTTCGTGATCGTTTGCTGCATGCTGCACAACCTGGCTATCTGCAGGACTCAGCCACTGCCACCAGAGATTGGAGGACCACCTGAGGAGGAGGAGGAGGAGGAGGAGGAGGAGGAGGACCAGCACAGGAGGGAGGCAGAAAGTGCAAGGGCCGCCCGTCGCCGGCTTATTGAACGTCGGTTCTAGGCCCCCTCTCAGGGAATGGCTTGTGCCAATGTCAGCAGATGAATGTAGCCGCTCCACAAGCCCTCAGCCGAGCAGGGCAACCAGGACTTGACAAAAAAAACATGCACAGTGCAATTTCAGAACATTAATTTATTGCAAACCTCTGCCCTTCCCACATTCCAACCTCATGTGCAGATGCCCCCTCCAAAAACACAACACTAACAGTCTCGGCCTTACAAAAACAAAGAAAGACACCAGTCTCGGCCTTACAAAAACAAAGAAAGACACGAGTCTCGGCCTTACAAAAACCACAAACCATTTGTCCAGATCTTCTACTTTTTGCCCTGCGAGGGCGATGCCTTTCGCATCCTTGCCTGGCCCCTGCCCGCCCTGCTGCTCCTCCTCAATGGGAGCACAGTGGCTGCAGCAAGGCTGGGGGAAGGCTGCTGAGGGGCAGATGGCGAGACGGCAGATGTCCTTGGGGGTCGGCCTGCACCAGCTCTGGCCCTGGAGGGTCCGGCTGCTGACTGCTCCAACTCTGCTTGGGCGGCAGCAGTCTGTCCAGCGGCTCGTGGCAGCTGCAATGGCGGAGTGGCAGTGTCGGCTGCAGGAATGGTGCCAACCTGACAGATCGCAGGTGCTCGCTGGTCACCTCATACAGTGGCACTCGCACGGGCCAGCACTGCAGCATGCGCAGCAAACAGCTGAAGAACAGACTGCTGGGCTGCTGCTGCGCGGCGAGTGCCCTGGCGATGCCTGGCTGATCCAGCGAGGGTGGCAGCAGTTAGTGCCCGTGTGGCCCTGGTCTGTGTCCACATGACAACAGCCAGTGAATGGACGGCACGACTGAGCACTTGGTTGGAAGCCGCCTGTGCTGCCGCGAAGTCCTGCAGACTCCTGGCCTGTGCTGCACTGAATTGATCCAGACTCCTGGCCTGTGCTGCTCCAAATTGCTGCATACTCCTTGACAAAGACTCAATGGAGTCAGGCATCCTTGCCACTGCAGCCATGAGCTCATTGTGCCTGCGCTCAGCCTCGACGGCCATTTCCTCTAGGAGCCGCACCTCCTCTGCGCTCACCGTCGCAGGACTGGAGGCCGCACTGACCCTCTGGGGGGAAGTCCGCCGAGCTTCCCCACCCCTCCCGCGTTGCTGCAGGCTGCTGGGCCCCGGAGCTTGACTCTCCTCCGACCTTTCCCCCCGGCTCCCCTCCAGGGAAGACGTGTCCCCTTCATCGCCATGGGCTGGCGCGGCTGAGGGTGGCACTGATGGGCCGGCTTCCTCTTCCTCCTCCTCTAATTCAGAAGCGCTGACAGTGGCAGCTTGAGGGGCCGCCTCCTCACCTGGCGATTCACCATCTGAAAGCAGGAAGGCACAAGAGTAGCTTTAGAGTGAGGACAGGGCGGCAGCGAGGGAGGCATGAGTGCTGCCATTCACTGCATTGGTCGGACAGTGGCAAAGGATGCTGATCTGAGGCGCAAGTGGAACGAGAGAGGTCAAAAAGGTGATGCCCTTACCATTGGTGCCCAGAACAGGGTCGGCATCTCCACTGGCGACGGGGCCAATCAGCCGGCCTGCCATAATGCGCTCCACACGCTGGTCGAGGTCGGAGAGCTCTTTCACGTCAGGACGGTCTCCCCCGGTCTCAGTTCGGTTCCGCCGGTTGTGTGCCACCTTGGCCTGCAAGAGAAAGGATGGCCTCTAAGTACAGTGTGAAGCCCTGATCTTGTCTGCACTGCCTCCCATGGTCGAATAGCTTGTACAGTGTGAAGCCCTGATCTTGTCTGCACTGCCTCCCATGGTCGAATAGCTTGTACAGTGTGAAGCCCTGATCTTGTCTGCACTGCCTCCCATGGTCGAATAGCTTGTACAGTGTGAAGCCCTGATCTTGTCTGCAATGCCTCCCATGGTCGAATAGCTTGTACAGTGTGTAAAGTGCTGAATGTGCAAGTGATTTTCATGCCAGTCCCATAGCTGCTGGATGAGGGCTGGCCATTAGGGCTTTCAGGTCCCTTTGCCCATAAACTGAGGTGCACATGCAGGGATGAGGAGGACACTGGAAAGGGTACTCACCCTGACAACCCGAGTGAGGTCGTTAAACTTCTTCCGGCATTGCACAGGAGTCCTGGCAACCACGCTGTTGGAAGACACCCTGCTTGAGACCTCCCTCCAGGCTTTCCGGTAGGCGCTGGGCAGCAGCCTCCTGCCACCTTGTGGGAACAGAACATGGCGCCTGCGCTCCACTCCGCCAACCAGCAGCCTCAGGTCACCGTCGCTGAAGCGCTGCGCTCTCTCCCTGGCCTTCTCCATAGTCCTGGGCGTTGTACAGGTGAAGCTGAAGTGGTCAGGCCTAGGTTGAGGGCTGCAGTGTGCAGGGCGTGGCAGGCAAACAAATCCACCCTCCCCCTTTAAGAGCTGACCGGCGCCAGAGTGTCTGCCGTCAATCAACAACTCGCCGCACCTGCGCTGCGCCCGGCCTCGGGGGTATCGCTCTGCACCGCCGGCTTAGCGCCTAAAGATAGTCGTGCATCGCCTGTTTTAGTGCAGCAGCAACCTCTTGGGGCGATGCGACTGAATATCGGCGAAGGGGGCGCGACTTTGCGCCGGGCGCAGACTTTAGCGGCCGTCCGACTTTAGCGCCCCAAAAGTGGCTATACTGAATTTCTAGGCCCAAGTATTTTTCCTTTTGTTTAGTGATAATTGTGTTGGGTTGAAATCTCTGTGCTAGGGTGTCACTGTTATTAGTGTTGGTAGTTCCTTCACTGAGTCCCAGGACTAGACTGAGGGGACTCTTCTCTATGATCATCTCTTGGCATTTCAAGGCTTCGCAATGATAGCAGTGGGGGTTGCTCATTTTTAGGTGTTTCCAAAATTTGATGGCTCGTTTTTGGATATTAATTAGTAGTGGATATTGGCCTAGTTCTGCCCTGCATGCATTGTTTGTGGTTTTCCTCTGAGTCTGGAGGATACTTTTACAGAATTCTGCATGCAGGATCTCAATTGGGTGTTTGTCCCATTTTGCGAATTCTTGTTGTGTTAGCGGACCCCACACCTCACTGCCATAGAGTGCAATTGGTTCAATTACTGATTAAAAAATTTTGAGCCAAATGACAATTGGAATTTCTATTTGGGTTGACTTCTTGATGGCATAGAAAGCCCTTCTTGCTTTCACTTTCAGTTCATTCACAGCCAAATGAAAGTTTCCCGTAGAACTGATTTTTAGGCCTAGGTATGTGTAATTTGTAGTTTGTTCGATTTTAGTTGCTCCTATTGTGAAGTTTATTCTGGATCCCTGATGTCTGAATCTTTGCTGGAACACCAGAACTTTGGTTTTTTTGGGGGTTTATTGTCAGGGCCCAGGTCTGACAGAATGACTCTAGCAGATCCAAGTTCCGCTGTAGTCCCTCCTCAGTTGGTGAGAGCAGAACCAGGTCATCTGCATAGAGGAGAAATTTAACCTTGGAGTCATATAGGACGAGGCCAGGTGCTGTAGATTGTTCAAGTAGTTTTGGCAATTCATTTATGTAAATAATAGAGTGTCGGTGAGATAGGCGAGCCCTGCACCACTCCACGCCCCTGTGAGAAATATTTTGTTTGTTTGTCTCCAATTTTAACTGCACATTTATTGTTTGTATACATTGATTTAATTACATCATATGTTTTTCCCCCTGCCACACTTTCAATAAGTTTCAAGAATAGACCATCATGCCAAATAGAATCGAAAGCCTTCTGGAAATCTATAAAGCAGGCAAAAATTTTGCTTTTGTTTTGGTGAACATATTTGTCAATTAGGGTGTGTAGGGTGAAAATATGGTCCGATGTTCTATAATTTGGTAAGAATCCTATTTGGCTTTTACTCAAGACATCGTGCTCCTCAAGGAAATTTATAAGTCTTTGGTTTATGATACTACAGAATATCTTCCCCAGGTTACTGTTCACACAGATGCCTCGATAGTTATTTGGGTCAACTTTGTCTCCACTTTTGTATATGGGCATTATGAGTCCTTTGTTCCAGGTATCAGGGAAGTAACCGACACTCAGAGCCAAGTTGAAGAGTTTTAGGATAGCCAATTTCATTTTATCGTCAGTGTGTTTAATCATCTCGTTTAGGATGCCATCTGCACCGCAAACTTTTCTTGGTCGCAGGTCCTTGAATTTTTCAAGTAGCTCTTTTTCAGTTATTGGGTGGTCTAATGGGGTTTGTTGGTCTTTTATGGCCAGTTCGAGCTTTTCCAATTCTTTGCATATTAGATCTTGCTCTGGGCTTAGTGTGTTTTTCTGGTATAATTTTTCAAAATGGTTTTCCCATATGTCTCCATTTTGAATGGGCAATTCTTCACGTTGCTTTTTGTGTAATGTATTCCAGTTGTCGCAGAAACAATTAGAATCGATAGATTCCTCAATGGAGCTGAGTTTATTCTTAATATACTGCTCTTTCTTGGCTCTGAGTGTGTTTTTATATTGTGTTAGTGCCTGACAATAAGCAAGGCGTAGTTCCTCGTTTTCTGGTTGTCTGTGTTTTTGGTTTGATATTTTTCTGAGTTTTTTTCTCATGTTATGACAGTCTGAATCAAACCATTTTTCGTGGTTTTGTGCTTTGTGTTTACTCTTGCGAGATATCAAGTTCGACATTGTTGCCAAATTATCTAAAATATTATTTAGGTTATTCACTGCCTGGTTTACGCCTTCTTTATTGTGAGTGTATGTGTTTTCCAGGAAGTTGTCCAAGAGGGATTGAGTTGATTGGCTGCTAATTGCTTTCTGGTATTTTTCCGTACTGTTTTGGGCCCATCTGTAGGATTTTTTAATGTTGTACAGCTTACTGGGCTGTGTTTCTGTGTTGGTTGTTTCTGTCCTTTTAAGATACACAGTAATTTTGCTGTGATCTGACAGTGGTGTTAGTGGTTTGACTGTGAATGTTCTGAAAGAGGATGGGTCCAGATCTGTAATCATATAGTCTACGGTGCTGATGCCCAGAGGTGAGGAATAGGTTGGTTTTCCTAGGGAGTCTCCTATGAACCTACCATTGATGATGTACAGACCCAGGCTTCGACAGAGCTGCAGGAGCTGCTTTCCGTTTGCATTTATCTGTTTGTCGTAGTTACACCTGTGTGAATGCAAAGGGAGATCAAACTGGTTAATTCCAAATATGAAATTATTCCCCTGAGTACTGATTAAGTCTGGTTCTTCACCAGTTCTTGAGTTGAGGTCACCACAGATCAATACATTCCCATGGGCCTGGTAATGGTTAATCTCCCTCTCAATGTTGGAGAAGGTGTCCTCTTTGAAGTATGGGGATTCTATAGGGGGGATGTAGATTGCGCAAATGAAAACATTTTGCATGCTAGAAATTATGGCCTAGAAATTCGCTATCGCCGCGCCAGGTCTTTAGCGCCCGAAATTTAGCGCTCGCCCGGATTCCCGTAGCGCCCGCCTGAAATTCAGTTGCGGCGCCCCAAGACGGAGGCGGGCACTACTGCAGGGTTTGGCCGCCTCGCTTGGGGCGCTGAAAGTCAGTTTCAGGTGTCCAGCTGCCGCTGCGGCACCCGATGCGGTGCGGCAGGCTGGGGTACTGCAGGCCTCCTCCTTCTCTTAAGGAGGAGCTGCCTGCAGCCGTGAGATCGCCGCTGGATTCCCCCGGCAAATGAGCCCGGCACCACGGAGAAGTGCCGGGCTCGCGGGAGTCAGACACCAATGCCGCGGGGGGGTGGTGCAGGAGTCCGGGGAGGGAGGTGCGGCCAGGCAGCCGCCGGGAAAGCGGCCGCCCGCCCCTCCACCTTTATGCGCCGGCCTCTCGGAGCTGCAAGGCCCCGTTTTTCAAACGCTGTTTGCGGCCGCTACGGGCGAGGCGGCCGCAACTGAATTTGGCCGTCGGCACGGAATCGCATTGGAACCGGGGCGCTGCGCACACTGATGACGTCATCGGTGCCGGCGCAGCGCTACCGGCTAACACCGATGTTAGGGACCAACTGAATTTTGGGCACTAAAAAACTTCCGGCGCAAACCACTCTTTAGCCAATAAGTGGGCGCAAACGCGACTGAATTTCTAGGCCTATGTCTTTCTTAATCTTGAGCCATAAGTGGTTTTTGCCCTTTTTTATAAATTCGATGTAATTCCTAAGCTCTGCTTTAAACCAAATCAGTATGCCTCCAGAGTCTCTGCCCTGGGTTACTCCTGGTAGTTTATTGGAGGGGACCACTAGCTCTGTGTACCCAGGGGGACAACCAGTGGGCCCTTCTCCTCCACACCATGTCTCTTGCAAACTGATAATGTCCAGATCTTTGATTTTATCTCGGAACTCTGGGAAACTGCTCTTTAGGCCAAGCACAGAAGAGTGTAGGCCTTGGATATTCCAGGTTGAGATGCACAAGGATTTCATGTTTAGCTTGGTCTTTTACTGTGATACGTGTGTGTGACTTTGTCGTATTAAATGGGGGGAAAAAGAACACCTCAAGCGTCTATAAATACTGACAGTTTATACCTGCAACTCTTTCCAACAGTCACACCCCTTTGTTTTTCAGGTGTGAAAAAGTGAGAAGGGCTGTCCTTATGTTTCCTGATCCATAAGGCGGGAGCAGACGATGCTGAGCATCTGCTTTATGTCTCTCAATGGATTGTCTCTGCCTGTTTTATTGCTTACGTCCTGTGCCCATCTCACTCCGTCGGGCTGGGGTTCTTGCTGCTGTGGTGGTCCTGCTCTACTGAGGGGCAGGAGTGGTGCAGGTCGGGCATTGGTGCTGTGTTCATATGGCGTGTACGTGGGGATCCTTATCTCTCTCTCACTGTCTCACAATCTCTCAGTCTCTTGCTCTGTCTCTCTCTTTCTGTCTCTCTGTCTGTCTCTCTCTCTGTCTGTCTCTCTCTCAGTCACTCTCTCTCTCTCTGCCTCTCTATCTCTCTCTTGCTCTCTTTGTCTCACACTCTTTCAGTCTTTCTCTCTGCCTGTCTCTCTGCCTGTCTCTCTCTCTGTCTTTCTCTCGCTCTCTCTCTCTCTGTCTCTCTCTCTGTCTCTCTCTCTCTGTCTCTCTCCACCTTTCTCTGTCTATCTCTGTGTCCATCTCTGTCTCTCTCTCTCTCTCTCTGGCTCTCTCTCTCTCAGTCTCTCTCTGTCCCTCTGTCTAGCTCTCTCTCTCTCTCTCTATCTGTCTCTCTGTCTGTCTGTCTCTCTCTCTCTATGTCTCACCCTCTCTGTCTCTCTCTCTCTCTGTCTGTCTCACCCTTCTCAGTCTATCTCTCTCTCTGTCTCTCTCTCTGTCTCTGTCTCTCTCTCTCTCTGTCTATCTCTGTGTCTATCTCTGTCTCTCTCTCTCTGTCTCTCTCTCTGTCTCTGTCTCTCTCTCTCTCTGTCTATCTCTGTGTCTATCTCTGTCTCTCTCTCTCTGTCTCTCTCTCTGCCTCTCTCTCTGTCTCTTTCTCTGCCTCGCTCTGTCTCTCTCTCTGCCTCTCTGTCTCTCTCTCTGTCTCTCTATAGTAATCTGGGATGTAATGTTTAAGTTATTCACCAGATGGAGCCAAATATTAAGGGTTCACATTCACCAGTTTTTATTGGCGATGAGGATAAACAGATCACATCTTGAAGAAGAAACAAAAAAGAGCACTGAATAGAGGATCATGGCTGCTACGGTAGGAAAGATCTCTGCTTTTGATGTTCAGACGCAGACCTGGGATGAATACTGCGAGGTGTTGATGCATTTCTTTGAAGCAAATGATATAAATGATGTCGGAAAAAGGAGAGCTATTTTGCTCACTTCCGTGGGAAGTCAGATGTATAGTTTAATGAGAAACTTATGCAGTCCTGAAAAGCCTGGAGACAGATTCTTTGCTAACTTAGTGGCCTTGCTAAAGGACCATTTCAATCCCAGACCGCGTGAGATTATACAGCTTTTCAAATTTAATTCATGGAACAGAAAACCGGGAGAGACTGTATTGGATTATGTAGCGGTGTTGAGGAAATTGGCACACGATTGCAATTACGGCAACAACCTGAAAGACATGCTGAGCGATAGGCTAGTTTGCGGGATAATGGATGATCGAATGCAGCGGAGATTATTGTCCGAGACTGGGCTTACATATGAAAAAGCGTTGGAACTTGCTCAAGCCATAGAGACAGTGAACCGAGATGTAAAAGAAATACAAGATTCAGACTGGGCTATTACAAAGCAAGTTGCAGGTCAGGTTATTGTGCACAAGTTATACATGCGTCAGAAACCACAATGTGAGCATGTAAAGGCATGTTATAGATGCAATGGCGATCACCTGGCGAGGGAATGCAGGTTTCTGGAGGAAAAGTGCCACAAGTGTGGGAAAAAAGGACATATAAAACGTGTATGCAGGGCAAAAGCAATCGTGGAGGAATACAAACCAAGGAAGAGAAGTGAAAAATCAGGGAGCACATCACATCAGCGGAGAAGCTGAGAAAGAAGACGACATGTTCATAATGCATAGTATGGTAGAGAACATTCCAAAAGTTGATCCTATCACTTTGCAACTGACAGTAAATGACTCTAAGGTCAACTTTGAAGTGGATACAGGATGCGGTGTGACCATAATGAACAGGGAGGAGTACTCAAAGTTGTGGAACCGTGCAAAAGTTCCAGAGTTAAAGTCTTGCTCTATGCAGCTTAAAACATATACTGGTGAATGAGTGGCGACATTGGGTACAGCTACTGTAACTGTGCAACACAGGGACACCGTGGAACAGCTACCTGTAGTTGTAGTATCGGGTTCTGGACCAAACTTGTTAGGTCGGGGCTGGATACGAGAACTTAAATTAGATTGGGGAGCAATAAATCAAATAGAGGGAGGCAAACAGTTGTCTTTGCAAGAAGTGTTGAGTGAACATGAGAACGAGTTCAAGGAAGAACTTGGCACATTTAATGGCCCCCCAGCCAAGATTTATATAGACAAGGAGGCACTGCCAAGGTTTTTTAAACAATGACCTGTGCCGTATGCCATGAAACTGAAGGTAGAGGCTGAGCTTGACCGTCTTTTGAGAGAGAACATACTAGAACCCGTGAAATGTTCAGAATGGGCAGCTCCCATTGTACCTGTTTTAAAACCGGACAATTCGGTAAGACTCTGTGGAGATTTTAAATTGACAGTAAATAGGGTGTCTAAACTAGAATAGTATCCTATTCCCAAAACAGAGGATCTCTTTGCAAACCTGGCTGGATGGAAGAAATTCACAAAGCTGGATATGAGTCATGCATACTTGCAGATTACACTAGATGAGGAATCCAAGAAGTATGTAACCATAAATACACACAAGGGTTTGTTTACCTATAACCGCTTACCATTCGGTGTCTCATCTAGTCCAGCTATTTTCCAGAGGACTATCGAGGGTATACTGCAAGGGATCCCACATGTTTCAATCTATCTGGATGACATTCTGGTGACGGGAAGAACCGACCAGGAGCATCTGAGCACTCTGAGAGAGGTACTACAAAGATTGGATAAGGCTGGGTTACGGCTCAAGAGGAGTAAGTGCACTTTCCTGGGGAATGAGGCAGTGTTCTTGGGACACAGAGTGGACGCCACCAGGCTCCATCCAATCAAGGAGAAGGTACAAGCACTGCAGGAGGCCCCAGCTCCTACCAATGTGACTGAGTTAAAAGCTTAGCTGGGACTGCTAAACTATTATAACAGACTTTTACCAAACTTGGCAATAGTGTTAGCACCTCTTCACAAACTTCTGCGCAAGGAGACACAGTGGCAGTGGGAAGAGGAACAGAGGGTTTCATTTGAACAGTCCAAGAAACTGATGCTGTCCTCGGATGTGCTGGTTCACTACAATGCAGAGAAAGACATCATTCTCTCTTGTGATGCTTCACCTTACGGGGTGGGGGCGGTTCTTTCACACAGCTCGGAAGATGGAACAGAAAGACCAATAGGGTTTATGTCTCGAACTCTGACACCAGCGGAAAAAAACTATTCCCAGTTAGATAAAGAGGGGTTAGCAGTAATGTTTGGGTTACAGAGGTTTCACAAGTAGATATATGGCAGGAAATTCACCATATGCACCGATCATAAACCTCTTCTATCTCTTTTTAATGAAATGAAAGCAGTACCACAGATGGTGTCACCCCGGATCCAGAGGTGGGCATATGAGTATGTTGTAGGAATCAACGAATTCCTAACGGAATCACTGAGATTGAGTCAGTTCAGTAAATCAACCGAATTTAATTAAACAAGTGAACAAAACAAAAACATGCAGGAGCAACAGCAAACAGATCTATACAGCAGCTTGTTCCACGAGGTCTGAGCTCAGGACCTCCCACTCTCTGACATCATGATGTCATCACGTTTCCCGCCGTTCGGGGCATCACATGACCAACGTGATGACGTCATCGTGTTGTTTCAGGGCTTTTACAGAAAGCCTGTTTACACTCAGCAAACGAACACAGATGCTGTAACATTAGTTTAAAGACAGTTATGCGCTTGTACAGGAGTTCATTGGTGGTTTTGCCACATGCGCCCCCCCAGAAGTGTCTTTAATCGTCAAAGTCAATCGCAGAGGAGGTCGGACAATCCTGTCGGAGCAACTCCGATATTCCCGGAATCACCAACTGTCAGCGTGGATGCGAAACCGACCTCAGGGTCTCCCCTCCGGTCATGCAATCGGTTTTGCTGCTTTCTCGGTGCCGGCGGCACGAGTTTACATGGGGGTCGGCAGCATCTGGCTTTCTGACCGAAACGGGCGTGGTAGTAGCAAAGGCCGGTCTGTGGAGGTGCCGAGGCGGGGTTCTTGGAGGCGGGGCGCGTCGAGGTGGCACAGTGCTGCTGCAGCACCGTGTAAATGGTGTCGGCTTCGGCCGCAAGCGCCACACCATCCGTAGCCGTCGACCTGGCCAGGGCTGCTTGCACCTGCTCAGGGAGCTGGCTCAGGAACAGTTCGCGAAATATAAAACACTGCGGCTCAGACCCGAGGAGGGTGAGCCTGTGGCTCATCAACTCGGAAGGCTTAGCATCGCCTAACCCGGGGAGTGCGAGCAAGCGTCGTGCGCGCTCCGCCTTCGTGAGACCGAATACTTGCATGAGGTGCGCCTTGAGCATTTCGTACTTGTTCTCCACGGGCGGGGTCTCCAGCAGGCTGATAATTCGGGAAGCCGTCGAGCTGTCCAGTGCGGAGACCACATAAAGGTAACGGGTCTGATCCAGCACTATGTTTCGCAGTTGGAACTGAACCTCCGCTTGAACGAACCAGGAGGCTGCCTGCTGTTCCAAAAATTGAGGGAGCTTCAAACTCGCTGCATTCACATCCATCTTGTTCTCGAGCTTGCCTCCGCGAAAATCGTCCGCGAAGCTTTGGGGTCACCAATGTAGGAATCAACGGATTCCTAACTGAACCACTGAGGTCGAGTCAGTTCAGTAAATCAACCGAATTTAATTAAACTGGTGAACAAAACAAAAACATGCAGGAGCAACAGCAAACAGGTCTATACAGTAGCTTGTTCCACGAGGTCTGAACTCAGGACCTCCCACTCTCTGACGTCATGATGTCATCACGTTTCCTGCCGTTCGGGGCATCACGTGACCAACATGATGACATCATCGCGTTGTTTCAGGGCTTTTACAGAAAGCCTGTTTACACTCAGCAAATGAACATAGATGCTGTAACATTTGTTTAAAGACAGTTATGCGTTTGTACAGGAGTTCATTGGTGGTTTTGCCACAATGTCATCATTTACAAGGCGGGCAAGTACCATGGGAACACAGATGCCTTGAGCCATCTTCCATTGCCAGGTACACCTATCCATGCAGCTCCAGAGGACAGAGTTTTGATGTTGGAGGACACAGACACGGCAATTGTGACCGCAGCACAAGTCAGGCCATTCCAAGTGGATGGGTGTTTATCCTGTAAATTCTGCTTCATCTACTGTTACTATAGACTGCCTGCGTAGGAGTTTTAGTAATCAAGGGCTACCGGAGATCGTAGTAAGTGACAATGCCACGTGTTTTGTGAGTACAGAAACAAAAGAATTCATGAGAAACAATGGCATAGTGCACGTGATCTCAGCTCCATATCATCCGTCTTCAAATGGACTTGCGGAGAGAGCCGTACAAGCATTTAAGGAGATGATGAAAAAAAATACGGAAGGGAGTTTGGCAATCAAGGTGTCACGAGTTCTGTTCAGCTACAGAATAACACCTCAATCTACCACAGAACTCTCTCCTGCTGAGCTGTTGTTAGGACGTCGACTACGCTCCACTCTTGACCTGGTTCACCCAGATCTAAAAAGGAAGGTGGAAAACCGACAAATCAAACAAAAGGAGAACCATGACAGAAGGATAAAGAGCCGCAGTTTTGGAGAAGGAGATGCGGTCCTTACCAGGAATTTCAGTTATGGGCCAAAATGGATTCCTGGCGTCATAGACTCAATGACCAGTCCAGTATCATTTACAGTCATGGTGAGAACTGGTCAGGTAGCACTCAGACATGTAGATCAGATACTGACCAGACAAGGGGAAGTCAAAATGGAGGTTCCAGAGGAGATGTCAGAGGACAAGTTGGCCCCCAGTTATCCAAATGCATCGGTGGTACCACCACCACGAACAGAGCCAGTTCCACCTGGACCCCTTCTTCAAGAGGAAACCATCGTAGCAGAGTCAGATACTCTGAGTACTGCTCAGGAGCAGCAGGTGGCTCTACCACAACCAAGCAGGGACTTGATTGTAAGACGTTCACCAAGGACTCACAAGCCACCAGAGAGATTGATAACGACATGCTAGATTCGTTCAGTATGGACTATCGTTAAAGGAGTTTCCTTATGGGATTTTTTAAGAATGTTGTTAAGAAATTAATGTTCAACTTAAGAGGGGAGGGATATAGTAATCTGGGATGTAATGTTTAGGTTATCCACCAGATGGAGCCAAATATTAAGGGTTCACATTCACCAGTTTTTAAGGTAATTGGTCATGAATTCAATGTCCTGGTACATCAGTTTATATGGTAATGTGGCATTGCATTATGGGTATGACTCAGAGGTGAATCCTCCACCTTGCCATCGTGCAGTAAGAATTGTGTGTCTTGCTTGCAGCCAGTAAGAGCTATGTCTCTCTGCTCCACCGTGTAATAAACAGTTGGGTTTTGTTCCTAATATCTCGCTTCTCAGTTTCTGACCTTACCACTCGGATATCACGCTCTCTCTCTCTCTTTCTCTCTCTCTGTCTCTCTGTCTCTCTCTCTCTCTCTGTCTCTCTCTCTCTCTGCCTCTCTCTCGCTCTCTCTCTGTCTTTCTCTCGCTCTCTCTCTCTTTCTCTCTGTCTCTCTCTGTCTCTCTCTTTCTCTCTGTCTCTCTCTCTGTCTCATCCTCTCAGTCTATCTCTCTCTCTCTCTCTCAGTCTCTCTCTCTGTCCCTCTGTCTCTCTCTCTCTCTGTCTCTCTGTCTGTCTGTCTCTCTCTCTCTCTATGTCTCACCCTCTCTCAGTCTCTCTCTCTCTCTCTGTCTCTCTCCATCTTTTTCTGTCTATCTCTGTGTCTATCTCTGTCTCTCTCTCTCTGTCTCTTTCTCTGCCTCTGCCTCTCTCTCTGTCTCTCTCTCTGCCTCTCTCTCTTTCAGTCTCTCTCTCTCTGTCCCTCTGTCTATCTCTCTCTCTCTCTCTCTGTCTCTCTCTCTCTGTCTCACTGTCTCTCTCTCTGTCTCTCTCTCTGTCTCTCTCTCTCCCTGTCTCTCTCTCTCTCTGTCTCTCTCTGTCTTTCTCTGTCTATCTCTGTGTCTATCTCTGTCTCTCTCTCTCTCTCTGTCTCTCTCGGTCTCTCTCTCTGCCTTGCTCTGTCTCTCTCTCTGTCTCTCTCTCTCTCTGTCTCTCTCTCTTTCTCTCTCTGTCTCTCTCTCTCTTTCTCCCTCTGTCTCTCTCTCTCTCTTTCTCTCTCTTTCTCTCTCTCTCTGTCTCTCTCTGTCTCTCTCTCTCTCTCTCTCTCTGTCTCTCTCTCTTTCTCTCTTTGTCTCTCTCTCTCTCTGTCTCTCTGTCTCTCTCTCTCCCTGTCTCTCTCTCTCGGTCTCTCTCTCTGTCTGTCTCTCTCTGTCTCTCTCTCTCCATTCTAGCTCCATTGTCAGTTACTCTTCCTGTGGGCTCCCCTGATTCCGGCACATACACCATCTGTCACCACAGACCTGGAACTCACAGATGGCAGATGAAAGGTGATACGGCGGCCCCTGGACTCAACTCCAGCCCAAGCTGTCCACAGGCAAAGACTCCAACTCTCTCTATTTGGGATCTCCCTCTGCAGTTGCCCCCTACCCTCATGACCCCGAGTCTCTCTCTCTCTCTCCGGGATCTCCCTCTGCGGTTTCCCTCGCAGACCCCGAATCTCTCTCTCTTTCTGGGAGCTCCAACAAAAACAACATCTTGTATTTATATAGCACCTTTAACCTCGTAAAACATCCCAGGGCCCTTGACAGGAGTGATTATCAAACAATATTGGACACTGAGCCACACAAGGAGATATTAGGGCAGGTGAGCAAAAGCTTGGTCAAAGAGGTAGGTTTTAAGGAGCGTCTTAAAGGAGGAGAGTGTAAGGTTTGAAAATTTCTGCACAACCCCAGAATACAAGGAAAGTCATTTTTAAAATGATTTTGGGAACATCACAGAAGAAATCTGTAAAAGGGGTAAAAGTGTGGTTGGGCCAAACAGAAGATTTCAAAGAGCTAATTTAAGGAAGAGACTTTTGGACTGTTTTTAAAGAGTTAATGGGCAAAAGGGATTTATAACAAAATCCCAGGAAGATTTGGCTGGTTTAAAAGACATGTTCAGGCTTGCAAAAAGCTGGAACAACGGGGAGGCGGGGTGAGCCCCCGAGGTTTGGATATTGGACTGTCTAAGGAATGTCCAGGGCCACCCCAGTTTTACATAAGGACAATGAGGCCTGTTTTCCCGCCAAGAAGTCGCAGAGCCAGGTATCGAATAAACAGGACATGTCCCCAGCCATACAAAAGAAAGAACATTTGCCCTACAGATTACCACAAACAAACCACCGTCCAAAGTCAATTAAGAGATTGACAAACATTTTGCATTTTAAAACTGGTTTCAAGGCAATCCCGAAACCAGTTAAAGGCCGATTAAGTTTGGATGAGCCATCCCCTAAACTTGTTAAGTTTGGATCGGCCATCCCCGAAGCTCATTAAAGTTTTAAAGGACATTAAAAATAACGAGCCCGCCAAATTTAACAAATGAAACCGAGATTTAGCAGTCAGATAAGCCAGACCCCAAATTAGTATAATTGAGGCCTGCCTTTTCAGTTCAGCAGTACAGTACAGTCAAGTACAGTTCGGAACACAGACGGCAGAAACAGTGAGACAGTTCAAACGGACAGCCAGTCCGAGTTCAAGTTCAGCCAACCAGCTCAAGAGAGAGATCATCATCGGAGACTCGAAGGAAGAAAGAAGAAACAGAGATCGCGGCAACCAAAGGCCTACAGAAACCAACAACCGCCAATATTACCACCAACCAGGTAATACTGGGCCACCACGACCAACAAGAAACCAACCGCCGAAAAACTCACGAATCAAAGACTTGTTTCCACTCTACAGGCTAGTCTGACTTACTCCTGGTTAAGATTTGGACACAAAAACTCTAAAACTAGCCCTAACAAAAGAAAATTGGGTACTTACCCGATAGATCCAACAGAGCGACTAACCGCATCAGCGGACCAAACCTAACTGAAGACCCAACGCAGGTGCAGTCTTCTACCACGTCCGAGGTACGGCAGGCCTCAACCGCCACAACTAAAGAGAACCCCGAAATCGCGAACCTCTACAACTGTCAAGAAAGTCGTTTTGGTGAGCATTTCCTGGTCCTCTGGATTCCAGCCTAGCTAGTGTAGTGGGGTTGGGAGGGTAAGGGTTTTTGTGTATTGTATTTCTCCCTCGTTTATTCCGTGTGTTCTCCACCCTTTTAAAGTATAAGTTTTATTGTATTGTATACTTTCCTGTCTCAAAATTAAAGATCTGAATTCTTTTGACTAACCCAGGTGTCTGTTGCAAGTTTATTACAACCCCCAAATAAGTCCACAGTCTAGAACAAAAAGGGAGTGGGAGCGATTCGAACCGCTCAAAGGAGTCAGAAGTGAAGCTGACAAACAACCCTCACCGCCACCCCTTACAAGAGAGAGAGAAAGCGAGGTGGAGATGTTTATGCAGGGAATTCCAGAGCTTAGGGCCCTGGCAGCTGAAGGCACGGCCACCAATGATGGAGCGATTAAAATCTCGGAAGCTCAAGAGGCCAGGATTGGAGGAGCACAGAGATCTCGGAGGACTGGAGGAGGTTACAGAGATAGGGAGGGGAGCGAGGACATGGAAGGATTTGAAAAGAAGTTGGGAAAGGCCACTGAGTTACCCACTGGACCAGGCAGTCCGCAGGGCTGGAAATCTGGGGGATGCAGACGGGGTTATGACGATGGACTATTATCAGAGGTTATGACATCAGCCAATCAAGGTTTCCATGAAAATATGCAGAGAATATGATACTCAAAGCCACAGTGCTATGATCCCAGTGTTAATCATAATCCAACTAAAATCGGACCCACTGTTTCACTTCTTATTAAAGTTAAACTTTAACAAAAACAGAGCCAGTGGCACAGTGGGTAGCACACTCGCACTCCAGAGACTTCAGCACAAAAAAGCTAGGCCGACACTCCAGCGCAGTGCTGAGGGAGTGCCGCACTGTCGGAGGTGCCGTCTTTCGGATGAGACATTAAACCGAGGCCTCGTCTGCCCACTCGGTGGACGTAAATGATCCCACGGACACTTTTGGAAGAGGAACACGGGAGTTCTCCCTCTCTCGATTAACACCGCCAATAGAAAAATGGCAGATTAACAGGGCCATTCATAATGGTTACTGTTTGTGAAATCTTGCTGTGTGCAAAATGGCTGCAGCTTTTTCTTATGGGATGTGGGCGTCATTGGCAAGGCCAGCATTTATTGCCCATCCCTAATTGCCCTTGAGAAGGTGGTGGTGAGCCGCCTTCTTGAACCGCAGCAGTCCGTGTGGTGAAAGTACTCCCACAGTGCTGTTAGGGAGGGAGTTCCAGGATTTTGACCCAGCAATGATGAAGGATCGGCGATATACTTCTAAGTCAGGATGGTGTGTGACTTGGAGGGGAACTTGGAGGTGGTGGTGTTCCCATGTGCCTGCTGCCCTTGTCCTTCTAGGTGGAAGAGGTCGCAGGTTTGGGAGGTGCTGCTGAAGAAGCCTTGGTGAATTGCTGCAGTGCATCTTGTAGATGGTACACACTGCAGCCACGGTACGCCGGTGGTGGAGGGAGTGAATGTTTAAGGTGGTGGATGGGGTGCTGATCAAGCAGGCTGCTTTGTCCTGGATGGTGTCGAGCCTCTTGGGTGTTGTTGGAGCTGCACTCATCCAGGCAAGTGGAGAGTATTCCATCACACTCCTTACTTGTGCCTTGAAGATGGTGGAAAGGCTTTGGGGAGTCAGGAGGTGGGACACTCGCCACAGAATTCCTAGCCTCTGACCTGCTCCTGTTGCCACAGTATTTATGTGGCTGGTCCAGTTAAGTTTCTGGTCAATGGTGACCCCCCAGGATGTTGATGGTGGGGTATTCGGCGATGGTAATGCCATTGAATGTCAAGGGGCGGTGGTTAGACTCTTGTTTGTTGGAGATAGTCATTACCTGGCACTTCTGTCGTGCGAATGTTACCTGCCACTTATCAGCCCAAGCCTGAATGTCGTCCAGGTCTTGTTGCATGCGGGCAGAGACTGCTTCATTATCTGAGGAGTTGTGAATGACACTGAACACTGTGCAGTCATCAGCGAACATCCCCATTTCTGACCTTATGTTGGAGGGAAGGTCATTGATGAAGCAGCTGAAGATGGTTGGGCCTAGGACACTGCCCTGAAGAACTCCTGCAGCAATGTCCTGGGGCTGGGATGATTGACCTTCAACCACCACAACCATCTTCTTTTGTGATCAGTATGACTCCAGCCAGTGGAGATTTTTCTCCCCGATTCCCATTGTCTTCAGTTTTATTAGTGCGCCTTGATGCCATACTCGGCCAAATGCTGCCTTGATGTCAAGGGCAGTCACTCTCACCTCACCTCTGGAATTCAGCTCCTTTGTCCATGTTTGAATCAAGGCTGTAATGAGGTCGGGAGCCGAGTGGTCTTGGCAGAACCCAAACTGGGCATCAGTGAGCATGTTATTGGTGAGTAAGCGCTGGTTGATAGCACTGTCTATGACACCTTCCATCACTTTACTGATGATTGAGAGTAGGCTGATGTGGCGGTAATTAGCTGGATTGGATTTGTCCTGCTTTTTGTGGACAGGACATACCTGGGCAGTTTTCCACATTGTCGGATAGATGCCAGTGTTGTAGCTGTACTGGAACAGCTTGGCTAGAGGCGCGGCTAGTTCTGGAGCACAAGTCTTCAGCACAATAGCCGGGGTGTTGTCGGGGCCCCTAGACTTTGCTGTATCCAGTGCGCTCAACCGTTCCTTGATATCAGGTAGAGTGAATTGAATTGTCTGAAGATTGGCTTCTGTGATGGTGGGGACCTCGGGAGTAGGCCGAAATGGATCATCCACTCGGCACTTCTGGCTGAAGTTGGTTGCAAACGCCTCAACCTTGTCTTTTGCACTCACGTGCTGGGCTCTGTAGTGTATGTGCCTTTAAGTCAGAACTACTTTTACAGCTCCTGTATACTGTAGTACCGGCAGTGACCACACCTGTATATAAGCTTTGCGCATGCCTCTGTGCCCCCAGCCTTGAGACTACCCTCCTCCAGTAAAGACCTGTTTATTGTTAAGTTACAGCATCCGTGTGATTATTGAATAACAGCGTATCCTCAGAATCATGGATCTAACAGTGGCGACGAGTGTTGATTCGAATCTACCTGCAACAAAAAAAAAGTCGAGGCCAGGAACACGGGCGTCGACCACGAGCAACCGCCCAGTCATCAGGCACAGAGTGAACATCGCAGGGGAGGCTGTGGAGAGCCGGGCTTGGTTCCCCAGCCACGACAATCAGCAAGAGACTGACGACAGGTCCAGCGCAGACCCTTCACGGACAGCGGCGGCTGGAGCCGACCGACGGCGGATAGAAAGCCGAGCAGCGTCGACGGGGTAAGACAAAGGGTGAAGTGTGCAGGGCACAGCCGGTGGTTGAACACCGAGCGGCGTCGAGAAAAAGAAAACAAACCGGAGAGAGAGAGGGTAAAGAAACAGCCGGGTCCAAGACAGAGCGGCGTCGAAAATTTTTTTTTTAAAAAGAAGAAGAACACGCAGAGCACAGCCAGGGCTCACGGGCTGAACAGGGTCCGCGGGGAGAAGAAGGGAGAGCGCGGGAGATGCCATTGAGCTGCGGAGAAGAAGGAAGAGCGTGGGAGACGCCATTTTTAGAAGCCGCAGCGGAGAAGAAGGGTGAGTGTGGGAAGGAAGGAAAGCGCGGGAGATGCCATTTTGTGCCAGCGGAGAAGAAGGGGAAGCATGGGAGACGCGATTTTTGACAGTTAACTCACACCCAGGGATGCCGAAGAGTGGCAGTATCTCTACGTTTGACAATGAAGTCGAAGATTGGGCGACATATGTGGAATGCATTGAGGTGTACTGCAGGGCAAATGAAGTGCCAGATGCTAATAAAGCACTGGTTTTGTTAAATTCCATGGGTGCAAAAACTTATGGGTTACTGCGAAATCTAATAACCCCAGAGAAGCCGGTGAACAAGAATTTCGAAAGCATAGTAGGAATCCTACAGGACCACTTAAACCCCACACTGCTGCTGATAGCAGAACGATTTAAGTTCCATAAAAGGAACCAACACAAACACGAAAGCAATGCTGAGTACCAAACGGAACTGCGCAAGCTATCGAAACACTGCCAGTTTGGAGCGGGACTAGCAGATACGTTAAGGGACAAGTTTGTGTGTGGGCTACAAAGTGAAGGAACCCAGAAACGGCTTCTATCAGAAAAGGATCTTATGCTGGACAAAGCTTTCAGTTTGGCAGCATCACACGAAGCAGCCGCAAGGGGCGCTGCAGAGATACAACGGAGACCGCAAGAATATGGCACCAATGAAATGTCCTATGGAACAGGGAAGTGCTATCGCTGCGGCAGAACAACACATGACCAGAAAGATTGTTGGTTCAAGGACCAAGTGTGCAGACAGTGTGGGAAAGCAGGACACATAGCAAGAGTCTGCAGGTCTGAGAAGAAAACCAACAGTAAGAAATCTCCACAGGAGAAGTACAAAAAGGTACACCAGGTGATGGACAGTGGTTCAGATGAACAGAAAAGTGACACAGACTCCGGAAGCAAGGAGCTGGGTTGTCTGAAACTACATAAGGTAACCGAAATGGAGGATCACCAGACTATCTGGGTTACACTCAAGATAGACAGAGTCCAAGTGAAAATGGAATTGGACACAGGATCAGCCGTAACAGTCATAAATCAAAGGGACTACAAGCGGCTATTTTCACACATACCCTTGAAAGCTACCGAGATTGTCTTAAAGACGTATACGGGGCAAAAAGTCTACCCCAAAGGAAAAATAAGGGTGAAAGTGATATATAAAGGCCAGGAAATACCTCAAATGGATATATATGTATTGCCAGATGGAGGACCACCACTGCTAGGACGTGAATGGATCGGGAAGATACAATTAGATTGGCATTCCATACAGGCACTGAAGGTTGAGGCCAAAAAGGATGACGACGTCACACCTAGACGACTGTCAAAAATGCTAACTGATGCAAAAGAAGTGTTCCAGGAGGGACTAGGAACACTAAAAGGCATAACAGCAATGATTAAAATAGAGGAAAATGCAAGCCCAAAGTTTCTTAAGGCCAGACCAGTGCCTTATGCAATCAGACCAGCTGTTGAAGCAGAGCTGGAAGGGTTGGAACGTTCAGGAGTACTGCCCAAAGTGGACTGGAGCGAGTGGGCTACACCCATCGTTCCTGTAATGAAGAGGCCGTTGAGTAATACGCCTGGGGAACCAAAGAAGGTCCGCATCTGTGGGGATTTTAAGGTGACAGTGAACCCAGTCCTTCACACGGTACAATATCCGCTTCCACGAATTGAGGATATTTTCGCCTCGCTATCTGGAGGTAAACGCTTCACCAAAATTGATCTAGCCCAGGCGTAGCTGCAAATGGAGGTAGAAGAAGCTTCGAAACAATACCTTACGATTAACACTCATAAAGGTCTCTATCAATACAACCCGTAGGGGGTTTCTCTTGCTCGTTCTGGTCTCCTACCAGGCTTCGTGCAATAATTACACTTGAGAGTTTCGACCCACTCTCCCCTACGGTTCTAGACCTTGGACTTAGGTGCAGGGAACTGTAGTGCAGAGAAAAACTCAATAGACCAGGTTGAATAGCACGAAATGGATGCTTTTATTATTAAACAGTTTACAGCATTAAGAAATACATGTCATAAGCACAGATTAAAGTAACTACAAGCATACACATATCTATAAACTTAACTCTATGGAAATGGGGAACACACGGTACATCGAAAAAGGGGAAACACATTACGATTACCCTTACCCCCTCCCCTAGACCTAGACTAAGTTTCGACTTGAGGAACTCGGAATCATGCTCACCACTTTCAGATTCGCAAAAGAGGGGGTTCGCAGCCCCTTTGGCACAGCTTTCCGTCGTCACGTGGATTTGGAAACTTCTGGCGCAGTTTGTTTTTCTCTCTCTCAGGCGATGAGGCAGCGGACACAGCCTCGATGAGCGCTCGTCATGACTGAATCCGTTAAAAGTTGTTGAAGAACTGGATAAACATGGGAAAGTCCATTCCTGGGAAGCTGAGAATGGGATGTTGAGGCACGGGAGTGCTAGGCCCGGAGTGTCTTTTATTTCTCGCTCCCGCCTGGCTCGCCGGTTTTCCTGAGGGTGTCTTCTCCTTCGGCCTGGGTCGTCGATGATCTCCCGACACCAGTACCCGGGCCACCCTCGTCGTCTTCCCGTTGTCACCGAGCCTTGCCTGGCTGAACACCGACCATGTCCTGAAAACGTCCTGGTTGAATTCCGAAGCTGCCGAGGTAGAAGAAGCGAGTTCCCGAAGCGAAGCGTAGAATCGTAGAAGAAGCGAAGCGTCCTGATAAAATTCTGAAGCGTAAAGCGTCCTGATGGACTTTTCAATCCACAGTTATACCTATTTGGGACAGTCTTATCTCCCGCCTAATCATAGTCCAGTCTTTGTAATATTTTTGGTGGGGAGAAATCTCTGCAGGGGCGCTTTGTCTTGTAACAGGAGCCGGTGATAGCTTAACTGGCCTTCCTGGCCGATAATGTCTTTTACTTTGTCACCGTAACTCGGTTCGCTTATTGATCGGTCTGGAGATTGCCCTCGATGGCTGTTAAACGGTCTTTCCTTTGTATAGTAAATGGGTTTAAGTGTTTATTCAATTGACCGCCCATTTCTTGATGGGCCCCATCCTGTTACCTGAAACTGTCCTGTACTTAGAATCCAATTAATATGTATGCTCAGTTCCCTGAGTTTCGGTTTCCCGATATTGGCTTTCGCGGGCTTACTGTCCTCAATCCACAAGCCTGTCTGGCTTGCAGTAACCGAAATCAAATGGTTCCAGAAACTGATCACGAGGTCCGGCGGCCATTTTGTATGCCCCTTTTATCAAAGGTTTTTCTGTACAAGCTTTCTCTTGGTCAATAAACTGTCTTATCAACCCTGTTTTGTCGTGTGATTAAATTCCTGAAAATTACGAATCTTACAAACCGGCTGGTGTTCGGAGAAGCCTCCGCTCCGGCTATCTGGCAAAGGGCGATGGATCAGGTCCTGCAAGAGATTCCAGGGACCCAGTGTTATTTGGACGACATCTTGGTCACGGGTGAAAATGACAGTGATCACCTCGCCAACTTGGAGAAGGTGCTCACCAGATTAAAGGAGTATGGGCTACGAGCTAATCGCCACAAGTGCGAGTTTTTCCAGAAACAGATCTCGTATTGTGGCCACGTCATCGATGAAGAGGGGTTACATAAGTCCCCTGACAAGATTGAGGCAGTAGTCAAGGCTCCAGCACCAGAAAATTTGTCACAACTGAGGTCGTTCCTCGGGCTGGTAAACTACTACCACAAGTTCTTACCAAATTTGTCCACGGTATTACACCCGCTGAACACCCTACTGCAAACAGGGGTACCATGGAAGTGGGATGACAAACGTAGATGAGCTTTCCAGAAGTGTAAAGAATTGATCACATCAAAAGAGGCGTTGGCCCATTTCAATCCAGCACTACCAATTCGTTTGGCATGTGATGCATCACCCTATGGTATTGGAGCGGTGCTGTCGCACAAATACCCAGACGGGTTGGAGAGGCCAGTAGCCTTTGCGTCTCGGTCACTAACCTCAGCCAAGCGCAACTATGCCCAGATTGACAGGGAGACCCTCAGCCTAGTATGGGGAGTAAAAAAATTCAACCACTATCTGCATGGGCAGAAGTTCACCTTGCTGACTGACCACCAACCACTTAATCCTAAGAAGGGCGTTCCAGTGATGACTGCACAGCGGTTACAAAGATGGTCCCTGTTTCTAGGGGCGAATCAATATGAAATAGAATATAAAGGCACGAAACAGCATGGGAACGCTGATGGGCTATCGCGCCTGCCACTGCCTACTGTGGAGGAAGCACCAGCAGTGGACCCTATCGAGATATTTTATTCGTCAATAATTGAACGATTGCCAGTAACGAATGCGGATATAGAGAAGGAGACCCGCAATGATCCGACACTGTCTCGGGTATATGATTTGACGGTGAGGGGATGGCCAACACATGGCGACTCACTGTTGCCAGCATTCTCATCCAGAAGAGAACAGCTGTCAGTATGCCAGGGGACAGTGATGTGTGGATCCAGAGTGGTAATTCCACCCAAGTTAAGGGAGAGAGTGCTAATTGAGCTACATGAATGTCATCTGGGGGGCGTGAAAATGAAAAGCCTTGCTAGGGCTTATGTGTGGTGGCCTGTGATGTGCCTCAATAAATCCGAAACTCGATGTTAGCGAAACAAAACAAGGCTTTTATTGATTAGAAGGTAACACACAGAGGAGAGGTATCTTCCATCCAGAGGTCTGCCGTACTGGATGTGATGCAGGCTGGGCCAGCTTACATAGGGGCCAGGTATGGGTGGAGCCCTACACACAGTACAATACAATGGTGAGGAAACGGAACTGAGGTAAGGGAAATGAAACTGAAACCAACCACAGTCACAGGCAGAGAATACCAATGAGTGATGAATGGAATATTTCATCACATTCACCCCTTCTATAGATTTAGTCTGTTCGGGGGTTTGTTAGTCCTCTGCGACCGACGTGGCTGTTGTGGTGCCGCGAGTGTCGGCTGGGTGTCCCCGGTGGCCTCCTGGGTCTTTGCCGGGGGTGCCGCCAGGGTTGTTGAAGGGGTAGTTGGTGGGGGTACCCTTGGTCGATGTTCTTCCGGGGGTGATGAAAGAGTAGTGGGTGGGTAAGAGTTGCTGTGATCGTTGTTGCTGCTGTTGTTGTGGTTGTTGTCGTTACCGGCTGGGGCGACGTCTTTTATGGACACGGTGTCCTCCCTTCCGTCGGCGTGCCGGACATACGCGTATTGGGGGTTGGCGTGGAGTAGGTGCACTAACTCCACGAGAGGGTCCGTCTCGTGGCCCCTCACATGCCTTCGCACGAATACCGGACCCGGGGTGGAGAGCCATGACGGCATGGATACGCCTGAGGTGGATTTCCGGGGAAAGACAAACATTCGCTCATGAGGCGTGGCATTAGTGGCAGTACACAATATCGAATGGAGCTCATCTGGGAGGACTTCCTGCCAGCGGGAGATAGGGAGGCCCTTGGTCCTTAGAGCTAGAGTGACTGCTTTCCATACTGTCCCGTTCTCTCGCTCCACTTGACCGTTACCCCGGGGGTTGTAGCTGGTGGTACGGCTTGTGGCGATCCCCCTGGACAGCATGTACTGGCGTAGCTCTTCACTCATGAAGGACGCCCCCCTATCCGTATGGATGTAGCTCGGCATACCGAACAGGCAGAACAGGCTGTTGAGGCATTTAATGACCGTGGCGCTGGTCATGTCTGGGCAGGGGAGGGCGAATGGGAAACGGGAGTATTCGTCCACAATGTTCAGGAAGTAAACATTGCGGTCGACGGACGGGAGGGGGCCCTTGAAATCTAAGCTGAGCCGCTCAAAGGACCGTGTAGCTTTGATTAAGTGGGCTCTATCTGGGCGGTAGAATCGAGGCTTGCACTCAGCGCAAGTGCGGCAGTTCCTGGTCAGAGACCGAACTTCCTCAATCGAGTAGGCTAAGTTGCGGGACTTTATGAAGTGGAACAGCCGCGTGACCCCTGGGTGGCAGAGGTTGTTGTGGAGGGTCTGTAGCCGATCCCCGGTGGCGCTGGCACACATCCCTCGTGAGAGGGCGTCGGGGGATTCGTTAAGGGCCCCTGGCCGGTAAATGATGTCATAATCGAAGGTGGAGAGCTCGATCCGCCACCTAAGAATCTTATCATTTTTAATCTTCCCCCTCTGTTTATTATTGAACATAAACGCTACCGACCGCTGGTTGGTAAGTAGGGTGAAGCGTTTGCCAGCTAGGTAGTGGCGCCAGTGGCGCACTGCCTCCACGATGGCTTGGGCCTCCTTTTCCACGGAGGAGTGTCTGATCTCGGGCCCTTGGAGGGTCCTCGAGAAGAAAGCTACGGGCCGCCCCGCCTGGTTGAGGGTGGCCGCCAAGGCAAAGGCAGACGCATCACTTTCCACTTGAAAGGGAGTGTTCTCGTCCACTGCCTGTAGCGTGGCCCGCTCAATATCCCGCTTAATGCTTTTGAAGGCGGCGTGGGCCTCAGCAGGGAGCGGAAAAGAGGATGCTTTCAAGAGGGGGCAGGCTTTGTCGGAGTAGTTGGGGACCCATTGGGAATAATAAGAAAATAACCCCAGGCACCTTTTCAGGGCTTTGGGAGTGTTGGGCAGGGGCAGTTCCCATAGGGGGCGCAATCGGTCGGGGTCTGGTCCGATTTCCCCATTCTCCACCACGCTGCCTAGTATGCAGAGGTGCGTGGTGTTGTAAACGCACTTGTCCTCGTTGTAGGTGAGGTTGAGTTTTTGTGCGGTTTTCAGGAACCTCTCGAGGTTCGAGTCGTGATCCTGCTGGTTGTGACCGCAGATGGTGACGTTGTCGAGGTAGGGGAAGGTTGCCTGCAAGTGGTGGTTATCGACCATGCGGTCCATCTCCCTCTGGAAGACCGAGACCCCATTCGTCACCCCAAAGGGGACTCTGAGGAATTGGTAGAGGCGTCCGTTCGCCTCGAAGGCGGTGTACGGGCGGTCCTCTGGTCTGATAAGGAGCTGGTGGTACGCTGACTTGAGGTCGATGGTGGAGAACACCCGGTATTGGGCGATTTTGTTCACCATTTCTGATATGCGGGGTAGTGGGTAGGCGTCTAGTTGGGTGTACCTGTTGATCGTTTGGCTATAGTCGATCACCATCCGTTTCTTCTCGCTACCCCTTACCACTACCACTTGGGCGCGCCACGGGCTGTTGCTGCGTTCAATAATGCGCTCTTTCAGGAGCCTGTCTACCTCGGTCGCGATAAACCACCTGTCCTCCCAGCTGTACCTCCTGCTTTTGGTAGCTATTGGCCGGCAGTTAGGGGTAAGGTTCGTGTGGTGTATGTAACCTGTTCCACCTTAAGAGAACTTAAGCCTGTTCCACCTTAAGAGATGTACTACTTTCTCTGGCTGCTGTATACGTAATACCGGTGGTGACCACACCGGTATATAAGCACTTTGTAGTAATATTGTATTCAGTATAGTCCAACCTCCAACCAGTAAAGACCTGTTGAATTTACTCTTGTAGTCTGTGTAGTAATTATCACTATAACACACAGACTTAACAGTGGCGACGAGTCCGATTCTTACCCTGCGGCAGTTATTTCCACGGCGGCTTCGTCCACAGACAGGACGTCGAAGAGAGGTTTCCACCCTCATCACCCTGCTGGAAGACACGTCGAGCGGCAGGCATCGAGAAACCGGAGTGCAGAAGACATCCTGACCTCGAAGCCTTCATCAGCGACTGTCAGCTTTCTTCTTTCTACCTCGGTGGTGGGTAAGCCGGGCAGCGACGCGAGCAGAAAGTCAACCGCGTTGGCTGTACAGACGGGGGGGGGAAGACGGAGGAATAAGGGCGGTGAGATCGATCGTGACCGGAGATAAGGGCCGGGCCGCTTTCGAGTGAGAGGCGCAGCGCGGGGACATCGATCGCGACCAGAGATAAGGGCCGCATTCGGGCTAAAAGGCGCAGCGTCTGGGGAAACTGAAGGTGCGAGAGCCGCGGTGAAGCGGAGACAGCGTCGGGGGACGGTTGAAGACCGCCAAGCGCGGGAAAACCGCCATTTTGTGGGCGGAGGACGACGACAAGAGCGGGAACCGTCATCTTGGATAACATAAAAATACAATAAATTGCAACGATGCCTAAACATGGGAACATTAATACCTTTGATAGTGACATCGAAGATTGAGCCATGTATGTAGAACGCATACAAAATTATTGTAAGGCAAATAAAATTCCTGAGGCAGATAAAGCACTAACATTATTAAATTTAATGGGTGCGAAGACATACGGGCAATTGAAACACCTGTTATCACCAGATGAACCGGCGGATAAGACGTTCGATGAGATTGTTACTGTCCTGAAAAATCATCTAAACCCCACGCCGCTGATGCTAGCGGAACGATTTACATTTTACGACAGAAGGCAGCTGCAGAATGAAAGCAATGCTGAATATTTGATGGAATTACGTAAGCTAGCAAAATATTGTCAGTTTGGAACGGGACTGACAGAGGCACTACGAGATAAATTTGTGTGTGGTTTATTTAAACAGGATACACAAAAGCGACTGCTCGAGGAGAATGAGCTGACGCTTGAGAAGGCGGTCACTGTGGCAGCAGCACACGAAGCCGCAGCGAGAGGCACGGCAGTAATGCAGCTACGGTCACCGGAACTCGGTACAAACAAATTGGGTTTGAGTTCTGTCAAATGTTATCGTTGTGGAAAGACAACGCACGATCAGAACCAGTGTTGGTTTAAAAACCAAGAATGCAGAATGTGTGGCAGGCTTGGCCACATAGCTAAAGTATGCCGGTCAGGAAAGAAGACCAGCAACAAAAAGTCACCGCAAGGAAAATACGCAAAGGTACACAAGGTGACAAAGAACAGTTTGACCAAACAGAAGTCAGATTCAGACGCTAGCGGTAATGAACTGGATAGCTTAAGAGTACACAACGTTGGTAAGGATGCAGATCTCCAGACAATTTGGGTCACTCTTCAGATAGCAGGAGTCCAAGTAAAAATGGAATTGGACACTGGATCGGCATTGACGGTCATGAATAAGAAAGATTACAGAAGGTTATTCCAACATATTCCCCTACAGGATACGGAGATTATATTGAAAACATACACGGGGCAAAGAATGTACCCCATTGGAAAAATAGAGGTAGAAGTGGTCCACAAGGGCGAAGGAAGCCAAGTAATGGACTTAAATGGGCTACCTGAAGGAGGTCCACCACTACTAGGACAGGAGTGGATTAGGAAAATGAATATGGACTGGCACTCCTTGAAGGCACTAACGGTAGATTCCGGGGAAACATATGTCAAACCTAAACGATTGTCCAGAATATTGGATGATGCTAAAGAGGTGTTCCAGCAGGGACTGGGAACATTGAGAGGAATTACGGCAAACATCAAGATTGATGAACATGCACAACCAAAATTTTTTAAAGCCGGACCGGTACCCTATGCAATACGACCTTCTGTTGAAGCGGAACTGGAAGCACTAGGACGTTCAGGTGTACTGTCAAAGGTAGATTGGAGTGAGTGGGCTACGGCCATTGTTCCCGTTATGAAACGTCCTGCGAGCAACAAGCCAGGAGATCCAGGGAAGGTTCGCATCTGTGGAGATTTCAAAATCACCGTTAATCCGGTGCTTCACACGGTGCAGTGTCCGCTTCCACGGATTGAGGATATTTTTGCTTCATTGTCTGGCGGGAAACACTTCACCAAGATAGACCTGGTGCAGGCGTACTTGCAGATGGAGGTTGAGGAAGAGTCACGCCAATACCTCACGATCAACACGCATCGAGGGTTGTACCGGTACAATAGGCTGGTTTTTGGAGTGGCATCGGCTCCAGCAATTTGGCAGAGGGCCATGGAGCAGGTATTACAGGGAATTCCAGGCACACAATGTTACCTGGACGATATTCTGATCACAGGTGATGGTGATGAACAACATCTCGCTAACTTGGAACTGGTGCTCAACAGACTGAAAGAATATGGACTTCGAGTTAATCGGCAGAAATGTGAGTTCTTCCAGAAGCGGATCTCGTACTGTGGTCATGTCATTGACCGGGAGGGGCTTCATAAGTCTCCTGACAAGATTGAGGCAGTTGTAAAGGCTCCCGCTCCGGAGAATGTCTCTCAGTTGAGGTCGTTTCTAGGATTAATTAACTATTACCATAAATTTCTGCCAAATCTATCCACGGTGCTGCACCCGTTAAACGCTCTTTTACAGAAAGGGGTACCATGGGAATGGGGCGAAAACTGTAAGAAGGCATTTCGCAAAAGCAAAGAATTGATCACCTCAGAGGAAGTGTTGGCTCACTTCAACCCGACACTGCCTATTCGGTTGGCTTGTGATGCTTCTCCATATGGTATTGGGGCAGTACTCTCACACAAGTTGCCAAATGGCACGGAAAGACCAGTCGCGTTTGCATCCAGATCATTGACCTCCGCTGAGCGCAACTATGCGCAGATCGATAGGGAGGCTCTTAGCCTTGTATGGGGAGTGAAGAAGTTTAATCATTACCTGCAGGGCCAAAAATTCACACTTCTGACAGACCATCAACCGTTGGTATCCATTTTTAACCCTAAGATGGGTGTTTCGGTGATGACAGCGCAGCGTCTCCAGAGATGGTCTCTTTTCCTAGGGGCACATCAATATCAAATAGAATTCAAAGGTACAAAACAGCATGGCAATGCTGATGGGCTGTCGCGCCTGCCACTACCTGAAGAAGAAGACACGACGAAAGTTGACCCTGTTGAATTATTTCATTCGACCATCATCGAGTGTTTACCAGTCACCAATGCAAGTATTGAAAGAGAAACCAGGAACGACCCGACACTGTCCAGAGTCTACGAGGTGACAGTGAAAGGATGGCCAACACGGGGTGATCCTCTGTTACCGGCATTTTCGGCAAGGCGAGACCAGCTGTCCGTCTGCCATGGTACCTTGATGTACGGGACAAGAGTGATTATTCCTCCCAAGTTAAGCGAAAGAGTATTTAACGAACTGCATGAAGGTCATCTGGGGGGAGTTAAAATGAAAAGTCTTGCTAGGGCTTATGTATGGTGGCCGGGTATTGACCAACAGATTGAGGAGTTAACGAAAAGCTGCGCTGGGTGCCAAAAAGTGCAAAATGCACCTCCGATAGCACCGCTACACCCATGGGAATGGCCTTCAGCCCCATGGCAACGCGTACACATTGACTTTGCTGGTCCATTCATGGACTCCATGTTCCTAATCGCGGTGGACGCACATTCCAAATGGCCAGAAGTGATCAAGATGAATACCACTACTTCAGAAAAGACAATTGCGGTGTTAAGAACAATATTCGCAAGGAACGGATTGCCAGAACAGATCTGTTCGGACAACGGACCACAGTTTGTATCGGAAGAATTCCAACAATTTTTAAAGAAGAATGGAGTAAAACATTATACCTCTGCCCCATATCATCCGGCGACAAACGGGTTGGCTGAAAGATTTGTCCAGACATTCAAAAAGGCAATAAAGGCCATGAACGATGATCAGATTCCGCTGCAACACAAGGTCGACAAGTTCCTGATGTCATATCGAAACGCCGATCATGCAGTGACTAACCAAATTCCTGCCATGCTGTTTTATAACAGGAGGTTGCGGTCCAAGTTGGACTTGTTAAAACCAAATGTGCAGAGGGAAGTGGAAAACAAACAGTTTCGGCATATTAACAACAAGACCACTCGAACTTTCAACGTAGGACAACCAGTGTTGGCAAGGGGCTATGGAAATGAAAAATGGCAGTCCGGAACAATTCGGGCCAGACAAGGACCTCTGATGTACACAGTAGATATTGGTAACAATGTGATAAGGCGTCATGCGGATCAACTGGTAGAATCGAGAGCAAGGGTCGAACCCATGGTTGTGACAGAGACAACTGTGGAAGACGTTAATGAACCTGAAGCATCTACCTCGGCAGGGAATGTACTTGATGATGATGACACCCAATACATTGGAAACCAAATAGAGGAGGCACCTCAACAACAAGAATCAGAGACTACTGAGAGGCGTTATCCAAGCCGCATCAGAAAGCCTCCTGAGAGACTGAACCTTTGAACTGTTATACCTGAAGTTATATATATGTATATATGTTATTATGTTATGTTAAATGGGGATATGACTGTTAAGCTAAAAAGGGAGGATTGTGGTGTATGTAACCTGTTCCACCCTAAGAGAACTTAAGCCTGTTCCACCTTAAGAGATGTATTACTTTCTCTGGCTGCTGTATACGTAATACGTAATACCGGTGGTGACCACACCGGTATATAAGCACTGTGTAGTAATATTGTATTCAGTATAGTCCGACCTCCAACCAGTAAAGACCTGTTGAATTTACTCTTGTAGTCTGTGTAGTAATTATCACTATAACACACAGACTTAACAGTTCGCGAATAGTGAAGGCGGCTTTACCTTCAGGGTAGCCAGACCGCACACTGTGAGGGGCGGCTGGGACCCACCGTACTTGAGCGTGATGCTTTGGTGGTTGCACTGGAAATCCAGGCCCAAGATCACGCTCGCACATAGATTCTTCATGATTAGTACTTTAAAATTATCGTATACAGTTCCGTTAACAGACAATTGTACCGTGCAGTAACCCATAATGGTCGATGTCTGGGTTTTATCAGCCATAGAGATGGTACCCCGAGTAGGGACCACCTTTAGGGAGAGTTGTTGTGCCAGTTCAGGGTGGATAAAACTCTCCGTGCTTCCACTGTCAATTAAACATTTAACCCTGCACCCGTTTACCTCGATGTCCACCATTGATTTGGATAGCGGGTGCGGCCTGGCCTGGTCCACTGTGACCGATGCCACTGTAGAGCCCTGATCGAGACAAGATGGCGTCCACGCTGTCTGCTCACAAGATGGCGGACCCCACGAGGTCGGGCAAGATGGCGTCCAAGATGGCCGCTCCCACGGCGCACACGCGGCGGTGGCGGGTTTTCCGGCGGGGTTCCCTCTGCACACCTTCCCGAAGTGCCCCTTCTTACCGCACTTAAAGCAGGTGGTGCCTTTCGCCGGGCACAGGTTTCTGGTGTGCTTCGGCTGCCCGCAGAAGTAGTGTTGGGCTGCCGGGCGGGAAGATGCCTTCCAAGATGGCGGCGCCCTTGGTGCACACGTGGCGGCGTGGACGGCGCGGGCTGAAGAGTAGGCGTCCGAGTTTCTCTGGGCCACATCCAGGGATTGCGCTGTGTCCACAGCCTGTTTCAGGTCCAATCCCGTTTTTTCCAGCAGTCTCTGCCGGATGTAAGTGGAGCTGAGGCCTGTGATAAAGGCATCGCGAACAAGCTCGTCAGTGTACACTGCGGCTTTTACATCTTGGCACTTGCAGTCTTTGCCAAGCGTTTTCAGGGTGCCTAGGAACTCCTCCACCGATTCCCCAGGTCGCTGTGCGCGAGTAGCGAGCAGATGCCTAGCATACACCTCATTCGTAGGATGCTGGTAATGCGCCTTTAAGATGTCGCAGGCGGCCGGGTACGTGTCGGCGTCTTGGATGAGGGGGTAAACCCGGTGGCTTACCCAATTCCGCAGAATTCCGAGTTTCATACTCGCAGCGTCCGTAGCGTCTTTGACGGCTGCGGAATTGTCCAGGAAGAATTCCATACACATAAACCAGTGTCCGAAGCGTGCCGATGCGTCCGAAGCATGCTGGTCCAAATCCAAACGTTCAGGTTTCAGGAGTTGATCCATTGTGTTGAAAATTAAGTCAATAAAATTGATGTGCCTCAATAAATCCGAGACTCGATGTTAGCGAAACAAAACAAGGCTTTTATTGACTTAGAAGGTAACACACAGAGGAGAGGTATCTTCCATCCAGAGGTCTGCCGTACTGGATGTGATGCAGGCTGGGCCAGCTTACATAGGGGCCAGGTATGGGCGGAGCCCTACACACAGTACAATACAATGGTGAGGAAATGGAACTGAGGTAAGGGAAATGAAACTGAAACCAACCACAGTCACAGGCAGAGAATACCAATGAGTGATGAATGGAATATTTCATCACAGCCGGGAATCGATCAACAAATCGAAGACCTAACTAAGAGCTGCTTAGGATGCCAGAAGGTCCAAAATGCACCACCACATGCCCCTCTACACCCATGGGAGTGGCCCTCCTCTCCATGGCAACGGGTGCATATTGATTTCGCTGGTCCATTCATGGACTCAATGTTCTTAATAGCAGTGGATGCTCATTCAAAGTGGCCTGAGGTGATAAAAATGTCTTCAACCACTACAGAGAAAACGATTGCAGTCCTACGGACCATATTTGCCAGAAACGGGTTGCTAGAGCAGATTTGCTCTGATAATGGACCACAGTTTGTGTCTGACGAGTTTCAAAAATTTATGAGAAGGAATGGGGTAAGGCATTACACATCCGCCCCGTATCATCCAGCCACAAATGGATTGGCTGAGAGGTTCGTACAAACCTTTAAGAAGGCGATAAAGGCCATGTGCAATGATGAAATTCCACTACAGCATAAGATGAGCAATTTCTTATTAGCCTACCGAAACGCGACACATGCAGTTACCAACCAGACCCCGGCCATGATGTTCTTTAACCGAAGGTTAAGATCTCGTCTGGACTTGCTCAGACCAAATGTGCGAAGAAATGTTGAGGACAAACAATTCCAGCACATCAATGAGAAGCCGACAAGGAGCTTCAATGTAGGGTAACCAGTCTTGGCCCGTGACTATCGAACAGAGAAATGGCAACCCGGAACGATATGCACATGGCAAGGGCCACTAATGTACACAGTGGATGTCGGGGAGAACATTGTGAGATGCCACGTCGATCAGATCTTAGCGTCACAGGAACATATCAACCCCATGTCTCGAGTACCTGTGGATGAACCCGACATACCGGTAGCATCTACCTCCAAACCAGTAGCAGTGGAACCCGACGAACTAACCGATGAAAAGGGGCCAGAATCGCCTCCGCACCAAGAACAAGAACCTCAGGAAAGGCGCTATCCCGAAAGGGTCAGGAAGCCGCCCCAAAGACTGAATCTATAAGTGGACTATTGGTGTTTAATGTACATGTTAAAGTGTTAATTGTTATTTGAATATTAGGGGTACTACTAAACTAAAAGGGGAGAAATTGTAGTGTATGTGCCTTTAAGTCAGAACTACTTTTACAGCTCCTGTATACTGTAGTACCGGCAGTGACCACACCTGTATATAAGCTTTGCGCATGCCTCTGTACCCCCAGTCTTGAGACTACCCTCCTCCAGTAAAGACCTGTTTATTGTTAAGTTACAGCATCCGTGTGATTATTGAATAACAGCATATCCTCAGAATCACGGATCTAACAGGCTCCACCATCATTGAGGATGCAGATATTCATGGAGCCTCCTTCTCCCGTTAGTTGTTTAATGGTCCACCACCATTCATGACTGGATGTGGCAGGACGGCAGAGCTTTGACCTGATCCATTGATTGTGGGATCACTTAGCCCTGTCTCTCTCTCTCTCTCTCAGTCTTGCTCTCTCTCTCTTAGTCTCTCTCTGTCTGTGTCTCATCCTCTCTCAGTCTCTCTCTCTGTCTGTCTCACCCACTCTCAGTCTATCTCTCTCTCTGCCTCTCTCTCACTGTCTCTCTCTCACTGTCTCTCTCTCTCTCTCTCTGTCTCTCTCTCTTTCTCTCTGTCTCTCTCTCTCTCTCTCCCTGTCTAACCATTTATCAGTCTCTCTCTCTGTCCGTCTCTGTCTCTCTCACTGTCTCTCCCTCACTGTCTCTGTCTCTCTCTCAGTCTCTCTCTCTCATTACCTCTCTCTCACTGTCTCACAATCTCTCAGTCTCTTGCTCTGTCTCTCTCTTTCTGTCTCTCTGTCTGTCTCTCTCTCTGTCTCACCCTCTCTCAGTCACTCTCTCTCTCTCTGCCTCTCTATCTCTCTCTGTCTCACTCTCTGTCTCTCTCTGTCTTTCTCTCGCTCTCTCTCTCTCTGTCTCTCTCTGTTACTCTCTCTCTCTGTCTCTCTCTGTTACTCTCATTCTCTCTCTGTCTCTCTGTCTCTCTCTCTCTCTGTTTCTCTCAGCCAGGATGTTGTCGGGGACATAGCCTTTGCTGTATCCAGTGCGCTCTACCATTTCTTGATATCACGTGCAGTGAATTGAATTGGCTGAAGACTGGCTTCTGTGATGGTGGGGACCTCAGAAATAGGCCAAAATGGATCATCCACTCGGCACTTCTGGCTGAAGATTGTTGCAAACTCTCTCCATCTCTTTGTCTGCCTCTCTGTCCCTCTCCCTCACTGTCCCTCACTCACAATCTCCGTCTCTCTCCCTCACTCTCTGTCTCTCTCTCTCTTTCACTCTGTCTCTCTCTCTGTCCCACTCTCTATCACTCTCTCTGTCTCTCTCTGTCCCACTCTCACTCCGTCTCTCTCTCTGTCCCTTTCTCTCTCTCTCGCTCAGTCTCTCTCTCAGTCTCTGTCTCTGTCTGCCTCTCTGTCCCTCTCCCTTACTGTCCCTCTCTCACAATCTCTGTCTCGCTCCCTCACTCTCTGTCTCTCTCTCTCTCACTTTCTGTCTCTCTGTTCCTCTCTTTCTCTCTCTCAGTCTCTCCCTCTCCCTCTCTCTCTCTGCCCCCTCTCTCTCTCAGTCTCTCCCTCTCTCTCTGTCTCTCTCTGTCCCTCTCTCTCTGCCTCTCCCTCTCTCTCTCTGTCTCTCTCTGTCCCTCTTCCTCACTGTCCCTCTCTGCCTCTATGTCCCTCTCTCTCACTCTCTGTCTCTCTCTCTGTCTCTCTCTCTCTCTGTCTCTCTCTTTGCCCCTCTCTCTGTCTCTCTCTGTGCCTCTCTCTCTCTCTCTCTCTCTCTGTCTCTCTCTCTCTCTGTCTCTGTCTCTCTCTCTGTCTGTCTGTCTCTCTGTCTCTCTCTCTGCCCCTCTCTCTCTGTCTATCTTTTTGAAAATTCATTCATGGGATGTGGGCGTTGCTGGCAAGGCCAGCATTTATTGCCCATCCCTAATTGCCCCTTGAGAAGGTGGTGGTGAGCCGCCTTCTTGAACCGCTGCAGTCCGTGTGGTGAAGGTGCTCCCACAGTGCTGTTAGGGAGGGAGTTCCAGGATTTTGACCCAGTGACGATGAAGGATGAGGGAGTGCTGTCGGAGGTGCCATCTTTGGGATGAGATGTTAAACCGAGGCCCTGACTGCTCTCCCAGGTGGATGTATAAGATCCCATGGCACTATTTCGAAGAGCAGGGGAGTTATCCCCCGTGTCCTGATCAATATTCATCCCTCAATCGGCATCACCAGAACAGACGGTCTGCTCGTTTTCACATTGCTGTTTGTGGGAGCTTGTTGTGCACAGATTGGCTGCTGCGTTTCCTCCATTACAACAACGACTACACTTCAAAAAGTATTTCATTGACCGTGAAGCGCTTTGGGACGTCCAGTGTTCCTGAAAGGCGCCATAGAAATGCAAGTCTTACTTTTTTTCATTTTAGATCTCTGGAGTGACCGGTCCCTTGTTGTCTGGAAGTTTCATAAGAACATAAGAAATAGGAGCAGGAATAGGCCAATCGGCCCCTCGAGCCTGCTCCGCCATTCAATAAGATCATGGCTGATCTGATCCTAACCGCCAATCCACTATCACAGAACCATCTCCTGAATCTAACATAATTAGACACACGAAATAGGAGCAGGATCAGGCTACACGGCCCCTGGGCCCGCTCCGCTACCCACAGGGCCATGACCGATCCGAACCTAGACTCATGTCCAAATTCCTGCCCGCTCCCCGTAACCCTTAATTCCCTTTACTTCTAGGAAACTGTCTATTCCTGTTTTAAATTTATGTAATGATGTAGCTTCTACAGCTTTTTGGGGCAGCATATTCCAAGGACCTACCACCCTCTGAGTGAAGTAGTTCCTCCTCATCTCAGTTTTGAAAGAGCAGCCCCTTATTCTAAGACTATGCCCCCTAGTTATAGTTTCACCCATCATTGGGAACATCCTCCCTGCATCCACCCGATCCAACCCCTTCACAATCTTATATGTTTCAATAAGATCGCCTCTCATTCTTCTGAACTCCAATGAGTAGAGTCCCAATCTACTCAACCTCTCCTCATATGTCCATCCCCTCATCCCCGGGATTAACCGAGTGAACCTTCTTTGTACTGACTCGAGAGCAAGTATGTCTTTTCTTAAGTATGGACACCAAAACTGTACGCAGTATTCCAGGTGCGGTCTCACCAATACCTTGTACAACTGAAGCAATACCTCCCTATTTTTATATTCTATCCCCCTAGCAGTGAAAGCCAACATTCCATTGGCCTTCTTAATCACTTGCTGCACCTGCATACTAACCTTTTGAGTTTCGTGCACCAGGACCCCCAGATCCCTTTGTACTTCAGTACTTTCCAGTTTCTTGCCATTAAGATAATAACTTGCTCTACGATTTTTCCTGCCAAAGTGCATAACCTCACACTTTCCAGTATTGTATTCCATCTGACAAATCTCTGCCCACTTACTTAGCCTGTCTATGTCCCCTTGCAGGTTTTTTATGTCCTCCTCACTCACTACTTTCCCTCCCATCTTAGTATCATCTGCAAACTTTGATATGTTACACTCGGTCCCCTCCTCCAAATCGTTAATATAGATTGTAAAGACTTGGGGACCCAGCACTGACCCCTGCGGAACACCACTAGTTACTGATTGCCAGTCTGAGAATGAGTAAGAGACGGGGGTCAGGCATGATATCATTAACAGCATTGATTGAAGGCAATCCTCAGCAAAATGGATGGAATGCCTTTCAAGTCTCTGGAAATGTTCCGTCTGCTTTTGGAGGCCTGAGTTGCTCGGAGAGTGGATGGAGAGCTCCCTCTGCTGGCCCAATGGCAGAACCACCACCCAGTACATTAATAAAAATCCAGAATAACAACAGAAAATGCTGGAAAAACACAGCAGGCCAGGGCAGCATCCGTGGAGAGAGAAACAAAGTTAACGTTTCAGGTCGAAGACCCTTCGTCAGAACTGGAAAAACAGCTGGAAAGGACTAAAAATCGAGACTCCATCCTCGGCCTAGTGCTGAGTTAGCCTGATCTCACCCGGTGTGGTACTGAGCCCCACACACAGAGCAGGAAAGGCCCAGGCTCCATCCCCGGCCTAGTACAGAGGTAGTCGATCTCACCCAGTGTGGGACTGAGCCTCACACAAACACAGAGCAGGAAAGGCCCAGGCTCCATCCCCGGCCTAGTGCTGAGTTAGCATGATTTCACCCGATGTTTGCACTCATCAAAGTGATGGACGCAAGAGGTGGAATTGGCAATGGACTCTCCTCATCAATGACCAGAGCGTGTCTTGGAGGCTAGATACTGTGATGAAATATTTCCATTCATCACTGCCTGTGACTGTGGTCGGTTTCAGTGTCATTTCCCTTCCCCCAGTCCTCATTGTATTGTTTATTGGAATGTGCTGGAATGTGCTGTGTGTGTAGGGCTCCGCCCATACCTGGCCCCTTTTGTAAGCTAGCTCAGTCTGGCCTCAGTCTCCAGAAGGAAGATACCTCTCTCTCTTACGTGTTACTTTCTAAGTTAATAAAAGCCTTGTTTTGTTTCGCTAACATCGAGTCTCGGAATTATTGAGGCACATCAATTTTATTAACTTATTTTTCAACACTATGGATCAACTCCTGAAACCCGAACGTTTGGATTTGGATCAACATGCTCCGGACGCATCAGCACGCTTCGGACACTGGTTTGAGTGTATGGAATTCTTCCTGGACAATTCCGCAGCCGTCAAAGACGCTGCGGACGCTGCGAGGATGAGACTCGGAATTCTGCGGAATTGGGTAAGCCACCAGGTTTACCCCCTCATCCAAGATGCCGATACGTACCTGGCCGCCTGCAACATCTTAAAGGCGCATTACCAGCAGCCTACGAATGAGGTGTATGCTAGGCATCTGCTCGCTACTCGCGCACAGCGACCTGGGGAATCGGTGGAGGAGTTCCTAAGCACCCTGAAAATGCTTGGCAAAGACTGCAAGTGCCGAGATGTAAAAGCCGCAGTGTACACTGACGAGCTTGTTCGCGATGCCTTTATCACAGGCCTCAGCTCCACTTACATCCGGCAAAGACTGCTGGAAAAAACGGGGTTGGACCTGAAACAGGCTGCGGACACCGCGCGATCCCTGGATGTGGCCCAGAGAAACTCGGACGCCTACTCTTCAGCCCGCGCCGTCCACGCCGCCACGTGTGCACCGAGGGCGCCGCCATCTTGGAAGGCATCTTTCCCGCCTGGCAGCCCGACACCGGCGGGGCCCCGCTCTCCCCCCAGAAGCCCTACGACAGCCGCGACGTGCCAGGGACCCAACTGCTACTTCTGCGGGCAGCCAAAACACACCAGAAACCTGTGCCCGGCGAAAGGCACCACCTGCTTTAAGTGCGGTAAGAAGGGGCACTTCGGGAAGGTGTGCAGAGGGAACCCCGCCGGAAAACCAACCGCCGGAAAACCCGCCACCGCCGCGTGTGCGCCGTGGGAGCGGCCATCTTGGACGCCATCTTGCCTGAACTCGTGGGGTCCGCCATCTTATGAGCAGACAGCGTGGACGCCATCTTGTATCGATCAGGGCCCTACAGTGGCATCAGTCACAGTGGACCAGAGCAGGCCGCACCCGCTATCCAAATCAATGGTGGACATCGAGGTAAACGGGTGCCGGGTTAAATGTTTAATTGACAGTGGAAGCACAGAGAGTTTTATCCACCCTGAACTGGCACAACAACTCTCCCTAAAGGTGGTCCCTACTCAGGGTACCATCTCTATGGCTGATAAAACCCAGACATCGACCATTCTGGGTTACTGCACGGTACAATTGGGCGTTAACGGAACTGTATATGATAATTTTAAAGTATTAATCATGAAGAACCTATGTGCGAGCGTGATCTTGGGCCTGGATTTCCAGTGCAACCACCAAAGCGTCACGCTCAAGTACGGTGGGTCCCAGCCGCCCCTCACAGTGTGCGGTCTGGCTACCCTGAAGGTAAAGCCGCCTTCGCTATTCGCGAACCTTACCCCTAACTGCCGGCCAATAGCTACCAAAAGCAGGAGGTACAGCTGGGAGGACAGGCGGTTTATCGCGACCGAGGTAGACAGGCTCCTGAAAGAGCGCATTATTGAACGCAGCAACAGCCCGTGGCGCGCCCAAGTGGTAGTGGTAAGGGGTAGCGAGAAGAAACGGATGGTGATCGACTATAGTCAAACGATCAACAGGTACACCCAACTAGACGCCTACCCGCTACCCCGCATATCAGAAATGGTGAACCAAATCGCCCAATACCGGGTGTTCTCCACCATCGACCTCAAGTCAGCGTACCACCAGCTCCCTATCAGACCAGAGGACCGCCCATACACCGCCTTCGAGGCGAACGAACGCCTCTACCAATTCCTCAGAGTCCCCTTTGGGGTGACGAATGGGGTCTCGGTTTTTCAGAGGGAGATGGACCGCATGGTCGATGACCACCACTTGCAGGCAACCTTCCCCTACCTCGACAACGTCACCATCTGCGGCCACAATCAGCAGGATCACGACTCGAACCTCGAGAGGTTCCTGGAAACCGCACAAAAACTCAACCTCACCTACAACGAGGACAAGTGCGTTTTCAACACCAAGCGCCTCTGCATACTAGGCAGCGTGGTGGAGAATGGGGAAATCGGACCAGACCCCGACCGATTGCGCCCCCTATGGGAGCTGCCCCTGCCCAACACTCCCAAAGCCCTGAAAAGGTGCCTGGGGTTATTTTCTTATTACTCCCAATGGGTCCCCAACTACTCCGACAAAGCCCGCCCCCTCTTGAAAGCATCCTCTTTTCCGCTCTCTGCTGAGGCCCACGCCGCCTTCAAAAGCATTAAGCAGGATATTGAGCGGGCCACGCTACAGGCAGTGGACGAGAACACTCCATTTCAAGTGGAAAGTGATGCGTCTGTCTTCGCCTTGGCGGCCACCCTCAACCAGGCGGGGCGGCCCGTAGCTTTCTTCTCGAGGACCCTCCAAGGGCCCGAGATCAGACACTCCTCCGTGGAAAAGGAGGCCCAAGCCATCGTGGAGGCAGTGCGCCACTGGCGCCACTACCTAGCCGGCAAACGCTTCACCCTACTTACCGACCAGCGGTCGGTAGCGTTTATGTTCAATAATAAACAGAGGGGGAAGATTAAAAATGATAAGATTCTTAGGTGGCGGATCGAGCTCTCCACCTTCGAGTACGACATCATTTACCGGCCAGGGGCCCTTAACGAATCCCCTGACGCCCTCTCACGAGGGATGTGTGCCAGCGCCACCGGGGATCGGCTATAGACCCTCCACAACGACCTCTGCCACCCAGGGGTCACGTGGCTGTTCCACTTCATAAACTCCCGTAACTTACCCTACTCAATTGAGGAAGTTCGGTCTCTGACCAGGAACTGCCGCACTTGCGCTGAGTGCAAGCCTCGGTTCTACCGCCCAGATAGAGCCCACTTAATCAAAGCTACACGGCCCTTTGAGCGGCTCAGCTTAGATTTCAAGGGTCCCCTCCCGTCCGTCGACCGCAATGTTTACTTCCTGAACATTGTGGACGAATACTCCCGGTTCCCATTCGCCTTCCCCTGCCCAGACATGACCAGCGCCACGGTCATTAAATGCCTCAACAGCCTGTTCTGCCTGTTCGGTATGCCGAGCTACATCCATACGGATAGGGGGGCGTCCTTCATGAGTGAAGAGCTACGCCAGTACATGCTGTCCAAGGGGATCGCCACGAGCCGTACCACCAGCTACAACCCCCGGGGTAACGGCCAAGTGGAGCGAGAGAATGGGACAGTATGGAAAGCAGTCACTCTAGCTCTAAGGACCAAGGGCCTCCCTATCTCCCGCTGGCAGGAAGTCCTCTCGGATGTGCTTCATTCGATATGGTCGCTATTGTGTACGGCCACTAATGCCACGCCTCATGAACGAATGTTTGTCTTTCCCCGGAAATCCACCTCAGGCGTATCCATGCCATCATGGCTCTCCACCCCAGGTCCGGTACTCGTGCGAAGGCATGTGAGGGGCCACAAGACGGACCCTCTCGTGGAGCCAGTACACCTACTCCACGCCAACCCCCAATACGCATATGTCCGGCACGCCGACGGAAGGGAGGACACCGTGTCCATAAAAGACGTCGCCCCAGCCGGCATCGACAACAACCACGGCAATAGCAGCAACAACGATCACAGCAACTCTTACCCAACCACTACTCTTTCATCACCCCCGGAATAACATCGACCAACGGCACCCCCACCAACTACCCCTTCAACAACCCTGGCGGCACCCCCGGCAGAGACCCAGGAGACTACCGGGGTCACCCAGCCGACACCCGCGGCACCACAACAGCCTCGTCGGTCGCAGAGGACTATCAAACCCCCGAACAGACTAAATCTATAGAAGGGGTGAATGTGATGAAATATTCCATTCATCACTGCCTGTGACTGTGGTCGGTTTCAGTGTCATTTCCCTTCCCCCAGTCCTCATTTTATTGTTTATTGGAATGTGCTGGAATGTGCTGTGTGTGTAGGGCTCCGCCCATACCTGGCCCCTTTTGTAAGCTAGCTCAGTCTGGCCTCAGTCTCCAGAAGGAAGATACCTCTCTCTCTTACGTGTTACTTTCTAAGTTAATAAAAGCCTTGTTTTGTTTCGCTAACATCGAGTCTCGGAATTATTGAGGCACATCAGATACTATCCCCATAGAGAGTGCAAGGACACTAATCACCGTCCCAGAGAGAGAGCATGGAGACCCTAATCATTGTCAGGAGAGGTACAGCATACACAGTAAAACTCCCTCTACACTGTGACATCAAACACTTAAGGCAGGTACAGCACGGGTTAGATACAGAGTAAAGCTCCCTCAACACTGTCCCATCAAACACTCCCAGGGCAGGTACAGCACGGGTTAGATACAGAGTAAAGCTCCCTCTACACTGTCCCACCAAACACTCCCAGGGCAGGTACAGCACGGGTTAGATACAGAGTAAAGCTCCCTCTACACTGTCCCCATCAAACACTCCCAGGGCAGGTACAGCACGGGTTAGATACAGAGTAAAGCTCCCTCTACACTGTCCCATCAAACACTCCCAGGGCAGGTACAGCACGGGTTAGATACAGAGTAAAGCTCCCACTACACTGTCCCATCAAACACTCCCAGGGCAGGTACAGCACAGGTTAGATACAGAGTCAAGCTCCCTCTACATTGTCCCATCAAACACTCCCAGGGCAGGTACAGCACGGGTTAGATACAGAGTAAAGCTCCCTCTACACTGTCCCATCAAACACTCCCAGGGCAGGTACAGCACGGGTTAGATACAGAGTAAAGCTCCCTCTACAATGTCCCATTGTAGGGGGTGGTGTGTGGGTCAGCTTCACCTCTGACTCCCTGAGCGGTTTGAATCACTCCCACTCCCTTGGTTCTAGACCTGGGACTTATTTGGGGGTTGTGATGAAAAGTGCAACAGAGAACTGAATCTTGGTGAACGAAATAAGATCTTTATTTGAGACAGAACTACACAATACAATAATCTTAACACTTTAAATTGGGGGAACACTTCGGAATATACAAGGGAAAATAACAATAGACAGAATAGCTCACCCCTCCCAATCCCACTTCACTAGCTAAGTTGGGCTCCAGAGGACCAGGGATAATACTCAGCAAAATGACTTCTTTTGACAGTTGTAGAAGTTCGTGATTTTGGGGTTCTCTAGATGTGTCGGTTGGGGCCTGCCGTACCCCGGACGTGGTAGAGGACTTCACCTGCGTGGCTGGTCAGTCTTCTCGAGTCCGCTGATGTGGTCGGGTGCGCATTGGATCTATCAGTTGAGTACCCAATTTCTATTGGTTAGAGGTAGGGTTTACAGTTTTTTCGATAATATCTACCCAGCGGTAAGTCAGGATAGATTGTAGAGTGGAAAAACTTGCGGGTTTTCGGTTTTCTTCCGAGTTGGGTTTTGTTGGTCACAGTGGCCCAATATTACTCGGTTGCTGGTAATATTTGGTTGTTTGTTTCGTGGGGCCCTGGTCTGCTGCGAGGTCTCCGGCGGCGTGTTACTTCTTCGAGAGGGAGCTTCTTCTTGGACTGAACTTGATGACTTGATTTGACATGGACGATGAAATGAACTTCCTCCAGCACTGCTTTTGAACTCTTTTCTTCCACTGTTTGCCCTCCTCCCACCATTTTGAACTCCTTGAACTCTCCTCTCACTCAACTGCTTGAACCGCTTGACCCGAACTGAACCGCTGTTGTAAAAGCAGGCCCTCAATTATACTGTTTGAGGCCTGCTAATCTGCCCGCCAAATCAGCTCTGTCTCATTGTTCGTTTTTGCAGGCTCGTTAACATTGATGGGTTAAAAATTGTTTAATAGAATTCGTGATGGTCCCATCGATCCTTAAACATAGAAACTAGGAGCAGGAGTAGGCCATTCGGCCCATCGAGCCTGCTCCGCCATTCAACGAGATCATGGCTGATCATCCAAACCCTAGCACCCTGTCCCGACACCGACGGCCATCCCACCCAAGCCCCATAACCCCACATATTTAATCCCCCCTAACACTAAGGGCCAATTTTTATCATGGCCAATCAACCTAACCCGCACATCTTTGGACTGTGGGAGGAAACCGGAGCACCCGGAGAAAACCCACGGAGAATGTGCAAACTCCACACAGACAGTCACCCGAGGCCGGATTTGAACCCGGGTCCCTGGCGCTGTGAGGCAACAGTGCTAACCACTATGCCACCGTGGTTTTAAGCGATTGTTTAACCTGTGGCAGAGCCACTAAGGGACTCTGATCAATTGTATATAATTCCCTTTAATAATATGTTAGCTACAGCCTGAGTCTGTATCTTTGTTTTCACTGTTTACATGTACAGAGCGCGATCACTTTAATAGCGCGGGTAAATGCGATGACGTCACGCCGTTCATCACATGATCCCCCACCGGCGGGAAAAACGTGATGACATCATGACGTCACCCACGGGACCGCCCAAGCAGTCCTCGTGGAGCCTCCGAACTGACTAGACCTATATTCGATGTTCTCCTGTAGTTATCCGTTAAACTCTGTTAGTTTTCATTAAACCTCATTTATTTGATCGCCTGAGTGGACCTCAGTCTTTTGGATAGGAACTAGACATTCCTACATTGGTGACCCCGACTTTTGCAAACGGTTTTCGCAGAAGTTACTGAACATGGAATCGAACGCCGTTGCTTTGAAGCTACCACAGTTCTGGGAGCAACAGCCAGCCGCGTGGTTCATCCAGGCTGAAGCCCAGTTCGCAATCAGGAACATCGTTGCAGATCAGACCCATTACTATTACGTGGTCTCCGCCCTCGACAGTGCCACAGCCTTGCGGATCGTCAGCCTGCTTGGTAATCCACCAGAGGATCGCAAGTATGAAACGATAAAGGCGCGGTTGTTACAGGTCTTCGGGCTCACGAAGTCGGAGCGCGCCCGCCGGCTGCTCGCTATGCCTGGCCTCTGGGACTCCAAGCCGTCCGAGCTCATGAGCCAAATGCTCATGCTCCTGGGCTCCGAAACGGAATGCTTCCTCTTCAGGGAGCTATTCCTCAGCCAGCTACCGGAGCAAGTTCAGGCTGCCCTAGCCAGGTCGGAAGTCACCAACTGCGCAGAGCTGGCTGCCGAAGCGGACAAGATCTTCGCGGTGACACAGCAGTACTGCGCTGCCACGAGGCGCCCATCCCCCACAGGCGCTGCTCCAGCCCCTCAACCTGCGGGGTTGTGCTTCTACCGCGCCCGTTTTGGCGCGAAAGCAAGATGTTGCTGCTCTCCCTGCAGCTTTTTGCTCAAAAAAAAACAGCAGCAACCCTGTCGAAAGAGGACCGGTTATAACGAGCACCCCGCGGCTGCGATGGCAATCGGTAATTCGGGAAAACTCCTCTTCATCACCCACTCCCTATCTGGTCGACGTTTCCTCTGTGACACCGGGGCGCAGTGTAGCATCCTAACCGCGTCAAATCTTGATCTACAAGCCGGGGTGCACGGCCCCTCCCTCGAGGCGGCTAATGGCGGGGCCATTCGGACCTTTGGAAGACGGCGGGTCCAGGTGTGCTTCGGCGGCCAGCGGTTTTATTGGGATTTCATCATGGCCAAAGTCTCTCAAGCCATCCTCGGGGCGGATTTTTTGTGCGCCAACAGCCTCCTGGTGGATGTACGGCACCGCCGGTTGATCAATGCGGCCACTTTTCACTCCATCCCGTGCCACCGCGGTAACGCCGTGTCGCGCACAATCTCCTGTGCGTTCCCACCTCCGGATGACTTCATTCGCCTCCTCAGAGATTTCCCAGACCTGACCAGACCCACTTTCTCTTTCACGGCCATGAAACATGGTGTCGAACTTCACATCACCACTACTGGCTCCCCGATCTACGCACGGGCCCGGCGCCTTGAACCTGGCAAGCTCGCGGCTGAGAAAGCGGAGTTCGACATGATGGAGCGGCTAGGGATTATTCGCCGGTCGAATAGTCCCTGGTCTTCGCCTCTCCACATTGTTCCGAAACCTGGCGGCAGATGGCGGCCTTACGGCGACTACCGACGCCTGAACGACGCCACTTCTCCTGATCGGTACCCGATCCCTCATATTCAGGATTTCTCTGCCCATTTGGCGGGAAATACCATTTTTTCAAAGGTCGACCTTGTCCGTGGCTACCACCAGGTCTCCATACACCCACAAGACGTCCCGAAAACTGCAGTCATCACCCCATTCGGCCTGTTTGAATTTCTGCGGATGCCGTTTGGATTGAAGAACGCTGCACAGACCTGCCAGCGCTTGATGGACTCCGTGCTTCGGGACCTCAAGTTTCTATTCGTCTACCTCGACGACATCCTCATCACCAGCCCTAATAAAGAGGAGCACATCTGCCATTTACGCACCCTCTTTAGACGCCTCAGTCAACACGGCGTGATCATCAACCTGGCCAAGTGCCAGTTCGGCCTGCAGCAGATTGATTTCTTAGGCCATCGCATCACATCGGACGGCGCAATTCCCCTGCAAACGAAGGTGGAGGCAGTTACTTCGTTCCCGCGCCCGCAGACTGTCAAGGCCCTGCAGGAGTTCCTCGGGATGGTAAATTTTTATCACCAGTTCGTCCCTAATGCAGCTCTGCTCATGCAGCCCCTGTACGAGGCCCTCAAGGGCAAGTCCGGCAAGGATCCGATTAGCTGGACGGTTGACATGGACCGGGCATTCGTCGACACAAAAGGCGCCTTAGCCAACGCAACCATGCTGGCGCACCCGCTGCCAGGGGCCACCATCGCCCTTACCACCGATGCATCAGACTACGCCATCGGCGCAGTGCAGGAACAGTGGGTGCATGGGGCGTGGCATCCGCTGGCGTTTTTCAGCCGTCAACTACGGCGAAACGAACGGAAGTACAGCATGTTCGGCCGGGAGTTGCTGGCCCTTTTTCTGGCCATCTGCCATTTCCGGTTCTTGCTAGAGGGACATCCGTTCACGGCTTTTGTGGACCATAAGCCACTAACGTTCGCTATGGCCAAGACCGCCGAACCGTGGTCAGCTCGGCAACAACGTCAGTTGACGTTTATCTCAGAATTCATCACTGACATTCAGCATGTGTCCAGTAAAGACAACCTGGTGGCGGATTGCCTCTCCCACGCGGCCATTCATGCAGTCCAGCTCGGCATCGACTATGCCCTCATGGCTGCGGATCAAGCCTCGGATCCGTAAGTCCAATCTTACAGAACCAACCCCTCTAACCTCCAAGCGGCCGACGTCAAATTCCATGCCGTGGGCACTACGCTACTCTGCGACGTCTCCGTAGGAGATCCTCGCCCTATCGTGCCGGTCGCCTGGCGCCGAAAAGTTTGGACGCCATACACGGGTTGTCGCACCCTGGCATGAAGGCCTCGCAATGGCTGATGTCGTCCAAATTCGTGTGGTGGGGCATGCACATGGATGTCCACGACTGGGCCAACACCTGTGTGGTCTGCCAAAAGGCCAAGGTGCAGCGTCACGTCAAGGCTCCATTGGCCACTTTCGCTGTTCCGAAACGTAGGTTTGATCATGTGCATGTGGACCTGGTGGGGCCACTTCCGCCTTCGCACGGATTTACTCATCTTCTTACAATAGTGGACCGCACCACTCGATGGCCGGAGGAGGTTCCTTTGTCATCCACCACTTCCGCAGACGTCGCCAGGGCATTCATCTCCTCTTGGGTCGCCCATTTCGGGGTACCGGCGGACATCGCGTCTGATCATGGGCCGTAGTTTTCTTCTGAGCTCTGGAACGCTGTGGCTCAGGGGCTCGGCGTCAAGCTACATCGCACAACTGCCTACCATCCACAGGTGAACGGCCTGTGCGAACGATTCCACAGGTTTCTCAAAGCCGCACTGCGAGCCAGCCTTCAAGGCACGGGCTGGGTGGACAGGCTTCCATGGGTCCTTTTGGGTCTTCGTACGGCGCCTAAAGAAGATCTTCAATCGTCCTTGGCGGAGCTCGTATATGGCCAGCCGCTACGTGTACCAGGACATTTCCTTCCGACTCCAACAGAGCCATGGTCCGCATCCCAGCAGCTCATCAGCCACCAGGAGGCGGCCAGAAGTTTCGCTCCAGTGCCTATGTCACATCACGGCTTGCAGAGCTCCCACGTCCCAGCTGAGCTGAGGAACGCCGACTATGTGTTTATCCACCACGATGCTCATCAGGATCTGCTCAAACCCCCTTACACTGGTCCTTTCCGCGTGATAGAGCCAGGAGACAAAACTTTTTCGGTCGATATCGGAGGTAAACCGGACCACATTTCGGTTGACCGGTTGAAGCCGGTTCACTTGGACCTTGACCGCCCAGTCAAGATCACACAACCGCCGAAACGTGGCCGACCGCCCACAGTCGCCGTGCCAGATAAAACGCAACCGCCCACCAGCTCGCCCGCCGTCCATCAGCTTCCACTTCAAGGCTACAGAAGTCGATCTGACAGGCTTGTCAGGCCTCCTCGCTGTTTTACTTTTGTTATTAAAGACAATTCTGGGGGGGCGCATGTGGCGGAGCCACTAAGAGACTCCAATCAATTGTATATAATTCCCTTTAATAATATGTTAGCTGCAGCCTGTGTCTGTATCGTTGTTTTCACTGTTTACATGTACAGAGCGCGATCACTTTAATAGCGCGGGTAAACGCGATGACGTCACGCCGTTCATCACGTGATACCCCACCGGCGGGAAAAACGTGATGACGTCATGACTTCAACCACGGGACCGCCCAAGCAGTCCTCGTGGAGCCTCCGAACTGACTGGACCTATATTCGATGTTCTCCTGTAGTTATCCGTTAAACTCTGTTAGTTTTCATTAAACCTCGTTTATTTGATCGCATGAGTGGACCTCAGTCTTTTGAATAGGAACTAGATATTCCTACAAACCTTTTGTTTAATTGCAGTAACATTTGTCTTTTCCTGTGGGGGCCAAGGTTCTTTTGTTGGTTGGTGGCGTGTTCTGCATTATGTCAATTTGGATGGTTCTGTAATTTTGGGCGGGAACTGCTCTTCCGTTGGTCTGTTGTCATTATTGCAGTGTCCGCGTATCAATAACACACGGACTGCAGGAGAACGGTAATAACAGGTGTTTACTGAACAGAGGGTATGCTGGAACTGAAAGTACAGAAGCCTGCTACGGCTTTATATACAGGTGTGGTCACTGCCGGTACAACAGTATAAAAGCAGTTCTCTCTTAAAGGTACATACACAACAATTCCTCCCCTTTTAGATAAACAGTACATAACATTCATTTAAAAATTAAATAATAACTAATTACAATTACAATTTTCTCTGTACTATATACATCAACTGAAGTAATCTATATATATAAAACGGTATGTCTCTCTGTCTGTCTTTCTGTCTCTCTGTCCGGCTATACAATCAAAAGTTATAGAGCGTACCTACACGTGTGTTACATCAAAAGAAAGTTTACGATTACAGAATGGTCGTAAGCGTATTTACGTTTCGCTGAGACAAAAATTGTGCCCACGGTATCCAAAAAACGTTCAAAATTCCGCTCATTATCTGCTCATCAGCATTGAGTGATATCAAGGTCAACCAATCGTACGGTCGAGTGACCCGACGGTCGACCAATCGCTGCGTGGCGGGGGCGGGTTCCTGGCGCGTGCGGGCGGGCCCTCCTAGAGTCGAGTGACGGGACGATTGACCAATCCTACGCTTCGGTGACCTGATGGTCGACCAATCGGTGCATGTGTGGGTGGGCCTTATCGTTCTGAACCGAGGTGAGTCACCGCCATCTTGATTCCAAACTTTTCATTTCTTTTTCTCGCTTTCTGCGTCTTTAAAAAAAGTTGCTTTTAAAACACATATTGTTTTTAAAAAAAGTTAATTACTTTCTAAATCTTTTATCTAATCTCATTAATTATCCTACCTTTCCCTGTTTTTGCAGGCAGGCCTTGAAGCCTGGGCGTCTGTTGCCCAGCCACGCCCGAGCTATGCACCGGCCATCCCGCTGGGCCCGATTCCGAACCAGTGGCCAGCCATCTTGGTAAAGGCTGGCTGGGCTCACTGCAAGCTCCTCGCGCTTCATTCGCGCTCGCGCTGCACGGCGCATGCGCACCTCCACACAGAGCGCGGCCAGAGGGAAGCGAGCAGGTTAGCGGGGGGGCGGGGCTCGGGAGGGAATGGGGAGTGGAGAGGGTTACCCCGGCAACCGGGCTCGCCAGCCGCAATCGACCGTCTCAAGCCGCTCAGGTCCAGGCCTGATCCCGGAGATCGGGAGGCGGAGAGGGGAGGAGGGTCACCAAGGCAACCGGGCCCGGCCAGCCGCAATCGGCCGTCTCAAGCCACCTCAGGCCCGGCCTCGGGAGGGCGGGGCTCAGGCTCACCGGGGCGCTGCGCTCGGCATGTCAGTGCGTGGGGCGGCACGGAGCTCAGCGGAGCCATCGCCGGCAGAGGGGAGAGGGTCTACTGGCTCCCCCCCTCCCTTTTTCCCCCCCTCCTTCCCCCACCTCCCCCACCACTCCTTCCCCCACCCCTCCCCTCCCCTCCCCTCTCCCCCTCCCCTCCCCTCCCCCCCTCTCCCCCTCTCCTCCCCTCCCCCCATCCCCCTCTCCTCTCCCCCCCTCTCCCCCTCCCCTCCCCCCCCTTCCTCCCCCCCTCCCCCTCCCCTTCCCCCCCTCCCCCCTCCCCTTCCTCCCCCCCGCCCCTTCCTCCCCCTCCCCTTCCTCCCCCCCTCCCCCCTCCCACCTCCTTCCTCCCCCTCCTCCCCCCTCCCCCCCTCCTCCCCCCTCCCCTCTCCCCCTCCCCTCTCCCCCCTCCCCTCCCCCCCTCCCCCCTCCTCCTCCACCTCCCCCTCCCCCTCCCCTCCCAACCTCCCCCCCTCCCCCTCCCCCTCTCCCTTCCCCCTACTCCCCCCCTCCCCCCTCCCGCCACTCCCTCCCCCCTCCCCCCCTTCCCCCTCCCCCCTCCCTTCCCCCCAGTCGCGCTCTCTCTTCCCCCCTTCCCCCCAGTCGCGCTCTCTCTTCCCCCTTCCCCCCAGTCATGCTCTCTCTTCCCCCCAGTCACGCTCCCTCTTCCCCCCAGTCACGCTCTCTCTTCCCCCCAGTCGCTCTCTCTCTTGCCCCCAGTCGCTCTCTCTCTTCCCCCCAGTTGCACTCTCTCTTCCCCCAAGTCGCGCTCTCTCTCTTCCAACAACAACATGCCCTCAAAAATCCCTCGGCACCGCCGGGCACTTCAGCTAGTCATTTATAAATTCAGTCTTTGAGGAGGCTTCCTGATCCTGTCTGGATAGCGCCTTTCTCGAGTATCCTGTTCTTGTAGCGGAGTCGATTCTGGCTCATTGTCATTGGTTGGTTCGTCAGCTTCCAATACCACTGATTCTGAGGTAGACGCAATCTGTACTTCGGCTTCATCACCAGGTGCACATGCTCGTGGTATGGGTTTGGCTTGTTCCTGTGACTCTAGAATCTGGTTAGCATGGCATCTCACGATGCTCTCTCCAATGTCCACTGTGTACATTAGTGGTCCCTGCTGTGTGCATATCGTTCCTGGCTGCCATTTTTCTGTTCGGTAGTAGCGGGCCAAGACTGGAGTGGATATTGTACTGTGTGCAGGACTCGGTTCACAGTTACCTTAAAGTCCCCACAGATGCGAACCTTCTTCGGCTCCCCAGGCATGCTGCTCAATGATTTCTTCATTACAGCAACGATGGGTGTGGCTCACTCGCTCCAGTCCACCTTGGACAGCACACCTGAATGCTCCAGACTCTCCAGCTCTACTTCGACGGCTGGGCGGATCGCGTACGGTACCGGTCTGGCCTTAAAAAATTTTGGGTTTGCGTTATCTTCAATTTTTATCATTGCCGTTACTCCTTTTAGACTCCCAAGCCCTTGCTGGAACATCTCTTTTGCGTCAGTTAGAATTTTTGACAGTCGTCCAGGTGTGACGTTGTCATCCTTTTTGTCAGCCACAGTTAGCGCCTGAATGGAATGCCAATCCAATTGTATTTTTCGGATCCATTCACGTCCCAATAATGGTGGTCCTCCATCTTGCAGTATATATAGATACAGTTTCTGTGTTTCCTTGCCATTGTATTTAACGGGCACCCTTATTTTTCCTCTGGGGTAGACTTTTTGCCCCGTATATGTCTTCAATACAATGGACGTGTCCTTCAAGGGTATGTGTGAGAATAGCCGCTCATAGTCTCGTCGATTCATGACTGTAAGGGCTGATCCTGTGTCCAATTCCATCTTTACTTGGGACCCTGCTATCATGAGGGTGACCCAAATGGTTCGGTGATCCTCCTTTGTGATCACGTTGTGTAACTTTAGACAACTTAGTCAGGCAGGAAGGAAGGGGAGGTGGGGTGGCTATGTTAATAAAGGAAGGAATCACTGTAATACAGATAAATGATATTGGGTCAAAAGATCAGGATAATGAAACAGTTTGGGTGGAGATAAGGAATAATAAGGGGAAAAAAACACTAGTGGGCGTAGTCTATAGGCCTCCGAACAGTTGCAAATCTGTTGGACGGAGTATCAATCAGGAAATAGTTGAGGCTTGTAATAAGGGAACATCTATAATTATGGGGGATTTTAACTATCATATTAATTGGACAAATCAAATTGGGCAGGGCTGCCTTGAGGATGAGTTCATTGAGTGTATTAGGGATGGGTTTCTTGAGCAGTATGTAACTGAACTGACCAGGGGACAAGCAACCTTAGATCTTGTCCTGTGTAACGAGACAGGATTAAATCAAAATGTCCTAGTAAAGGATCCCCTTGGAATGAGTGACCATAACATGGTTGAATTCCATATTCAATTAGAGGGTGAGAAGGTTGGATCTCAAACAAGCGTGCAAAGCTTAAATAAAGGAGACTATGAAGGTATGAGAGCGGAATTGAGTAGAGTGGATTGGGAAAATAGATTAAAGGGTAAGACGATACATGATCAGTGGTGTACATTTAAGGAGTTATTTTACAACTTCCAAAAAATATATATTCCACTGAGAAGAAAAGGGTGTAAAAGAAAATACAGCCATCCGTGGCTAAGTAAAGAAATTAAGGATAGTATTCGACTAAAAACAAGGGCATATAAGGTAGCCAAATCTAGTGGGAGGATAGAGGATTCGGAAAACTTTAAAAGACAGCAAAAAATAACAAAAAGATTGATTAAGAAAGGGAAGATAGATTATGAAAGTAAATTAGCAAAAAACATAAAAACAGATAGTAAGAGTTTTTATAGTTATATAAAAAGAAAAAGGGTGGCTAAAATAAATGTTGGTCCCTTAGAGGATGAGACCGGGAAATTAATGGTGGGAAATATGGAGATGGCAAAAACACTGAATGAATATTTTGTATCAGTCTTTACAGTAGAAGACACTAAGAATATCCCAACACTGGACAAACAGGGGGCTATGGGGGGGGAGGAGCTAAACACGATCAAAATCACTAAGGAAGTGGTACTCGGTAAAATAATGGGACTCACGGCGGATAAATCACCAGGACCTGATGGCTTACATCCTAGGGTCTTGAGGGAAGTGGCGGTAGGGATTGTGGATGCATTAGTAATAATTTTCCAAAACTCCCTGGACTCAGCAAAGGTCCCGGCAGACTGGAAAACTGCTAATGTAACACCCTTATTTAAAAAGGGCAGTAGACAGAAGGCTGGAAACTATAGACCAGTTAGCCTAACATCTGTGGTAGGTAAAATTTTGGAGTCCATTATTAAGGAGACAGTAACAGGACATTTGGATAATCATAATGTAATAGGACAAAGTCAGCATGGTTTCATGAAGGGGAAGTCATGTTTGACAAATTTGCTGGAGTTCTTTGAGGAAGTAACATATAGGGTGGATAAAGGGGAACCAGTGGACGTAGTGTATTTAGACTTCCAAAAGGCATTTGACAAGGTGCCACACAAAAGATTATTGCTTAAGATAAAAAATCACAGGATTGGGGGTAATATTCTGGCATGGATAGAGGATTGGCTATCTAACAGAAGGCAGAGAGTTGGGATAAATGGTTCATTCTCAGACTGGCAATCAGTAACTAGTGGTGTTCCGCAGGGGTCAGTGCTGGGTCCCCAACTCTTTACAATCTATATTAACGATTTGGAGGAGGGGACCGAGTGTAACATATCAAAGTTTGCAGATGATACTAAGATGGGAGGGAAAGTAGTGAGTGAGGAGGACATAAAAAACCTGCAAGGGGACATAGACAGGCTAAGTAAGTGGGCAGAGATTTGGCAGATGGAATACAATACTGGAAAGTGTGAGGTTATGCACTTTGGCAGGAAAAATCGTAGAGCAAGTTATTATCTTAATGGCAAGAAACTGGAAAGTAATGAAGTACAAAGGGATCTGGGGATCCTGGTGCACGAAACTCAAAAGGTTAGTATGCAGGTGCAGCAAGTGATTAAGAAGGCCAATGGAATGTTGGCTTTCATTGCTAGGGGGATAGAATATAAAAATAGGGAGGTATTGCTTCAGTTGTACAAGGTATTGGTGAGACCGCACCTGGAATACTGCATACAGTTTTGGTGTCCATACTTAAGAAAAGACATACTTGCTCTCGAGTCAGTACAAAGAAGGTTCACTCGATTAATCCCGGGGATGAGGGGATGGACATGTGAGGAGAGGTTGAGTAGATTGGGGCTCTACTCATTGGAGTTCAGAAGAATGAGAGGCGATCTTATTGAAACATATAAGATTGTGAAGGGGTTGGATCGGGTGGATGTGGGGAGGATGTTCCCGATGATGGGTGAAACTATAACTAGGGGGCATAGTCTTAGAATAAGGGGCTGCTCTTTCAAAACTGAGATGAGGAGGAACTACTTCACTCAGAGGGTGGTAGGTCCATGGAATATGCTGCCCCAAAAAGCTGTAGAAGCTACATCATTACATAAATTTAAAACAGAAATAGACAGTTTCCTAGAAGTAAAGGGAATTAAGGGTTACGGGGAGCGGGCAGGAATTTGGACATGAGTCTAGGTTTGGATCGGACATGGCCCTGTGGGTAGCGGAGCGGGCCCAGGGGCCGTGTAGCCTGATCCTGCTCCTATTTTGGGTGTCTAATTCTGTTAGATTCAGGAGATGGTTCTGTGATAGTAGATTGGCGGTTAGGATCAGATCAGCCATGATCTTATTGAATGGCGGAGCAGGCTCGAGGGGCCGATTGGCCTACTCCTGCTCCTATTTCTTATGTTCTTATGTTCTTATGTCTCCTGCTCCCAGAGTCATTATCACTCTCCTGATCTTCTGAACTACTGTCTGTCATTTTTTTTACTTTCTTGTACTTTTCCTTCGTAGTTCTTTTAGTGTTGGTTTTCTTTTCCGACCTGCAGACTTGTGTTATATGTCCCACTTTTCCACATTGCCTGCAAACTTTGTCCTTAAACCAGCAGTCCTTCTGTTCATGGGTTGTTTTGTCGCAGCGATAGCACTTTTCTGCTCCATATGCCATTTCGTTGGTGTTATATTCTTGCGGTTTCTGTTGTATTTCTGCAGCTCCCCGTGCTGCTGCTTCATAGGATACTGCCACGCTGAAAACCTTTTCTAGCGTAAGGTCCTATTCCGAAAGTAGTTGTTTCTGGGTTCCTTCACTCTGGAGCCCGCAGACAAACTTATCCCTTAAGGTATCTGCCAGTCCTGCTCTGAACTGGCAGTGCTTCGATAACTTCCGTAGTTCCGTAAGATAGTCAGCATTACTCTTATCTTTGTGCTGGTTTCTTTTATGGAACTTGAATCTTTCTGCTTTCAGCAGCGGTGTAGGGTTTAAATGTTCTTGTAAGATATTGACAACCTCTTCAAAGCTTTTCTCCATTGGTTTAGCTGGGGTAATTAAATTCCGCAATAGGCCGTACGTTCTCGCGCCCATCAAATTTAATAATACTGACGCTTTCTTTTCATCGGCCACCCCATTTGCCTTGCAGTACACTTCAATTCTTTCCACATACGTGGTCCAGTCTTCTATTTTGTTGTCGAAAGCAGTGATACTGCCACTCTTCGGCATCTTGGGTGGTTTAAAATGGCGCCTCCCGCGCTTTTCCTTCTTCCCCAATGGATTAAAATGGCGCCTCCCGCGCTTTTCCTTCTTCCCCTTGCTGCCAATGCTGCTCCTAGCGTTCTAAATAGTAATGGCGGCGCCCCGCAGCTTTGGCGCATCTCTCTTTTGTTAGTTAAATTCCTTTGTTTTATTCTTCTTCAATGCTGTCCACTGCACGTCTCTTTTCCTTCCCCTCTTTTATTTTCCCTAACGCTTGAGCACCGACCGTGCACTGTGCGCTCCACCCTCGCTCTCTCTTTTCCTTCCCGACGACGCTGCACGACCCCCTTGCAGAGCCGCTCGATCGAGCTCAAGCCCGCCGCAGTCGGAAGGGTCAGCGCACTACCTGCTACCAGCACGATTTGCTGGAACACCTTGACTGGGGAGCCAAGCCCAGCTCTCCACAGCTTCCCCTGCGATTCACTGAACTCCGATGGATCACTGGGCGGTTGCCCATGGTCGACGCCCGTTGCTCTGGCTTCGACCTCCAAGAAGCTTCTTTTCAGGGATGGATCCCCGTGAGGTGATGCAGTACTGCAGGTGAGTTCGAACCTGCTCGTCGCCACTGTAGTGTCCGCGTATCAATAACACACGGACTGCAGGAGAACGGTAATAACAGGTGTTTACTGAACAGAGGGTATGCTGGAACTGAAAGTACAGAAGCCTGCTACGGCTTTATATACAGGTGTGGTCACTGCCGGTACTACAGTATAAGAGCAGTTCTCTCTTAAAGGTACATACACAACAATTATGTAAAATGGCTGAGAAAGTCCAGAGAGTCCCCAGACAGCTTGGCTAATGCCAATTCCCAATACTGTCCATTTACAGAGGCCAATCCCAATTCCTTTGTTGCAGCCCCCTTTTTTCTTCCACAGGCTTGAACATGCTTTTAAAATAAAAACCAAAATCCTGGGGTCCTTGATTTTTAAATCTCCCTTTGGCCCAATATTCTTATACCATTCTGACATCCTTTATTAACAGTCCAAAAATCCCTTCTTTTGGGTAATCTTCTTGGTTTTGGGGAATCTGTTGAATTTTGCGAATCTTACAGTCCCTCCTGTGATACTCTATCCGCTAGAGTATCATACTGGGTGAGCAAAATTTCTGATTCCTGAGAGCCAACCTTCCCCTTTTTATCTATCTAAAACCCCAAAACATACATTCCCCTTTTTGGTGTAGTGTTCAAAATATATGCAAAGTACAAAAATCCGGTTACATTCACATCCAAGCACGGAGGGTGCCAACACCCCTGCACCACTTGGAAAAATATAGCAGACATATAGAAAGAAAATAATCACACATAGCCACAAAAACTTTATTTCTTTAATGACGATTACGGTTTGTTTAATACTTGGTCATAGACTTTACTTTTATGTTTGTCCCATGCTCTCTCATCAGAGAGAGAGAGACAGAGAGAGAGAGTGAGACTGAGAGAGAAACAGAGATAGAGAGAGAGGTAGAGAGAGAGAGACAGAGAGAGAGAGTCAGAGAGGGAGAGACAGAGAGAGAGAGACAGAGAGAGAGAGAGAGAGGGAGAGGGCGAGAGAGAGAGTGAGAGAGAGAGAGAGACAGAGAGAGAGGGCGAGAGATAGAGAGAGTGAGAGACAGAGAGAGAGAGAGAGAGAGAGAGGGAGAGGCCGAGAGAGAGTGAGAGAGAGAGGGAGACAGAGAGAGAGCGAGAGACAGAGAGATTGACAGAGAGAGAGAGAGACAGAGAGAGACACAGAGACAGAGAGAGTGTGACAGAGAGAGAGAGAGAGAGAGAGAGGGAGAGGCCGAGAGAGAGAGCGAGAGAGAGAGGGAGACAGAGAGCGAGAGACAGAGAGACAGAGAGATTGACAGAGAGAGAGACAGAGACAGAGAGAGAGAGGTAGAGAGAGAGAGGTAGAGAGAGAGAGACAGAGAGAGAGGGAGAGAGTCAGAGATGGAGAGACCGAGAGAGACAGAGAGACAGAGAGAGAGAGAGAGAGAGAGACAGAGAGAGAGACAGAGAGAGGGAGAGACAGAGAAAGAGAGACAGAATGAGAGAGAAAGAGAGAGAGAGACAGACAGAGAGAAAGGGAGACAGAGAGAGAGAGACAGAGAGAGTGATATACACGGAGAGAGACAGAGAGAGAGAGAGAAAGAGAGAGAGAGAGACAAAGAGACAGAGAGAGTGAGAGACACGGAGAGAGAGACAGAGAGAGAGAGAGGGAGAGAGAGAGACAGAGAGACAGAGAGAGAGAGCATGAGTCAGAGAGAGAGACAGAGAGAGTGAGAGACACGGAGAGAGAGACAGAGAGAGAGAGAGGGAGACAGAGAGAAAGACAGAGACACAGAGAGAGACAGAGAGAGAGAGACAGAGAGAGACAGAGAGAGAGGGAGGGAGAGAGAGACAGAGACAGAGAGAGAGAGAGAGAGACAGAGAGAGAGAGAGGGCGAGAGAGAGAGAGAGTGAGACAGAGAGAGAGTAACAGAGATAGAGAGAGGGACACCGAGACAGAGAGAGAAACAGCGAGAGAGAGAGAGTCTTTGAAACGGCCTTCCAGACACTGAGAGGATTAGTAGAGAAGGGAAGCACCAGCCCCAGTGTAACTACCAGGGAGGAAGCCACACACACTCCCCCCACCACTTGCAGCTCACCAGGAGTAAAACAGCCTAGCCAGGAGGCGAGTGAGCCCCCCAGTTCTGACCAGGCACACACCCTGGGGCCCCACAGCTCCATGGTACAATTGACCAGCCTCAGTGTAACTACCAGGGAGGAAGCCACACACACTCCCCCCACCACTTGCAGCTCACCAGGAGTAAGGCAGCCTAGCCAGGAGGCGAGTGAGCCCCCCAGTTCTGACCAGGCACACACCCTGGGGCCCCACAGCTCCCCGGTACAATTAAAGGAGCAATTCACCCAGCTGGAGATAGAGCTGGTTAAGCTTAGAGAGGATGTCCTTAAACTGAAAAGCGATCAAGAAAGCAGCATTTCAGCACTGAAGCAAGAACAAAAGCAAGAGAGGGAGAGCTATAGGAGAGAGCTGACTTTACTTGGAAAGCAGGTGAAAGAGCTGCAGAAAGACAGGGAGAGCTACATGGGAGAGATAGCAGCATTGGCCCAGCAGCTAGACGCCAGAGACAAGACAGTGCAGAGCCCTATTGAGCAACTGCACTCTTCCACTGAGCAACAGCAGCAGACCCACACTACAGGGAGTGCTACACAGACCAACCAGCACACTGAAGCCCAGTCTGCCCCCCCGCACTTTGGAACCACAGCCGAGCCGCTCGCAAGAGGAGCGCACACACCAGACACGACCCCCCCCAGTCCAACACACAACCTGTGAGTCCAGGCGAGAGTCACCAGCCAGTAAACACCAACAAGGCTGACATTGTAATACTCATAGACTCAAATGGGAAATTCCTCCTGGAGAAAAAGCTCTTCCCTAAACATAAATTAGCCAAGCTCTGGTGCCCAACATCAGACAAAGCCCTGGAAATGTTGTCCACAAGCCAATTAGGCTCCCTCCAACACATCATAATACACACCGGCACAAATGACCTAAGGGCCCAGCAGGGGAGGGTGGCAACGTCGCTCCGAACAGTGATTGAGAAGGCAAGCACCACCTTCCCAAACACTAGAATCACTGTTTCCACACTGTTGCCGAGAAAAGACTTTCACCACAGAACAATCCACGAGATAAATGCCAGCATAACACGAGATTGTGAATTAAAACAAAACGTGCACCTGGCCCAACATCCCAACCTCGATGTGGAATGTCTTCGCGACCACGTCCATCTCTACAAGGAGCTAGTGCCAGTCTTTGCTAAGGCCCTGAAGGACGTCGCTCTTAACCGGGTCCACACTCAGACTCCAAGAGGAAAAGGACACCCCCCCAGCCATCAGAGCCCAGCGAGGTACACCCCAGGACCAATACAGAGACCACCACCACACCAACCAGGACCAGAGAGGATCCCCACGTACACGCCATCAGAGCACAACACCAATGTCCGACCTGCACCACTCCTGCCCCCCAGGAGAGCAGGACCACCCCAGCCCGGCAGAGGGAGATGTGCTCAGGATGTAAGCAATACTACAAGCAGAGACAATCCATTGAGAGATATAAAGCAGATGCTCAGCATCATCTGCTCCCGCCTTATGGATCAGGAAGCATAATGACAGCCCTTTTCACAACAAAAAAAAAGGGTATGATTGTTAGAAAGAGTTGCAGCTATATATTCTCAGCATTTATAGACACTTGAAATGTTCTTTTTTCCTCATTTAACATGACAAACACACATACACCTGTCACAGTAAAAGTCCAATCTTAACATGAAATCCTTGTGCATCTCAACCTGGAATATCCAAGGCCTACGCTCTTCAGTGCTTGGCCTGAAGAGCAGGACCTCAGAGTTCCTAGATGAAATCAAAGATCTAGACATCATCATTTTGCAAGAAACCTGGCGTGGAGGAGAAGGGTCCCACTGGTTGTCCCCCTGGGTACACAGAGCTGGTGGCCCCCTCCAATAAACTGCCAGGAGTAACCCAGGGCAGAGACTCTGGAGGCATACTGATTTGGTTTAAAGCAGAGCTTAGGAATTACATTGAATTTATAAAACAGGGCGAAAACCACTTATGGCTCAAGATTAAGAAAGACATCATTTGTAGCATGCAAAATGTTTTCATTTGCGCAATCTATATCCCCCCTATAGAATCCCCGTACTTCAAAGAGGACACCTTCTCCAACATTGAGAGGGAGATTAACCATTTCCAGGCCCAGGGGAACGCGTTGATCTGTGGTGACCTCAACTCAAGAACTGGTGAAGAACCAGACTTTATCAGTACTCAGGGGAATAATTACATATTTGGGAATAACCATTTTGATCTCCCTTTTCATTCACGCAGGAATAACTATGACAAACAGACAAATGCAAACGGAAAGCAACTCCTGCAGCTCTGTCGAAGCCTGGGTCTGTACATTGTCAATGGTAGGTTCAGAGGAGACTCCCTAGGAAGATCGACCTATTCTTCACCTCATGGCATCAGCACCATAGACTATATGATTACAGATCTGGACCCATCCTCTTTCAGAGCATTCACAGTCAGATCACAGCCAAATTACTGTGTATCTTAAAAGGACAGAAACAACCAACACAGAAACACAGCCCAGTAAGCTGTATAACATTAAAAAATCCTACAGATGGGCCCAAAACAGCATGGAAAAATACCAGAAAGCAATTAGCAGTCAATCAACTCAATCTCTCTTGGACACCTTTCTGGAAAACACATACACTCACAATAAAGAAGGCGTAAACCTGGCAGTGAATAACCAAAATAATATTTTTGATAATTTGGCATCAATGTCGAACTTGAAATCTCGCAAGAGTAAACCCAAAACACAAAACCACGAAAAATGGTTTGATTCAGACTGTCATAACATGAGGAAAAAACTCAGAAAAATATCAAACCAAAAACACAGACAACCAGAAAAGGAGGAATTATGCCTTGCTTATTGTCAGGCACTAACACAATATAAAAACACACTCAGAACCAAGAAAGAACAGTATATTAAGAATAAACTCAGCTCCATTGAGGAATCTATTGATTCTAATTGTTTCTGGGACAACTGGAATACATTACACAAAAAGCAACATGATGAATTGCCCATTCAAAATGGAGACACATGGGAAAACCATTTTGAAAAATTATACCAGAAAAACACACTAAGCCCAGAGCAAGATCAAATATGTAAAGAATTGGAAAAGCTCGAACTGACCATAAAAGATTACCAAAACCCGTTAGACTCCTCAATAACTGAAAAAGAGCTATTTGAAAAACTCAAGGACCTGCGACCAGGAAAAGCTTGTGGTGCAGATGGCATCCTAAACGAGATGCTTAAACACGCTGATGATAAAATGAAATTGGCTATCCTAAAACTCTTCAACTTGGTTCTGAGTGTCGGTTACTTCCCTGATATCTGGAACAAAGGATTCATAATGCCCATATACAAAAGTGGAGACAAAGTTGACCCAAATAACTATCGAGGCATCTGTGTGAACAGTAATCTGGGGAAGGTATTCTGTAGTATCATAAACCAAAGACTTATAAACTTCCATAAGGAGCACAATGTCTTGGTAAAAGCCAAATTGGATTCTTACCAAATTATAGAACATCGGATCATATTTTCACCCTACACATCCTAATTGACAAACATGTTCACCAAAACAAAAGAAAATTTTTGCCTGCTTTATAGATTTCCAGAAGGCTTTCGATTCTATTTGGCACGACGGTCTATTCTTAAAACTTATTGAAAGTGGTGTAGGGGGAAAAACATATGATGTAATTAAATCAATGTATACAAACAATAAATGTGCAGTTAAAATTGTAGACAAACAAACAAAATATTTCTCACAGGGGCGTGGCATGGCGCAGGACTCGTCTATCTCACCGACACTCTTTAATATTTATATAAATGAATTGGCAAAACTACTTGAACAATCCACAGCACCTGGCCTCGTCCTATATGAATCCAAGGTTAAATTCCTCCTCTATGCAGATGACCTGGTTCTGATCTCACCAACTGAGGAGGGTCTACAGCAGAACCTGGGTCTGCTAGAGTCATTCTGTCAGACCTAGGCCCTGACAATAAACCCCCAAAAAACCAAAGTTCTTGTGTTCCAGCAAAGATCCAGACATCAGGGACCCAGAATAAACTTCACATTAGGAGCAACTAAAATTGAACAAACTACAAATTACACATACCTAGGCTTAAAAATCAGTTCTAAGGAAAATTTTCATTTGGCTGTGAATGAACTGAAAGAGAAAGCAAAAAGGGCTTTCTATGCCGTTAAAAAGTCAATCCAAATAGAAATTCCAATTGGCATTTGGCTCAAAATTTTTAAATCAGTAATTGAACCAATTGCACTTTATGGCAGTGAGGTGTGGGGTCCGCTAACACAACAAGAATTTGCAAAATGGGACAAACATCCAATTGAGATCCTACATGCAGAATTCTGTAAAAGTATCCTCCAGACTCAGAGGAAAACCACAAACAATGCATGCAGGGCAGAACTTGGCCAATATCCACTACTAATTAATATCCAAAAAAGAGCCATCAAACTTTGGAAACACCTAAAAAATGAGCAACCCCCCACTGCTATCATTACAAAGCCCTGAAATGCCAAGAGATGATCATAGAGAAGAGTCCCCTCAGTCTAGTCCTGGGACTCAGTGAAGTAAATACTAACACTACTAATATTAATCAGCCCCAGGACAGTGACATCCTAGCACAGAGAATTTGACCCAACACAATTATTACTAAACAAAAAGAAAAATATTTGACCCATTGGACAGAAACGACAAAAACCCAAAACAAACTCGATTGCTATTTGGCACTAAACAGACAATACACCATGGCTGAATACCTGACCATGGTAAAAGATAGCAAACTGAGAAAAACCTTGACAATGTACAGGCTTAGTAAGCATAGCCTGTGTAATGTATATACTTTTAAGGGGGGAACTTCTTTTTACAGCTCATGTATACTGCAGAACCGGCAGCAACCACACCTGTATATAGCACTGAGTAGTAATCTGTACAGTTCAGTTCCAGAGTGAGCCACATTGAGTAAACACCATTTGTACCGTTCCCCTGCAGTCTGGTGTCTTATTACTCTCGGACACAACGTTGGCGACGAGACAAATTCGATCCTACCTGCAACACTGCATCACCTCCCAGGGATTCGTTCCTGGAGACCAGTAGATTGGAGTTCAAGGCCAGAGACACGGGCGTCGACCACGGGCAACCGCCCAGTCATCCAGCAGAGACTCGAGAATTGCGGGGGAGGCTGTTGAGAGCCAGGCTTGGCTTTCCAGTCAGGGTGGTCCAGCGAAACGGGCTGGCAACAGGTAGAGCGCAGACACTTCCCGCACAGCGGCGGGCTAGAGCCCGACCGAGTGGTTCAGCAAAGGGCCGAGCAGCGTCGACGGGGGAGAGAGAGAGAGCGCAGAGCGCACAGGGCGCAGCCAGTGTTCAGGGGCCGAGCAGCGTCATGGAGAGGGAGAGAGACGTGCAGAAACCCGCGAGGCGCCGCCATTGCCACGAGGACCGCCGAGAGCGGCGTTGGCAGCAGCGCAGGAGAAGCGCGCGAAACCTACAGGGCGCCGCCATTGCCACGAGGACCGCCGAGAGCGGCGTTGGCAGCAGCGGGGGAGGAAGGAAAGCGCGGGAGAAGCCATTTTAAGCCATTTTAAACCACACACAAAATGCCGAAGAGTGGCAGTATCACCGCATTTGACAATGAAGTCGAAGATTGGACTAGATATGTCGAACGAATAGAGGTATACTGCAAGGCAAATGAGGTGTCAGATGACAAGAAAGCGCCGGTATTGTTAAATTTAATGGGTGCAAAGACGTATGGCTTATTACGAAATCTAGTAACCCCAGCGAAGCCAGTGGAAAAGAGTTTTGGAGACATAGTGACGATACTAAAGGAACATTTAAACCCCACACCGCTGCTGAAAGCAGAAAGATTCAAGTTTCACAAACAGAACCAGCATAAGGATGAAAGCAATGCTGAATATTTAACAGAACTGCGCAAACTATCGAAACACTGCCAGTTTGGAACGGGACTGGCATATACCTTAAGGGACAAGTTTGAGTGTGGGCTTCAAAGTGATGGAACCCAGAAACGGCTTTTATCTGAAAAGGACCTTACGGTGGAAAAGGCTTTCAGCATTGCGGTATCATATGAAGCAGCAGCACGGGGCGCTGCAGAGATACAACAGAGACCGCAAGAATATGGCACAAATGAAATGTCATACAGAACAGAGAAGTGCTATCGTTGCGGCAGAACAACACACGACCAGAATGATTGCTGGTTCAAAGACAAAGTGTGCAGACAGTGTGGAAAAGTAGAACACGTAGCACGAGTCTGCAGGTCGGGAAAGAAAACCAGCAATAAGAAATCTCCAAAAGGAAAGTACAAGAAGGTACATAAGGTGATGGAGAATAGTTCAAACGAACAAAAGAGTGATACCGACTCCGAAAACAGGGAGCTGAGTTGTCTGAAACTACATAATGTGATCAAAACGAAGCAGCACGGTGGCATAGTGGTTAGCACTGTTGCCTCACAGCGCCAGGGACCCGGGTTCGAATCCGGCCTCGGGCGACTGTCTGTGGAGTTTGCACATTCTCCCCGTGTTTGCGTGGGTTTTCTCCGGGTGCTCCGGTTTCCTCCCACAGTCCAAAGATGTGCGGGTTAGGTTGATTGGCTATGATAAAATTGACCCTTAGTGTAAGGGGGATTAAATACGTGGGGTTACAGGGATAGGGTGGGATATGTGTTGGTGTAGGGGTTATGGGGATCGGGTGGGATATGTGTCGGTGCAGGCTCGATGGGCCGAAATGGCCTCTATCTGCACTGTGGGGTTTCTGTGATTCTGTGATTCTGTGATCACCGAACCATTTGGGTCACTCTCAAGATAGCAGGTGTCCAGGAAAAAATGGAATTGGACACAGGATCAGCCCTAACAGTCATAAACCGACAGGACTACGAGCGGCTATTCTCACACATACACTTGAGAGACACAAAAATTATTTTGAAGACGTACACGGGGCAAAAAGTCTACCCCAAAGGAAAAATAAGGGTGACCGTTATATATAACGGCAAGGAAACACCAAAACTAGACCTGTATGTATTGCAAGATGGAGGACCACCATCACTGGGATGTGAATGGATCCAGAAAATACAGCTGGATTGGCATTCCATACAAGCACTGACTGTGGCTGCCAAAATGGATGACGACGTCACACCTGGGCGACTGTCAAAGATCCTAACCGACGCGCAAGAAGTGTTCCAGCAAGGACTCGGAACACTAAAAGGCATGACAGCAACAATTAAAATCGAAGAAAACGCAAGCCCAAAATTTTTTAAGGCCAGACCGGTACCTTGTGCGATCTGCCCAGCCGTCAAAGCAGAGCTGGAGAGTTTGCAATGTTCAGGAGTACTATCCAAGTTAGACTGGAGTGAGTGGGCTACACCCATCGTCCCTGTGATGAAAAAGTCGTTGAGCAGCACGCCTTGGGAACCAAGGAAGGTTCGCATCTGTGGGGAATTTAAGGTAACAGTGAACCCGGTCCTTCACACCGTACAATATCCACTTCCGCGGATTGAAGATATTTTTGCCTCGCTATCTGGGGGGAAACGCTTCACTAAGATTGATCTGGCCCAGGCGTGTCTGCAAATGGAGGTAGAAGAAGCATCAAAAAAATACCTCACAATCAACACCCATAAAGGTCTCTACCAATACAACCGGCTGGTGTTTGGGGTAGCATCAGCTCCGGCTATTTGGCAAAGGGCAATGGAACAAGTCCTGCAAGGGATCCCAGGGACCCAGTGTTATTTGGACGACATCCTGGTCACGGGCGAAAATGACAGTGATCACCTCGCCAACCGGGAGCAGGTGCTCACTAGATTGAAGGAATATGGGCTCCGAGCTAACCGCCCCAAATGCAAGTTTTTTAAAAAACAAATCTCGTATTGTGGCCACGTTATCGATAAAGAGGGGTTACATAAGTCCCCAGAAAAGATTGAGGCAGTAGTCAAGGCTCCAGCACGGAAAACGTGTCACAGCTGCGGTCGTTCCTCGGGCTGGTAAACTACTACCATAAGTTCTTGCCAAATTTGTCTACAATACTACACCCACTGAACACCCTACTGCAAACTGGAGTGCTATGGAAGTGGAGTGACGAATGTAAACGAGCTTTCCAGAAGAGCAAAACACTAATCACATCGAAAGAGGTATTGGCCCATTTCAACCCAGCACTACCAATTTGGTTGGCGTGTGATGCGTCACCCTATGGCATTGGAGCGGTGCTGTCGCACAAATTCTCGGACGGCTCAGAGAGGCCAATAGCCTTTGCGTCACGATCACTAACCTCAGCCGAGCGTAACTATGCCCAGATTGACAGGGAGGCCCTCAGCCTAGTGTGGGGAGTGAACAAGTTCAATCACTATCTGCACGGGCAGAAATTCACCTTGCTGACTGATCACCAGAATCTTGTCTCCATTTTTAATCCGAAGAAGGGCGTTCCGGTGATGACTGCGCAACGACTACAAAGATGGTCACTCTTTCTAGGGGCGCACCACTATGAGATTGAATATAAGGGCACGAAACAGCATGGAAATGCTGATGGGCTATCACGCCTGCCACTGCCTACTGCGGAGGAAGCACCAGCAGTGGATCCTGTCGAAATATTTCATTCGACTATAGTTGAATACCTACCGGTAACTAACGCTCGTATAGAACAGGAGACCCGAAATGACCCGACACTGTCTCGGGTATATGATTTGACGGTGAAGGGATGGCCAGCACATGGCGAATCACTGTTTCCAGCATTCTCAACAAGAAGAGAACAGCTGTCAGTGTGCGGGGGGACCTTGATGTGTGGATCCCGAGTGGTAATTCCACCCAAGTTAAGGGATAGAGTGCTCAATGAGCTTCATGATGGTCATCTGGGAGGGGTAAAAATGAAAAGCCTTGCCAGGGCTTATGTGTGGCGGCCGGGAATCGATAAACAAATCGAGGACCTGACCAAGAGCTGCTCAGGATGCCAGAAAGTCCAAAATGCACCAGCACATGCCCCTCTACACCCATGGGAGTGGCCCTCATCTCCATGGCAATGGGTGCATATTGATTTTGCTGGTCCATTCATGGACTCAATGTTTTTAATAGCCGTGGATGCGCACTCGAAATGGCCTGAGGTGATCAAAATGTCCTCCACCACCACGGAGAAAACTATTGCAGTCGTACGGACCATTTTTGCCAGGAATGGCTTGCCAGAACAGATTTGATCCGACAACAGACCACAGCTTGTGTCCGAAGAGTTCCGGAGGTTTATGAAGAAGAATGGAGTAAGGCATTACACATCCACCCCGTATCATCCAGCCACAAATGGATTGGCTGAGAGGTTCGTACAAACCTTTAAGAAGGCAATAAAGGCTATGTACAATGACAACATTCCGCTGCAGCATAAGGTGGACAATTTCCTGTTCGCCTACCGGAATGCGACACATGCAGTCACCAACCAGGCCCCGGCCATGATGTTCTTTAACCGAAGGTTAAGATCTCGCCTGGATTTGCTCAGACCAAACGTACGAAGAGATGTTGAGAGTAAGCAATTCCAGCACATCCATGAGAAGCCAACAAGGAGCTTCAATGTAGGTCAACCAGTCTTGGCCCGCGACTACCGAACAGTAAAATGGCAGCCAGGAACGATATGCACACGGCAGGGCCCACTAATGTACACAGTGGACATTGGGGAGAACATCGTGAGACGCCATGCTGACCAGACCCTAGAGTCACAGGAACAAATCAACCCCATGTCTCGGCCATACGTACCTGGTGAGGAACCCGATGTACAGGTCACATCTACCCCAGAAACTGTAGCATCGGAAGCTGATGACCCAACCGACGACAGGGTGCCAGAATCGCCTCCGCACCAAGAGCGAGACACTCGGGAAAGGCGCCATCCAGAAAGGATCAGGAAGCCTCCCCAAAGACTGAATATATGAATGGACTAGTTTCAGCTAACGTTGTATGTTAAAAGTGTTAATTGTAATTAGTTTGATATTTAATTGTTAAATGAGTGTTATGGTACTGTTAATCTAAAAGGGGAGGAATTGTAATGTATACCTTTAAGGGGGGAACTACTTTTTACAGCTCATGTATACTGCAGTACCGGCAGTAACCACACCTGTATATAGCACTGAGTAGTAATCTGTACAGTTCAGTTCCACAGTGAGCCACGTTGAGTAAACACCTGTTGTACCATTCCCCTGCAGTCTGGTGTCTTATTACTCTCGGACACAACAGCCTGGCCATCGAAAAAGGCAGACACAGGCAGGCCTGGCTGCCCAGAGAGGACAGGATATGCTCTCACTGCAGTCAGGGAGTGGTGGTGACAGAGATGCACTTCCTCACAACTTGTGGAAACTATCAGGACATAAGGGGGAATTTCTACCCAAAATTCATAAAAATATGCCCTGAATTCAAAAATTTGAATGACCACCAAAAACTCCCATATCTATTAGGGGAACAGTGAAAATGCGTAACTTTAGTGGCAAACTATGTTAAAGCTTGCCATAAGCAGAGGGATAACCAGTGACCATTAAATCTAAGAAAAGATTATATTGTGGCAAAACCACCAATGATCTTCTGTACAAATGCATAACTGTCTTTAACCCAATGCTACAGCATCTGTGTTTGTTGGCTGAGTGTAAATAAGCTTTCTGCAAAAGCCCTGTAACAACGTGATGACGTCATCACGTTGGTCACGTGATGCCCCGAACGGCGGGAAACGTGATGATGTCATGACGTCAGAGAGTGGGAGGTTCTAAGACCAGACCTTGTGTAACAAGCTGCTGAAAAGACCTGTTTGCTGTTGCTCCTGCATGTTTTTGTTTTGTTCACTTGTTTGATTAAATTCAGTTGAATTATTGAACTGACTCGACTTCAGTGCTTCAGTTAGGGATAGATCGATTCCTACAATATGTATATTATATGTGTGTATATTTATGTATTCATGGGTATATTTGTCTATACACTGTATGTCTAGATCTGCGTTTAGGTGTTCAATCATACATGTTTTTCTGTGCTTTGGCAACATAAGGTGTATCTTGTCATGCGTGTTAGATCCGGGTATCTTAATGTGGTGTCCTTCAATAATCAGACAAAGACTGCAGGGAACGATCAACAGGTGTTTACTGAATGAGGGTTCAACTGCAACTGACTGTACAGAGCACTACTCAGGGTTTATATACAGATGTGGTCACTGCCGGTACTACAGGATACAGGAGCTGTAAAAAGTAGTTCTCCCCCTTAAAGGTACATACATTACAATGCCAATAAAGCAATTTGAATTGAATTGAATTGAATAGAGACAGAGAGAGGGAGAGACAGAGAGAGTGAGAGAGAGAGCGAGAGACAGAGAGTGAGAGACAGAGAGAGTGAGAGAGAGAGAGACAGAGAGACAGAGAGAGAGAGAGAGGCAGGTGCTGAGAGAGAGAGAGAGAGAGAGAGGGAGACAGAGAGAGCGAGAGACAGAGATTGACAGAAAGAGAGAGACAGAGAGAGAGACAGAGAGAATGTGACAGAGAGAGAGAGAGAGTGACAGAGAGAGTGTGAGAGTGACATAGAGAGAAAGGGAGAGACAGAGAGAGACAACCACATTTGCAAGAAGTGTCTTCTGCCACCAGCTGATGTGACAAACTCAGCCTCTGGAGGCACTGCTGCTCAGACAGATGAATCAATCGGAAGACAGGGAGAGAGACAGAGAGAGAGTGAGATAGAGAGAGAGAGAGATAGAGGGACAGAGAGAGAGAGATAGAGGGACAGAGAGAGAGAGAGACAGAGAGAGAGACAGACAGAGAAAGTGACAGACAGAGACAGACAGACAAACAGAGAGACAGAGACAGAGAGAGAGACACAGACAGAGAGAGAGAGAGACAGACAGAGAGAGAGACAGAGAGACAGAGAGAGAGAGACAGAGTGAGACAGAGAGAGAGACAGAGAGAGAAACAGATAGAGAGAGAGACACAGAGCGAGAGAGAGAGACAGAGAGAGGGAGAGAGACAGAGAGAGAGAGATAGACAGAGAGAGACAGAGAGAGAGAGAGAGAGGGAGAGAGTGAGGGAGAGAGAGACAGAGAGAGAGAGAGGGTGAGATAGCGAGGGGGAGAGAGAGGGAGAGACAGAGAGAGAGACAAATTAATATTGTCTGTACCCAACGAAGGTCAAAATTGTTTGACACCTACAGAATGTTGGAAAACTGTACTTTTTGCTATGTAAGCTTTGGCAATATGGTTCTCTGTAAACTTTCATGCCAATAAAGCATTTGAAATAGAAATAGAAATAGACAGAGAGAGAGAAAGACAGAGAGAGAGACAGAGTGAGGCAGAGAGAGAGAGATAGATAGAGAGAGAAACAGAGACAGAGAGGGAGACAGAGACAGAGAGAGAGAAAGACAGAGAGAGACAGAGAGACAGAGAGAGAGTTAGACAGAGAGAGTGACAGAGAGAGAGAGACAGAGAGAGGGAGACAGAGAGAGAGAGAGAGGGAGAGAGAGAGAGAGAGAGCGAGACAGAGAGAGAGACAGAGTTTGGGAGAGAGAGGGAGAGACAGAGAGAGAGAGACAGAGAGAGTGAGAGACAGAGAGAGAGAGCAAGAGAGCGTGAGACAGACAGAGAGACAGAGGGTGGGAGAGACAGAGGGAGAGACACAGAGAGAGAGACAGAGAGAGAGAGAGAGAGAGAGAGTGAGACAAAGAGAGAGACAGAGTGTGGGAGAGAGAGGGAGAGACAGAGAGAGAGCGACAGAGAGAGCGTGACAGAGAGAGAGAGAGAGTGACAGAGAGAGAGGGAGAGATAGAGAGAGACAACACACAATAGAAGCCCTGCATGCAGAATTCTGCCGAAGCATCCTTCGCACCCAAAGAAAAACGCCAACAAATGCATGCAGAGCCGAACTAGGCAGATACCCACTGATAATAAACATCCAAAAACGAGCACTAAACTTCCTAAATCACCTCAAATCTAGCTCCCCAGACACCCTTCATTTCAAAGCCTTTCAGACCCAAGAGCTAAACCCAGAAAAGAGTCCCCTGAGTCAGCTGCTACTGAAACTAAGTACTCAGCCGGACCCTGACCAGCCCCAGACCAACACAGCCGTCCAAACACCAATCCGAGTGAACCAAATCATTAAAAAATGCAAAGAAACCTACCTGGAACATTGGAACAAAATAACCGAAAGCCAAAGCAGATTAGAATGTTACCGGGCCCTAAAAAGAGAATATAAACTGGCAGACTACCTCACGACCATCAGAGACACAAAACAGAGACAGACCCTCACCAGGTACAGACTAAGCGACCACCAACTGGAAATTGAAAAAGGCAGATACAAGAAATCCTGGCAGCCTAGAGAGAATAGAATATGCGATCAATGTCTGGCCGGCGAGGTTGAAACAGAAATGCATTTCCTCCTAAAATGCGAAAAATTCAACACATCAAGAAACATATTATTCAACAAGCTAAGCCAAACAACCCCAGATTTCAAGGAATTGGATGACCTGTCAAAATTGAGATTAGTCCTAGGAGAAGGAGACAGACCATACCTTGGGGCCAAATATGTAACAACATGTCACAACCTGAGGACTGTTTAAAATTAAGACTGTTTAAAATTAATATTGAACGTACCAAATGAAGTACAAAGACTGTTTAAAATTAATATTGTTTAAAAGTAATATTGTATGTACCCAACAAATGTCAAATCGATTGACACCTACAGAATGTTGGAAAACTGTACCTTTTTGCTATGTAAGCTTTGGCAATATGGTTCTCTGTAAACTTTCATGCCAATAAAGCATTTGAATTGGAATTGGAATTGGAATTGGACAGAGAGAGAGAGGGAGCGAGAGCGGCTGAGAGAGAGAGAGAGAGACACGGACCTTATGTTCATTAATAACTAGACATTCTTATTATGAACACAGCTAGCTTCTAGCTAGTCATTTATTCAGTACACGTTCTCTAGGTACAGTATCTGTAGAGATGCAGCATGTGTGCTCCTGTGTGCAGGCTGCCATCTTGACTCTTGCCTTGTGGGTAGCCTAGTGCCTCATGGGTAATGTAGTCTTAATCTACATACAGCTGGGTAGTGTAGTCTTATGCATACAGCTATATACAGCTCTACGGCTCCACCTAGTGTCCACTATAGAATGACATGTTATTGATCGTTACAACGGAGAGAGAGTCAGAGAGAGAGAGTGAGAGAGAGAGAGTGAGACAGAGAGAGACAGAGAGAGATAGACAGTGAGAGAGAGAGAGAGACAGAGAGCGAGAGGCAGAGAGAGAGAGAGAGAGAGACAGAGAGAGAGACAGAGAAAGAGAGACAGAGACAGAGAGAGAGAGAGAGAGGGAGCGAGAGCGGTAGAGAGAGAGAGTCAGAGAGGGAGAGAGAGAGTCAGAGAGGGAGAGAGAGAATAGAAGCCCTACATGCAGAATTCTGCCGAAGCATCCTTCGCACCCAAAGAAAAACGCCAACAAATGCATGCAGAGCCGAACTAGGCAGATACCCACTGATAATAAACATCCAAAAACGAGCACTAAACTTCCTAAATCACCTCAAATCTAGCTCCCCAGACACCCTTCATTTCAAAGCCTTTCAGACCCAAGAGCTAAACCCAGAAAAGAGTCCCCTGAGTCAGCTGCTACTGAAACTAAGTACTCAGCCGGACCCTGACCAGCCCCAGACCAACACAGCCGTCCAAACACCAATCCGAGTGAACCAAATCATTAAAAAATGCAAAGAAACCTACCTGGAACATTGGAACAAAATAACCGAAAGCCAAAGCAGATTAGAATGTTACCGGGCCCTAAAAAGAGAATATAAACTGGCAGACTACCTCACGACCATCAGAGACACAAAACAGAGACAGACCCTCACCAGGTACAGACTAAGCGACCACCAACTGGAAATTGAAAAAGGCAGATACAAGAAATCCTGGCAGCCTAGAGAGAATAGAATATGCGATCAATGTCTGGCTGGCGAGGTTGAAACAGAAATGCATTTCCTCCTAAAATGCGAAAAAGTCAACACATCAAGAAACATATTATTCAACAAGCTAAGCCAAACAACCCCAGATTTCAAGGAATTGGATGATCTGTCAAAATTGAGATTAGTCCTAGGAGAAGGAGGTATGGTCATACCTTGGGGCTAAATATGTAACAACATGTCACAACCTGAGGACTGTTTAAAAGTAAGACTGTTTAAAATTAATATTGAACGTACCAAATGAAGTAGAAAGACTGTTTAAAATTAATATTGTTTAAAAGTAATATTGTATATACCCAACAAATGTCAAATCGATTGACACCTACAGAATGTTGGAAAACTGTACCTTTTTGCTATGTAAGCTTTGGCAATATGGTTCTCTGTAAACTTTCATGCCAATAAAGCATTTGAACTGAACTGAACTGAACTGAGAGAGTGAGACAGAGAGTGACAGAGAGAGAGAGACAGAGAGCGAGATAGAGGGTGGGAGAGAGGGAGAGAGAGAGAGAGAGAAAGAGAGAGAGAGAGACAGAGACAGAGAGAGACAGAGGGTGGGAGAGACAGGGAGTCAGAGAGAGAGAGAGAGAGAGAGACAGACAGACAGACAGATGGTGACGATGCGGAGTGAGAGACACAGAGAGAATTGGATTAAAAACAGAAAATGTTGAAAACACTAAGCAGGTCAGGCAGTGTCTGTGGAGAGAGAAACAGAGTCCTGGACAACCACATGTGCAGGAAGTGTCGTCAGCTGGAGGAGCTCGAGCTCCGGGTTTCGGAGTTTGACCGGCGGCCAGAGTTACTGTGGTGCATCCACGAGGCTGAGAGCTCCGTGGATAGCATGTTTCAGGAGGTGGTCACCCCGCAGCGTAAGAGTGTGCAGGCTGAGGGGGAATGGGTGTCCACCAGACAGACAAGGAAGATCAGGCAGGTATTGCAGGAGTCTCCTGAGTGCATCTCACTCTCTAACCGGTATTCATTTGTAAATACTGGTGAGGCGATGCTTCCTCTGGGGAGTGCAGCCAAAGCCAAGTCCACGGCACCTTGAGTGGATCAGCTGTACAGTGGGTAAGGAGGAAGATTGGAAAGGCAATAGTGGTAGGGGATTCGATAGTTAGGGGAACAGACAGGCGTTTCTGCAGCCGCAGACATGACTCCAGGATGGTATGTTGCCTCCCTGGTGCCAGGGTCAAAGATGTCACTGAGCGTCTGCAGAACATTCTGAGGGGGGAGGGTGGGGTGGGTGCCCAGCCAGAGGTCGTGGTCCATATCGGTATCGACAATATAGGTAGAAAGAGAGATGAGGTCCTCCAGGCTGGTTTTAGGGAGCTAGGAAAGAGATTTCAAAAGCTGGGCCTCAAACGTAGTAAACTCCGGATTACTCCCGGTGCCACGAGCAAGTGAGTATAGAAATGGGAGGATGGAGCAGATGAATACATGGCTGGAGAGATGGTGCAGGAGGGAGGGCTCCCGATTCCTGGGACATTGGGACCGGGTCTGGGGGAGGTGGGATCTGTACTGGCCGGACGTGTTGCACCTCAACGGGGTTGGAACCAATATCCTCGTGGGGAGGTTTGCTGGTGCTGTTGGGGAGGGATTAAATAATTTGGTAGGGGGATGGGCACCAGGATGTAACATTAGAAAGAGGAAATAAAGTGCTCAAAGTGTTGGGAGGGGCAGAGAGCACTAAAGTAAGAAATAGTGAGGTATTAACAGAGGTCGAACTAAGAGAGAATACAGGATGGTCTAAGATGGGTTCACAGTGTATGTATGTGAACACACGAAGTAAACGAGGTAAGTGAGCTGCAGGAACCAAAAAAAACACATGGGAATATGATGTTGTGGCGATAACTCAGACCTGGCTCAAAAAAGGGCAGGTTTGGGTATTAATTATTCCTGGTTATAAAGTGTTCAGGAAAGACAGGGAAGGAAAGATAGGAGGTGGTATGGTAGTATTGGTCAAGGAGAATGTTACAGTGCTGGAGAGGAAGGATGTCCAGGAGGGGTCAAGGACAGAATCGATATGGCCAGAGTTATGAAGTAATAGAGGTGCCATTACACTACTAGGTGCATTCTATAGACCACCTAATAGTGGGAAAGATATGGAGGAGCAAATTTGCAAAGAAATTACAGAGAGATGCAAGAACAAATGGTAGTATTAATGGTGGTCTTCAACTATCCTAATATAGACTGGGATAGTAATAATGTTAAGGGCAGAGAGGGGGAAGAATTTCTGAGGTGTGTTCAGAACTTTCTTGATCAGTATGTTTCTGGCCTGATGAGGGAGGAGGCATTGCTGGATCTGGTTCTGGCAAATGAGGTAGGTCAAGTGGAGCAAGTGTCAGTAGGTGAACATTTAGGGAACAGTGATCATAGTATCACAAGGTTTAGATTAGCTATGGAAAAGGACAGGGAGCAGCCTAGAGTAAAAGGGGGACAAATTCAGTATCGCCCTGTTTGGGGCGCCATTATCGGCCGTGCGCAAAGCTTAGCGTCTGGCGCTAATTATCGCCTCCGACGGCAAACTTGTCTTTTATCGCCCCTGGAGGTGATTGGAGCGCTAAATCAGGCGCTACACACCTGTCTTAAGGCGCTAGCGCCGAGGAGCGAGGCGCTACCTCACAGCGCTGGCGAAGCTCATGTGATGTCAGTCAGCGATGGAGCACAGACACACTGACGCCGGCCAGTTCTTAAAGGGGAGTTCTGACGAAAGGTCCTCGACCTGAAACGTTAACTCTATTTCTCTCTTCACAGATGCTGCTTGACCTGCTGAGTTTCTCCAGCATTTTCTGTTTTTATCTTAAAGGGGAGGGTTGATTTTGCACTCCATCCACATCCTGCTCATTGCAGCCTTGAATCTCGGCCTGGAGAGACCTGTACATCAAATCTGCTGGAAAGAACAATGGAGAGGCCCAGGGAAAGAGCTCAGAGTGCAGCCCCACAGTCTCTTCTAAATCGATACAAGGAAGGGCAAATCAAAATGAACCTGCAAAGTGCTGCTCAGTACCCTAAACTCTTCACACAGCGTAGAATCTCTCCAGACATCTCTCTCTCTCTCTCAGAATGCGTGGTGCAAAAATGTTACCAACAAAAAAAGGCAGGAAGCGGTCGCCTTTAAATAGCGCTCCCCCAGTCCCTTCCTGACTGCAAAACGCTCCCCTCAACCCGTCGTTGCTAGCGGCAGGCGGTAAGGCAGGGGGCGCCACTCAATATCCAGTCTGGGGTGCTACCGGAGCGTTGCACACTCGACTGATGTCACGATCTGCCGGCGCAGGAGATCGTGGCGGTAGTGTTTAGCGCTGCCGCAAAATGTCTAGTTAATTTTGCGAGCGGCGCAAACATCGCTGCGCCTGGGCTCTAATTGCTTTGCGCCTCATTAGCGCCCTCTTAAGGCGCTAACGGGAGGCGCAAACAACTGAATTTCCCCCCCAAAATGTTTAACTAGGGGAAGGCAAATTTCAGTGGGTTGAGAACGGATCTGGCCCTGGTAAACTGGAATCGAAGATTGGCAGGCAAAACTGTAATCGAACAGTGGGCTGCCTTTAAAAAGGAGATGGTTCAGGAACAGTCGAGTTACATTCCCACTAGGGGGAAAGGCAGGGCAACTAAAGTCAGGGCTCCCTGGATGACGAAAGAGATAGAGAATGTGATGAAGCAGAAAAAGAGCGCGTATGACAGATGTCAGGTTGGAAATACATCTGAGAATCAGGCTATATATAGAAAGGTCAGAGGGGAAGTGAAAAAGGAAATAAGAGGGGCAAAGGGAGAATATGAGAATAGATTGGCAATCAACATAAAAGGGAATCCAAAAGTCTTCTATAGGCATATAAATAGTAAATGGGTAGTAAGAGGAGGGGTGGGGCCAATTCAGGCCCAAAAAGGAGACCTACGCATGGAGGCCGAGGGCATGACTGAGGTACTAAATGATTACTTTGCATCTGTCTTCGCCAAGGAAGAGGATGCTGCCATAGACATAGTGAAGGAGGTAGTGGAGATACTTGATAGGATAAAAATGGATAAAGTGGAGGTATTAGATAGGCTGGCTGTACTTAAAGTAGGTAAGTCACCAGGAGCAGATGGGATGCATCCTAGGATGCTGAGGGAGGTGAAGGAGGAAATTGCGGAGGTACTAGCCATAATATTCCAATCCTCCTTAGATACGGGGGTGGTGCCAGAGGACTGGAGAATTGCAAATGTTACACCCTTGTTCAAAAAAGGGTGTAAGGATAAACCCAGCAACTACAGGCCAGTCAGTTTAACCTCAGTAGCGGGGAAACTTTTAGAAACGATAATCAGGGACAAAGTTAACAGTCACTTGGACAAGTGTGGAGTAATTAAGGAAAGCCAGCACGGATTTGTTAACGGCAAATCGTGTTTAACTAACTTGATCGAGTTTTTTGATGAGGTAACAGAGAGGGTTGATGAAGGCAATGCAGTTGATGTGGTGTATATGGATTTCCAAAAGGTCACAGATTCATAGCGGGAGAAATTCAGTTGGCTCGTTAGCGCCTTAAGAGGGCGCTAAGTGGGTCGCAAGCCACTGGCCACGCCTCCCGCTAAATGCAGCAGGATGCTAGTGGTGGCGCTAGCCGTTAGCGCTGTGCGCTACCGATGACGTTATCGGTGTGCGCAGCGCCCCGCTGACACCCCGGCCGCGATATTTAGAAGCGCCCCCTGATTTAACGCCGGATGCTATGTGCGACCGGTTCAGTGGTGTCTGCCTGCGGCGGTAGAGGTGCAAATTAAAGGAGAGGTGCGGAGCGGCCATTTTTGTTGCTGGCCGCCTGCCAGCACCTCTCTGCGCTCCCGTCCCCGGCCTCCTGACGCCGCCCCCCCTCCCCGCGGAGTGCCGGCTGCGTTCCAAGAGCCCGGCACTTCTCCTCGGTGCCGGGCTCTTTTGCCGGCACTCGCGATCCTTGGGGGCCCAGCTGGGCCCCAGATCGCGCTGAACAAGGCCCCTCCCCTTTAAGATGAGTGCAGCTCCAACAACACTCAAGAAGCTCGACACCATTCAGGATAAAGCAGCCCGCTTGATTGGCACTCCATCCACCACCTTCAACATTCACTCCCTCCACCACCGGCGCACTGTGGCTGCAGTGTGTACCATCTACAAGATGCACTGCAGCAACTCGCCAAGGCTCCTTCAGCAGCACCTTCCAAACCCGCGACCTCTACCACTTAGAAGGACAAGGGCAGCAGACGCATGGGAACATCACCACCTACAAGTTCCCCTCCAAGCCACACACCATCCTGACTTGGACCTGTATCGCCGTTCCTTCACTGTCGCTGGGCCAAAATCCTGGAACTCCCTTCCTAACAGCATTGTGGGTGTACCTACACCATATGGACTGCAGCGGTTCAAGAAGGTGGCTCACCACCATCTTCTCAAGGGCAATTAGGGATGGGCACTAAATGCAGGCCTAGCCAGCCAGCGACGCCCACATCCCATCAATGAATATAAAAAACAAGGCCTGCAGTACCGCAGCGTGACATGCCACAGCGTGTGGCGCTGCGGCACGTTGCTCAACGATATTCAGTCGCAGCGCCCCAAGAGGGATGCGGGGCACCTCCAGTAGCGCCGCACTTCCCTTTAGGGCGCTCCAACTGAATTTCCGGCAGGCGGCTTCCGGGGCGCTACTTTTAGCGCCCCGGTGAGGCTGGCGCCCCAAACGGGGCTATAGTCAATTTCTAGGCCTTTAGAGTCATAACGGCACAGAAGGAGACCATTCGGCCCATCGAGTCCATGCCAGCTCGCTGTCTGTAGAGCAATCCAGTCAGTCCCATTCCCCCGCTCTATCGCCATAGCCCTGCAACTTTATTTCCCTCAAGTGCCTATCCTGTCTTCCCTTGAAAGCATTGAGGAGGAGAAATTCGGTATCGCCCCGTCTGGGGCGTCAGTTCTGGCGGTGCGCAAAGATTAGCGCCAGGCGCAAGTTCTCGCCACCTCGAGCGATATTGGGTTGCATCGCCCCTGGAGGTGATTGCGGCGCTAAATCAGGCGCTGCACGGTATTCTTAAGGCGCTAACCCGGCGGCGCGATGCAGTTTCTCTGCAGGCGGGCGCAGCGCAGGTGCCGTCAATTATCGAATTCACCCAGACACACTGGCGCCGGCCAGCTCTTAAATGGCCGGATCGATTCTCTTCTGCAGCCACACTCTGCGCCTTGTAGGCCTCAAAATCGGCGGTAACCTACCTGTGGCGGCCAAAACTTCACCCACATGGAGAGGGCCAGGGAGAGAGCGCAGCGCTTCACCGAGGGGGCATTGGATGCTCTGGTTGGCGCGGTGGAGCGCCGGCGAGCTGTGCTGTACCCGGAGAATGGCAGGAGGCCTCATCAAACCGAATACCGCAGAGCTTGGAGGGAGGTTTCCCAAAGAGTCACCTCCAGCAGCATGGTGCCCAGGACTCCTGTGCAATGCGGGAAGAAGTTCAACGACCTCACTCGGGTCGTCAGGGTGAGTGCCTTTTCCAGAATCATCTTCATCCCTCCATTTGCACCTCACTTTATGGCCAGAGGGTGCGCAAAGCCCCAATGGCCAGCTGTTATCCAGAACCCATGGCCCTTTCTGGAAACACACACGCTCATTCAGCTCAGTGCATAATGTAAGGGCTATTCGACCATGGGAGGCATGTGATGCCAGATCAGGGCAGCATGTTTCATCACACCCCGTCCTTTCTCTTGCAGGCCAAGCTGGCGAGTAACCGCAGACAGCAGCTTCAGACCGGAGGAGGCCGGCCTCACCTGCAGACCCTTACAGACCTGGAGGAGCGAGTCCACCAGATCGTCGCAAGCCGGATGACTGGCCCCGTCACCTCTGGAGATGCCGATCCCATTGTGGACAGTGACCTCTCTCCTTCCACTTGTTCCCCACACCAGCATGCTTTTTCACTCTCGAGCCAACTCAGAGCATTGCAGCACTCATGCATCCCTTGCTGCCACCCTGTCCTTTCGCTAAAGCCACTCTTGAACCTCCCTGCTTTCAGATGCTGCATCACCAGCTCGGGAGTCGGGCCCTCAAGCTGCCACTGCGACTGACTCCGGAGGCAACGCGAAGGAGGAAGCCGGAACATCCGCTCAACCCTCAGGCGAGCCAGCCCATCTCCAGACTGGGGAGACTCCTTCCCTGGAGGGGAGTAGGGGGGAATGCTCTGAGGAGGATCCAGCTCCAGGAACCAGCGGCCTGCAGCAACGCGAGGGGGGTAGGGAAGCTCGGGGGCTGTCTCTCCGGAGGGCGAGTCGGGCCGCGAGTCCTGCTGCACAGAACGCAGAGGAGGTGCGTGCCCTCGCTGAAATGAGCGCCCAGGCTGGGCTGAGGCACACTGAGCTCATGGCTGCAGTGGGAAGGATGCCCGAATCCATTGAGACACTGGCAAGGAGTGTCCAAGACTTCAGCGCAGCACTTGCAAGGAGTGTGCAGGACTTCAGCGAAGCACTGGCAAGGGTTGTCCAGGGCTTCAATGAAGCAATGGCACCTGCCACGCAAGTGCTGAGTGCTGCCACGCAGTCACTTGCTGGCCTCATGCAGACGCAGATTGAGGCCACGCAAGCACTGACTGCTGCCACTCTCGCTGGGTCGGGCAGGATTCCCCGGTGCCCTTGCAGCACCACAGCAGGCCAGCAATCTGTGCACCAGCCGATTGCTGCGCATGCTGCGGTGCTGGCCCGTCAGAGTGCCAGTGTGTCGGCCGACCAGGGAGCTGCTGTCCGCCCTCAGGATGACAGCATTCCTGATGCCACCACTGGCACTTCTCCAGTGCAGCTGCCACCACCTGCAGGATGGACTGCTTCCACCCATGCAGAGTTGGAGCAGTCAGGAGCCGGGCCCTCCATGCCCAGAGCTCGTCCAGGCCGTCCCTCAGGGGCATCAGCGGTTTGGGACAGTCAGCAGGCCTCCACCAGCCTTGTTGCAGCCACTGGGGTCCCATTACAGAGGAGCTGCAGGGCGGGAAGGGGCCAATGCCGAAAGGGAAGCAGATCACCATCGAGGAGAAAAAAGTAGAAGGTGCTGCTGATTCCTGTTATTTGTTTCATTCAAGGCAGAGGATGCTGGTCTGAATGTTAGTTATGTTTTGGACAGTCTCCTGGGTGTGATAGTCACTTATGTGGCAGTCTGTATGTTTTGCTTTCTGTTGCCATTGCTTTGTCAGGTGGGAAGGAAGCACATTTTGTACAATGAACAACTTTCTTTATTCACAATGGCCATGTCTGTTCTTTGGACAAATTTTGCACTTGACCGGCTTAGGGGTAGCAGAATGGTTCCATTCATGTTCTTGGAATGGCAGCAAGCATTCCCTGAGAGGGTCCTAGAAGCGACTTGCTATAAGCCTCTGACGGATGGCCCTTGCAGTTTGTTCCTCCCTCCCATCTTGGTGCTGCTGCTCCTCCTCCTCCTCCTCCTCTGCTGGTGCTTCAATGTCTGGTGGCATTGGCTGGGTCCTGAGGATTGCCAGGTCATTCAGCATGCAACACACAATGACGAAGTGGGAGACTCGCTCAGGTGAGTACTGAAGGGCTCCTCTGGAATGGTCCAGATAGCGGAACCATTGCTTCAGCACGCCGATTGTGTGCTCCACGACGTTCCTGGTCGCTTGATGGCTCGCGTTGTATCGTTCTTCAGCAGGGGTGCTGGGCGAACGGACCGGGGTCATCAGCCAGGTGTATTGATTTCCTTGTGGGTTCAATGATGAGACATTTATATAAAAGAGAATAACTTTTAATCTAAGGATTGTTCAAGAATTCATACAGCTTTTCAGGACACACCATGCTTGAGCTGCAGCTAAAGTGAAACTAAAAACTCTCAGCCTGCTTGTCTGGTCACATGACCTCTGCTGGTCAGGCACAAGCAATCAATACCTGCAATCATGCTATTAAGGCATCATAATCGAACAGGCAAATAACATCACTATTTGCTGATATCATTACATCTCCCTTTCTTAAAACAAAAGTATTTTACTTTTAACTAACAACATGTTTTCTTTGTATTAATTTGCATTTTAACTGTAACACTTAATGAACTTACATTACCATTATCATGATCAAGGTTTTTTAACCTTGCTTTGTGTGTTCACATGAAATATGTCAATACACTAGAACTTGAAGAAAGAATAAGATAACATTACTTCCTTCTATAACAATAGTCCTTAAATTTGCTCAATGAGTCTCTCAGGAGGCTTCACGTGTCTTGAGGATTTTCTGATTGATTGTCCTTGAATCTGAGTTGTTGCCTCAGATGATGTGTTCTCAGCTGTGTGATCAGGTTGTTCAACAGTATCAGTCTCTTGACCTGCTGTGGCTGGTTCCATGAGAAGATCTCGACGATTTCTTTTCAGAACAGCACCCTCATCTGTCTGAATGGTGAATGATCTTGGTTGAACTTCACTCAGGACAGTTCCCTTCTCAGTCCATGTGTTTGTTTTGTCTTTGAACCTTACTTGGTCACCAGTGTGGAGTTCAGATAGGTTTTGTGTTCCTCTGTCATAATAGTACTTTTGCTTTTCTTTCTGTTGTTCTTTGAACTTCCTCACTTTCTCCCACTCTTTTGTTTTCAGGAGGTTCTCCGGGATGGGTAGGTTTGACATTAGCCGACGTCCCATCAGGAGTTGGGCTGGTGACATACCACACTCGAGCGGCGTTGTGCGGTATACAAGCATGCTTTGGTAGAAGTCAGTTCCACTGTCTTTTGCCTTGTACATCAGTCTTTTCACTGTCTGGACCGATTTTTCCACGAGTCCATTGGACTGTGGTTAGTGAGGACTTGGCGTTGTGTGGACAAAGTCCCACTCTTGGGCAAAGTGTCGGAAATTTGCATTGTTAAACTGGGGTCCGTTGTCTGTGAAGACCTCGCTTGCCATGCCATGTCTGGAGAATATGACTTTCATACTTCTTATCACAGCTTCTGCTGTGGTGGTGTACAGTCTACAAACCTCTGGATACAGGGAGTAATAGTCTGTGACGACAAGATAGTCCTTCCCTTGACATACGAATAGGTCAGCGCCTACCTTCTGGTAAGGTCTGTCTGGTGCTGGGTGTGGCTTTAGTGGTTCTACCGGATTGCTTGCTCGATATTTCAGGCATATTGTGCAGTTTGACACCTCATTTGTCACATCTTGGTTGATTTGTGGCCAGTACATCATCTCTCGTGCTCTTTTCTTACACTTTTCGATTCCCAGATGTCCTCCATGGATCTTTTTTAGCATCTCTTTTCTCAGGCTCTTTGGGATAACTATTTTACTTCCTTTGTAGATGATGTCTTCGACCACTGATAGTTCCGCCCTGCAGTTCCAGTGCTCTGCTATGTCAGGTGAGCAGTCTTGCTTCATGTTGGGCCATCCATCCAAGGTGCTTTTCTTCAGTCGTCTCATTGTTTCATCTTTGTTTGTCTCAGTCTTTATGAGCTCCATTTTTGCATCTGCTATGGGCAATGCACTTGTGATCATGTCCACGTAGGCGTTCACTTTTTCATCCATTGTGGTGTTTGCGGGCTCACTTGGGTCAACAGCTCTGGACAACGTGTCATAGAGTCATAGAGTCATAGAGTTTTACAGCAGAGAAAGAGGCCCTTCGGCCCATCGTGTCTGCGCCGCCCATCCATCCCTGTCCAGTCTAATCCCATTTTCCAGCATTTGGTCCATAGCCTTGTATGCAATGGCATTTCAAGTGCTCATCCAAATGCTTCTTGAATGTTGTGAGGGTTCCTGCCTCCACCACCCTTTCAGGCATTGAGTTCCACATTCCAACCACCCTCTGGGTGAAAAAGTTCCTCCTCAAATCCCCTCTAAATCTCCTGCCCCTTACCCTGAATCTATGCCCCCTTGTTATTGACCCCCCCACTAAGGGGAAAAGTTCCTCTTTATCTACCCTATCTATGCCCCTCATTATTTTGTACACCTCAATCAGGTCCCCCCTCAGCCTTCTCTGCTCCAAGGAAAACAACTCCAGCCTGTCCAGCCTCTCTTCATAGCTGAGGTGCTCCATCCCAGGTAACATCCTGGTGAATCTTCTCTGCACCCTCTCCAAAGCAATCACATCCTTCCTATAGTGAGGCGACCAGAACTGCACACAGTACTCCAGCTGTGGCCTCACCAGCGTTTTGTACAGCTCCATCATAACCTCCCTGCTCTTATATTCTATGCCTCGGCTAATGAAGGCAAGTATCCCATATGCCTTTTTAACCACCTTATCTACCTGCTCCGCTGCCTTCAGGGATCTATGTACATGTACACCAAGGTCCCTCTGACCCTCTGTACTTCCTAGGGTCCTACCACTCATTGTGTATGCCCTTGCCTTATTTGTCCGTCCAAAATGCATCACCTCGCACTTTTCAGGGTTAAATTCCATTTGCCACTTTTCCGCCCATCTGACCAACCCGTTTATATCGTCCTGTAGCTGGAGGCTTTCCTCCTCGCAATTTACCACCCCACCAATTTTCGTGTCATCTGCGAACTTACTGATCATACCTTTTACATTCTCATCCAAATCATTTATGTAGATCACAAACAATAAGGGACCCAGCACCGATCCCTGAGGTACCCCACTGGACACAGGCTTCCAGTCACAAAAGCAACCTTCGACCATCACCCTCTGCCTCCTGCCACTCAGCCAGTTTAGGATCCAACGCGCCAAGGCACCCTGGATCCCATGGGCTCTTACCTTCTTGACCAGTCTCCTATGCGGGACTTTGTCAAAAGCTTTACTGAAGTCCATGTAAACCACATCCACAGCATTTCCCTCATCCACCCCACTAGTCACCCCCTCGAAAAATTCGATCAGATTTGTTAGACATGATTTACCCTTGACAAAGCCATGCTGACTATCCCCGATTAATCCTTGCCTCTCCAAGTGGAGATTAATTTTGTCCCTCAGAATTTTTTCCAATAATTTCCCCACCACAGATGTTAGACTCACTGGCCTGTAATTCCCTGGTTTATCCCTGCTACCCTTCTTGAATAATGGTACTACGTTAGCTGTTCTCCAGTCCTCTGGTACATCCCCTGTGGCCAGAGAGGTTCTGAAAATTAGTGTCAGAGCCCCTGCAATCTCCTCCCTTGCCTCCCACAGCAGCCTGGGATACATCTCGTCCGGGCCTGGGGATTTATCCACTTTGTGGCCCGCTAAAACCGCTAGCACCTCCTCCCTCTCGATGCTAATATGTTCGAGTATGTCACAGTCCCCTTGCCCGATTTCTATGTCTGCATCGTCTTTCTCCATAGTGAACACAGATGCAAAAAATTCATTTAAAACCCCGCCTACATCCTCTGGCTCTACACACAGATTGCCACTTTGGTCCCTAATGGGCCCTACCCTTTCCCTGGTTATCCTCTTGCCCTTAATATACTTATAAAACATCTTAGGATTTTCCTTTATTTTGCTCGCCAGTGTTATTTCATGGCCCCTCCTCGCCCTCCTAATTTCTTTTTTAAGTATGCCCCTGCTCTTTTTATACTCCTCTAGGGCTTCTTCTGTCTTTAGTCTTTTGTAACTGCCAAAAGCCCCCCTTTTATTTCTAATGCATTTTTGTATATCCCTTGTCATCCAAGGTTCCCTTTGCTTGTTGGTCCCACCCTTGACCTTTACAGGAACATGTTGGCGTTGTACTCTCTCTATTTCCCTTCTGAAAGTCTCTCACTGTTTTGATGTGGATTTTCCTATAAGCAGCTGCTCCCAGTCCACTTTGGCCAGATCCTGCCTTATCATATTAAAATCGGCCTTCCCCCAATTTAGAACCCTTATTTCCGGGCCGTCTTTGTCTTTTTCCATGATCACCTTAAATCTCACCGAATTATGGTCACTGTCGCCAAAATGCTCTCCTACTGACACTTCCACCACTTGCCCGGCTACATTCCCCAGAATTAGGTCCAGTATCGCCCCCTCTCTTGTAGGACTTTCTACATGTTGGCTCAAAAAGCTCTCCTGGATGCACTTTAAGAATTCTGCACCCTCTAAGCCTTTCACACTCTGACTGTCCCAATTTATATTGGGGAAGTTGAAATCCCCCACTATTATTACCCTATCATTTTCGCACTTCTCTGAGATTTGCCTACATATCTGTTCCTCTATCTCCCCCTGACTGTTTGGGGGCCTATAGTACACTCCCAGCAAAGTGCTTGCCCCCTTTTTGTTTTTAAGTTCTACCCATATGGCCTCATTAGAGGAACCCGCTAATATATCATCCCTCCTTACAGCAGTAATTGACTCCTCAATTAATATTGCAACACCCCCTCCCCTTTTACACCCCCCTCTGTCTCGCCTGAAGATTCTATACCCCGGAATATTGAGCTGCCAGTCCTGACCCTCCCTCAATCATGTCTCCGTGATAGCAACAATATCGTACTCCCATGTGTTCAACAACAACTTCAGTTCATCCACCTTATTTGCAAGACTCCTTGCATTAAAATAAATGCCTTCCAGCCCTGCCATATTCTCTTTTGCCTTCACATATTTGCTCTGCCTTCCCAGCTGACTTGTTTTTCCCTCTGTATTTGGCCATAAATCACCCCCTACTATAGCTCCACTCTGTACCCCAACCCCCTGCCAAGTTAGTTTAAACCCTCCCCAGCAGTGCTAGCAAACCTCCCCGCAAGGATATTGGTTCCCCCCTGGTTCAGGTGTAAACCGTCCGACTTGTACAAGTCCCACCTTTCCCAGAAGCAGACCCAGTGATCCAGGAAACTAAAGCCCTCCCCCCTGCACCATCCCTTTAGCCACGCATTCATCTGTTCTATCTTCCTATTCCTATACTTACAGTGTCTGCTGTATACATCAGCTTACCCGGTGTGTACGCAACATTCAGTGTATAGCGTTGCAGCCTGATCATCATTCTTTGTATTCTAAGCGGACAGCTATTCAGTGGCTTTTGGAACAATGCAATCAAGGGCTTATTGTCAGTCTCTACACTGATTGCTTGTCCTGCCACAAACTGGTGAAATCTTTCACAGGCGTATGTGATGCTGAGCAGCTCCTTTTCTATTTGAGCATATCGCGTCTCCGCGTCTGTCATTGAGCATGATGCATATGCAATAGGTTGCCAGTAGTCATATTGTTGCAGAAGAACGGCACCGAGCCCACTCTGTGATGCATCTGATGATATCTTGATGGGTCTCGCTGGGTCATAAAACCTCAGAACTGGTTCCTCTGTGAGCAGTTTCTTTAGATCGCTCCATGACTTCTCATGCTCATGATTCCATTCCCATTCTATGTTCTTTTCAGTTAGTCTTCTCAGTGGCGCTATTTTTTCTGAGAGGTTGGATATGAATTTACCCATGTAGTTGATCATTCCATTAAACCTCTGCACGTCCTTTTTGCATTGTGGCCTTGGCATATTCTCAATGGCGGACACCTTTCTGGGACCTGGTCTGATGCCCTCACTGCTAAGGATATCTCCCACGAATGTCAGTTCTGTCACCCCGAGCTGGCATTTCTCTCTATTCAGCTTCAGGTTTGTTTTCCTTGTTGCTTCCAGCACTTTTTTCAGTCTCTCGTCATGCTCAGTTCCCGTGGTTCCCCATACTATGATGTCATCCATTGATGTATCAACTCCCTCCAGGTGCTCATAGATCATATGGATAGTCTTGTGATACACTTCAGGAGCTGAGGCAATGCCAAATGATAACCTTAGGAATCTGTATCTGCCATATAGAGTGTTGAACGTGCACAGTCTTGAACTTGCTTCATCCAGCTTCATCTGCCAAAATCCTGAGGATGCATCTAACTTGCTGAAATATTTTGCATTTGCAAACTGTGCCATGATTTCCTCACGTGTAGGAAGCTTGAAGTGCTCTCTCTTTATTGCTCTGTTTAGATCTCTTGGATCCAGGCAAATTCTGAGCTTTCCATTCTTTTTGTCCACTACGACGAGGGAACTCACCCACTCAGTTGGCTCATCTATCTTCTGAATCACGTTCAGGCTTTCCATCCTGTCCAACTCTGCCTTCAGTTGCTTTTGAAGAGCAAACGGAACTTTTCTGCATGGATGTATGACCGGTGTCATACTTTTATCTACTCTGATCGTGTGTTCTCCTGGAATGCAGCCTAGACCCTTAAATAGGTCTTTGTACTCTTTCATGAGTTCATCATAGACTGTCTCTCCTTCGCTTTCCACAACGAGGACTCTCTTTACCAGGTTCAGTCTCTCACAGGCTTTTACACCTAGTATGGCTTGCACATCCTTTGGCACCACGATTAATGCTAGCGTGTGCTCTCTGTCCTTGTGTGTTACTTTGACAATGTATTTTCCTTTCACTGGTATATCAGTACCTGAGTATCCGGTCACTTTCACTTGTATTCCATGTAACTTTGGTCTGGGTCTAATTCTCTTAAAATCGGTCTCTGATATCACATTAACTTGTGCTCCAGTATCCAATTTAAATGGAATGTGTGTGTCATTCACTTTTAGTGTCAACATCCAGTCTCTTTCTTCTTTTTTGTTTTCAGACACAACATCTACATTGAATTCCTCTATCTCGCTTTCATCTACTGTATGGACCTTGCTTTGTTGCGCTTGGTTCTTACAGCAACGGGCATAATGGTTGTTTTTGTTGCATCTATTGCATGTTTTACCATATGCTGGACACTTCCTTGGTGGATGCTGTGTACCGCATCGATTACATGACTTCCGATTGTCCCTTTCATTTTCGTTTGCTGGCCACGTCTCTTTTTTCACATTGGCGCTCTCTTTGTTAAACGGTTTGTATCCGTTCTTTCTCACTGCATCCACTTTGCAGCTACTGTCACTGAACAGCTCCTTTGCCTGCAACTTCACAGTCTCTATAGCCCTACACAGTGCTATGGCTTTTCCCAGGTCTAGATCTTGCTCTCGTAGCAGTCTTTCCCTTAGACCATTATCTGGAATACCACACACCAGTCTGTCTTTTATCAGCGAGTCTGTGAGTCCCCCAAATTCACACGATTTGCTTCAGTTTCTCAGTTCAGTCACATACTGATCAATAGTCTCTCCCATTTTCTGTACACATGTGAAAAATTTGTGCCTCTCAAAGGTCACGTTGCGTTTAGGTATGCACTAGGCCTCAAACTGTTCCATTATTTTATCTTGCTTCATTTTGTCTCCATCAACATCAAATGTGAAGTTATTATACACCTCGAGCGCTTCATCACCCACGACATGTAAGAACACGGACGATTTCTGTTTATCACTTTTCTCGTCAGCTCCGAGTGCCGCTAAATACAACCCCAAACGCTGTTTGAACTTTCTCCAATTTTCAGCCACATTACCTGACAACTGAAGCGTCGCTGGTGGGTGTAATCCTTCCATTTTTTCACTTTGTTAGCTATTCTCCAAGGTAAGTAACGATTTTCTCTTTTGGCTTGCTAATATGTGGAGAGCTGATTTAACTTCCGACATTTTTTTTTTTTTTCCGATTTTTTTTTTTCGATTCTCCTTCAGCCACTTCTGACACCATGTATTGATTTCCTTGTGGGTTCAATGATGAGACATTTATATAAAAGAGAATAACTTTTAATCTAAGGTTTGTTCAAGAATTCATACAGCTTTTCAGGACACACCATGCTTGAGCTGCAGCTAAAGTGAAACTAAAAACTCTCAGCATGCTTGTCTGGTCACATGACCTCTGCTGGTCAGGCACAAGCAATCAATACCTGCAATCATGCTATTAAGGCATCATAATCGAACAGGCAAATAACATCACTATTTGCTGATATCATTACACCAGGGGCACAGAGGATAGCCCTTGTCCCCGAGAAGCCAGCCTCCTGGTTGAGCCGGAGCCTCGAAAAGGTCTGCCACAGAAGTCTGGCACAGGATGAAGGCATCGTGGCTGCTGCCTGGAAACTGGGCATTCACAACGAGTATCAGCTGTCGGTGGTCACAGACCAGCTGCACATTCAAAGGATGGAACCCCTTTCGGTTGCGGAAATCCTCCGCTTTCTCTAGAGGCGCCCGCAAAGCCACATGCATGAAGTCAATGGCGCCCTGCACCATGGGGAAGCCCGCTATCATTGCAAAGCCCGCTGCGCGCTCTCGCTGCTTGTCCAGGGTCATTGGGAAGGAGATGTACTGCCGTCTCCTTCTAAAGAGGGCATTAGTCACTTGACGGATGCAGCAATGCACCGCGAACTGTGAGATGTTGGCAATGTCTCCAGTAGTGGCCTGAAAGGAGCCGCTTGCATAGAAGTTTAGAGCCACAGTAATCCTCACAGCCACCGACAGAGATGTCCTGCACCTTAGTTGAGGCTGCAGACCTGGCTGAAGCAGGTGGCAGAGCTCAGTGACCATCTCCTTACTGAAGTGCAGCCTTCGGAAACACTGCTCCTCCGACATGTTGATATATAAAAACTGCTGGCGGAAAACCCTGGCAGCGTACGGTCTCGTGTGCCGACGTCTGCTGGCCCTCCTCCGTCTGGCCATGCCTGCCCCTCTCTCCCTGCGTCTCTGTGCCCTGTCGATATGATTGAGAAGCACCACGTTCGCATCCAATGCAGCCCCCATAGTAAGAGCACACTGAAAGTTATGCCGGTTGAGAAGCTCACCAACTGCAAAGTGATGTTCAGAAGGCTAAAGTTCCTCTGCCAGTGCTGGCTCACTGCAGAAATGGCTCTCCGTTTGTCTGTGAGCAACTCTCTCTCTCTCTCCAAGAAGTTGTGGTCCAAAAATAGCTACCAAGAATAATCCAGAACAGTCCCCTTTAAATAGCGCCCCCCGAGCCCGACAGCGACTGGGAAACGTTCCAGGTAACCTGTCCTTGTTAGTGCCAGGCTGAACGCAGGGGGGCACCATTGAATTTCCGGTCCGGGCGCCCCAAAGGCGTTGCACACTGAAATGACATCATGATGTGCGTGCGCCGGTGAGCGGGCGCTAAGGTATAGCGCCGGCGCAAAATGTCCGCGCAATATGGGAAGAGGCGCAAGGTTCGCTGCGCCCGGGCGCTAGTTGGTTAGTGCCCCACTTCTCGGCCTCTTTAGGCGTTAATGGGTGGCGCAGCCAACCGAATTTTTACCCCTGAGTGTCTCCGCTTCCACCATTTCCGTCGGCAGCGAGTTCCAGGTCCTCACCACTCGCTGCGTGAAAAAGTTCTTCCTCACATCCCCTCTGTATCTCTTGCCCAAAACCTTAAATCTGTGTTAAAATAACAACAGAAAATGCTGGAAAAACTCAGCAGGCCAGGCAACATCCGTGGAGAGAAATTAGAGTCAACATTTCGGATCAAAATCTGTGTTCCCTAGTCCTTGTACCAGCAACTAGTAGGAACAGCCTTTCCCTCTCTCGCCTATCCAAACCCATCATATTCTTGTACACCTCCATCAAATCAATCATCAACCTCCTTTTCCAACCTGTCCTTGTAGCTAAGATCCCCCATCCCCGGAACCATTCTGGTAAATCTCCTCTGCACCCTCTCAAGGGCCTTCACATCCTTCCTAAAGTGTGTTGACCAGCACTGGACGCAATACTCCAGTTGCGGCCTAACCAGCTTTTTATAAAGGTTCAGCATAACTCCTCTACTTTTGTACTCAATACCTCTATTTATGAAGCCCAAGATCCCACATGCTTTGCTAAACACTCAATAGGTCCTGCCACCTTCAGGGACATATGCACATTAACTCCCAGGTCCCTCTGTCCCTGCACACTCTTTAAAACTGTGCCATTAAGTGGATATTCCCTCTCCCTGTTCCTTCTGCCAAAATGCATCACTTCACACTTCTCTGTATTAAATTCCATCTGCCACTTGTCTGCCCATTCTGCTAGCCTTTCTATGTTTTGTTGCAGTCGATTGGTATCATCCTCACTGTTTGCCACCCCCCCCAAGTTTGGTGGCAAATTTAGAAATTCTACACTGTATTCCAATATCCAGGTCATTTATATATATAAAAAAAGCAGTGGCCCCAGCACTGACCCTTGGGGAACACCACTGTCTACCATCCCCCAGTCTGAAAAACAGCCATTTACCACAACTCGCTGTTTTCTGCCCTTAAGCCAATTCCTTATCCAAGCTGCCACTGACCCACCTATTCCATGAGCCTCAATTTTGTTAACCAGCCTTCTATGTGATATTTTGTCAAATCCATGTAGACAACATCCATTGCATTCCCTTCATCAATCCTCCCTGTTACTTCATCAAAAAATTCAATTAGATTAGTCAAACACGATCTGCCTTTTACAAAACCGTGTTGGCTCTCCTTAATTAGCTTAAACCTCTCCAAGTGCCTGTTAATTTTTTCTTTGATTATTGTTTCTAAAACTTTACCCACCACTGATGTTAAACTGACCGGCCTGTAGTTACTAGAATTGACCTTACACCCTTTCTTGAACAATGGTGTCACATTTGCCACTTTCCAATCCTCAGGCACCTCCCCCATATCTAGGGAAGATTGGAAAATTATGGCAAGCCCTTCTACTATCTCTGTTGTGTCTATGTATAATAAGACACAGACTGCAGGAGAACGGTACAACAGGTGTTTACTTCAACGTGGCTCACGCTGGAACTGATCTGTACAGATTACTACTCAGTGTTATATACAGGTGTGGTCACTGCAGGTACTACAGTATAGATGAGCTGTAAAAGATAGTTCCCCCCTTAAAGGTATATACAGTACAATTCCTCCCCTTTTAGATTAACAGTACCATAACACTCATTTAACAATTAAATATCAAACTAATTACAATTAACACTTTTAACATGCAACATTAGCTGAAAATAGTCTATTTATATATTCAGTCTTTGGGGAGGCTTCCTGATCCTTTCTGGATAGTGCCTTTCCCGAGTGTCTTGCTCTTGGTGCGGAGGCGATTCTGGCCCCCTGTCATCGGTTGGTTCATCAGCTTCCGATGCTACTGTTTCTGGGGTAGATGCGGCCTGTACGTCGGGTTCATCACCAGGTACGTATGGGCGAGGCATGGGGTTGACTTGTTACTGTGACTCTAGGATCTGGTCAGCATGGCATCTCACGATGCTCTCCCCAACGTCCACTGTGTACATTAGTGGGCCCTGCCGTGTGCATATCGATCCTGGCTGCCATTTTTCTGTTCGGTAGTCGCGGGCCAAGACTGGTTGCCCTACATTGAAGATCCTTGTTGGCTTCTCATGGATGTGCTAGAATTGCTTACTCTCAACATATCTTCGCACGTTTGGTCTGAGCAAATCCAGGTGAGATCTTAACCTTCAGTTAAAGAACATCATGGCTGGGGCCTGGTTGGTGACTGCATGTGTCGCATTCCGGTAGGCGAACAGGAAATTGTCCACCTTGTGGTGCAGCGGAATGTTGTCATTGTACATAGCCTTTATTGCCTTCTTAAAGGTTTGTACGAACCTCTCAGCCAATCCATTTGTGGCTGGATGATACAGGGCGGATGTGTAATGCCGTACCCCATTCTTTTTCAAGAACCTCCGGAACTCTTCGAACACAAACTGTAGTCCGTTGTCGGAGCAAATCTGTTCTGGCAAGCCATTCCTGGCAAAAATGGTCCGTAGGACTGCAATAGTTTTCTCCGTGGTGCTGGAGGACATTTTGATGACCTCAGGCCATTTCGAGTGCGCATCCACGGCTATTAAAAACATTGAGTCCATGAATGGACCAGCAAAATCAATATGCACCCGTTGCCATGGAGATGAGGGCCACTCCCATGGGTGTAGAGGGGCCTGTGGTGGTGCATTTTGGACTTTCTGGCATCCTGAGCAGCTCTTGGTCAGGTCCTCGATTTGTTTATCGATTCCTGGCCACCACACATAAGCCCTGGCTAGGCTTTTCATTTTTACCCCTCCCAGATAACCCTCATGAAGCTCATTGAGCACTCTATCCCTTAACGTGGGTGGAATTACCACTCGGGATCCACACATCAAGGTCCCCCGGCACACTGACAGCTGTTCTCTCCTTGTCGAGAATGCTGGCAACAGTGAGTTGCCATGTGCTGGCCATCCCTTCACTGTCAAATCATATACCCGAGACAGTGTCGGGTCATTTCGTGTTTCCTTTTCGATACAAGCATTAGTTACCGGTAGGTATTCAACTATAGTCAAATGGAATATTTCGACAGGATCCACTGCTGGTGCTTCCTCCGCAGTAGGCAGTGGCAGGCGTGATAGCCCATCAGCATTTCCATGCTGTTTCGTGCCCTTATATTCAATCTCATAGTGGTGCGCCCCTAGAAAAGGTGACCATCTTTGTAGTCGTTGCGCAGTCATCACCGGAAAGCCCTTCTTCGGATTAAAAATGGAGACAAGAGGCTGGTGATCAGTCAGCAAGGTGAATTTCTGCCCGTGCAGATAGTGATTGAACTTTTTCACTCCCCACACTAGGCTGAGGGCCTCCCTGTCAATCTGGGCGTATTTACGCTCGGCTGAGGTTAGTGATCGTGACGCAAAGGCTATTGGCCTCTAAGAGCCGTCCGAGAATTTGTGCGACAGCACCGCTCCAATGCCGTAGGGTGACGCATTACATGCCAACCGAATTGGTAATGCTGGGTTGTAATGGGCCAATACCTCTTTCGATGTGATTCGTGTTTTGCTCTTCTGGAAAGCGCGTCTACATTCGTCACTCCACTTCCATGGCACCCCAGTTTGCAGTAGGGTGTTCAGTGGGTGTAGTATTGTAGACAAATTTGGCAAGAACTTATGGTAGTAGTTTACCAGCCCGAGGAACGACCTCAGTTGTGAAACATTTTCCGATGCTGGAGCCTTGACTACTGCCTCAACCTTCTCTGGGGACTTATGTAACCACTCTTTATCGATAACGTGGCCACAATACGAGATCTGTTTTCTAAAAAACTCGCATTTGGGGCGGTTAGCTCGGAGCCCATATTCCTGCAATCTAGTGAGCACCTGCTCCAGGTTGGCAAGGTGATCAATGTCATTTTCGCCCGTGACCAGGATGTCGTCCAAATAACACTGAGTCCCTCGGGTCCCTTGCAGGACTTGTTCCATTGCCTTTTGCCAAATAGCCGGAGCTGATGCTACCCCGAATACCAGCCGGTTGTATTGGTAGAGACCTTTATGGGTGTTGATTGTGAGGTATTTTTTTGATGCTTCTTCTACCTCCATTTGCAGATATGCCTGGGCCAGATCAATCTTAGTGAAGCGTTTCCCTCCAGATAGCGAGGCAAAAATATCTTCAATCCGCGGAAGTGGATATTGTACGTTTTGAAGGACCGGGTTCACTGTTACCTTAAAGTCCACAGAGATGCGAACCTTCCTTGGTTCCCCAGGCGTGCTGCTCAACGACTTTTTCATCACAGGGACAATGGGTGTAGCCCACTCGCTCCAGTCTACCTTGGACAGTACACCTGAACGTTCCAGACTTTCCAGCTCTGCTTCGACGGCTGGGCTGGCCTTAAAAAATTTTGGGCTTGCGTTTTCTTCAATTTTAATCGTCGCTGTCATGCCTTTTAGTGTTCCGAGTCCTTGCTGGAACACTTCTTTCACATCAGTTAGGATCTTTGACAGTCGCCCAGGTGTGACGTCGTCATCCTTTTTGTCAGCCACAGTCAGTGCCTGTATGGAATGCCAATCCAGTTGTATTTTCCGGATCCATTCACGTCCCAGTAATGGTGGTCCTCCATCTTGCAATACATACAGGTCTAGTTTTGGTGTTTCCTTACCGTTATATATAACGGTCACCCTTATTTTTCCTTTGGGGTAGACTTTTTGCCCCGTGTACGTCTTCAAAATAATTTTTGTGTCTCTCAAGGATATGTGTGAGAATAGCCGCTCGTAGTCCCGTCAGTTTATGACTGTTAGGGCTGATCCTGTGTCCAATTCCATCTTTACCTGGACTCCTGCTATCTTGAGAGTGACCCAAGTGGTTCGGTGATCCTCCGTTGTGATCACATTATATAGTTTCAGACAACTCAGTTCCCTGCTTTCGGAGTCGTTATCACTCTTTTGTTCATCTGAACTATTCTCCGTCATCTTATGTACATTCTTGTACTTTTCTTTGGTAGGTTTCTTATTGCTGGTTTTCTTTCCCGAGCTGCAGACTTGTGCTATGTGTTCTACTTTTCCACACTGTCTGCACACTTTGTCTTTGAACCAGCAATCATTCTGGTCGTGTGTTGTTCTGCCACAGTGATAGCACTTCTCTGTTCTATATGACATTTCGTTTGTGCCATATTCTTGCGGTCTCTGTTGTATCTCTGCAGCACCCCATGCTGCTGCTTCATATGATACCGCAATGCTGAAAGCCTTTTCCAGCGTAAGGTCCTTTTCAGATAAAAGCCATTTCTGGGTTCCTTCACTTTGAAGCCCACACACTAACTTGTCCCTTAAGGTATCTGCCAGTCCCGCTGCAAACTGGCAGTGTTTCGATAGTTTGCGCAGTTCTGTTAAATAATCAGCATTGCTTTTATCCTTATGCTGGTTCCGTTTGTGAAACTTGAATCTTTCTGCTATCAGCAGTGGTGTGGGGTTTAAATGTTCCTGTAGTATCGTTACTATGTCTTCAAAACTCTTTTCCATTGGCTTCGTTGGGGTTACTAGATTTCGTAATAAACCATACGTCTTTGCACCCATTAAATTTAACAATACCGACGCTTTCTTGTCATCTGACACCTCATTTGCCTTGCAGTACACCTCTATTCGTTCGACATATGTAGTCCAATCTTCGACTTCATTGTCAAATGCGGTGATACTGCCACACTTCGGCATTTTGGGTGTGGTTTAAAATGGCGTCTCCCAATGGCTTAAAATGGCGTCTCCCGCGCTTTCCTTCCTGCCCCCGCTGCTGCCAACGCTGCTCCCGGCGGTTCTCATGGCAATGGCGGCACCCTGTAGGTTTCGCGCGCTTCTCCTGCGCTGCTGCCAACGTCGCTCTCGGCGGTCCTCATGGCAATGGTGGCGCCTCGCGGGTTTCTGCGCGTCTCTCTCTCCCTCTCTTCGACGCTGCTCAGCCCCTGAACACCGGCTGCACCCTGTGCTCTCTGCCCTCTCTCTCTCTCCCCCGTCGACGCTGCTCGGCCCTTTGCTGTGCCGCTCGGTTGGGCTCTAGCCCGCCGCTGTCCGGGAAGAGTCTGCGCACTACCTGTTGCCAGCCTGTTTCGCTGGACCACCTCGACTGGAAAGCCAAGCCTGGCTCTCGACAGCCTCCCCCGCAATTCTCGAGTCTCTGCTGGATGACTGGGCGGTTGCCCGTGGTCGACGCCCGAGTCTCTGGCCTTGACCTCCAATCCACTGGTCTCCAGGAACGAATCCCCGGGAGGTGATGCAGAGTTGCAGGTAGGTTCGAACTTGCCTTGTCGCCAATGTTGTGTCTGTGTATAATAAGAGACAGACTGCAGGAGAACGGTACAACAGGTGTTTACTTCAACGTGGCTCACACTGGAACTGATCTGTACAGATTACTACTCAGTGCTATATACAGGTGTGGTTACTGCCAGTACTGCAGTATACATGAGCTTTAAAAGATAGTTCCCCCCTTAAAGGTATATTGCCATCTCCTCTCCCAATTCCCTTAGCTACCTGGGATGCAAGCCATCTGGACCAGGGGGCTATTCCACTCTAAGCATACGCAGTCTTTCTGGTACATCCTGTCTATCAATTTTCACCCCTTCCATTGCTTCTACCTTTTCCACTTCTACTGATATTTTGTCAGCATCCACCTCCTTAGTAAACACCGATTCAAAGTACACATTGAGTATTCTAGCCTTACCCTGCGCCTCTAAGCATAAATTGCCTTCTTTGTCCCTAATAGGCCCCACCCCGCCTCTTACTGCCCGCTTACTGTTTACATGCCGGTAGAAGCTTTTTGGGTTCCCTTTTATGTTAATCGCCATTCTACTCTCATATTCTCTCTTTGTCAATCTTATTTTCATCTTCACTTCCCCTCGCAACTTATTGTATTTGGTCTGATTCTCCCTTGAAGAATTCATGTGACATTCATCATACATCCTCTTTTTTTGTTTCATCATCTTCTCAATCTCCCTCGTCACCCAAGAAGCCCTTGCTTTGGTTCCCTTACCCTTCCCTCTTGTTGGAATGTGCCTAGCCTGTGCTTGGAACATCTCCTTCTTAAAGATCACCCATTGTTCTGTTACAGTTTTTCCTGTCAGTCTTTGCTTCCATTTAACCCTGGCTAGATCCTTTCGCATCCTATTGAAGTTAGCACTATTCTAGTTTAGAACTTCCACTCTAGATTGTTCCTTGCTCCTCCCCATTGCTAATCTAAATGTAGCCTGGCGAAATGGAGCAGCACAGGACACGAACTTTCGTTTTTGTTTTTTTTTATTCTGTATTAATAACTTGGGTCTAGGTTTAGGATGAAATTGTAAATACATAAAACACAGTCGATAAAATATGGCAGTGGCTTGCTGTAAAACAGAACAGGAGGTAAACCACAGGTGCAGGTAGTTAATTAGCTAACAATCATTATACAAAACAAAACATATCATACCATACATTCGTATGTCCCGTTATCACTTGTTACCTCTTACAAGCAAACAGAAAGTATTAAACTCGTTCGAAACGTAGCCCCAAGGACTCAACAACAATTTTAACAAAGGTTAACACCAGCACATGGTGGGACAATCTGCAAGCATCCCCGTGATATCGAGTGATTTGGGAAACAATATCACTTTAAAACTATGTCTGGCTGCACTAAATGCTGTTTTAGTTGTACTTTACGCAGACTAAGTTCATTTCAAAAGTCATATTCACCCCAACTCTCCTCAGAGCACATCCCTCACGCTGGATCTAGAAAATGGAGGCTGTGAAGAAAGGGGAGGTTCCTTTGGCATCACATGGCCCTACCCCTAATCCTTTACTCCTTTTTTCAAATTCTAAAGGGGAAAATGAACCGCGCCATCTAGTGGACTTAAATATTCACTGCATTTTCCCACTTGGCTACATAAATCTTATGATATGATGATCACTCGTACCCAAGTGTTCTCCCACAGACACTTGGTCAACCTGGCCCGCCTCATTCCCCAGCTCCAGATCCAGAAATGCCTCCTTCCTAGTTGGGCCAAGAACATACTGGTCAAGGAAATTCTCCTGAACACATTTCAGAAATTCTGCCCCCATCTTTCCCTTTACCCTCGCATTGAAGGGATAATTACTAGTCCTAGCCCCTTTAGGGCTACCCCGGATCATGCGTATTCCCCAGACGTTCACTTTCAACTAAAGTTAGAGGTAGCCGAAAGTTAGAGGTGCTACATGAAAATTCCTTTTAAGTCATCCTAGGACAATGTTTTGCCTTATTTTAAATTGAACACAATTTAAAAGGATGACAGGTACATTGTCATGCAATTAAAGAAACAACATGTACTTAGAATGTCCAATCGGCAGATGTACGTTCCGTAGAGGTGAGTTATTCATACGAGTCAAGGAGATGTCATTTGGAACTAGCTGAAGCTTGACACGCTATTCCTTCGATCCAGCGTGTGGTCAGATTCGTGTTTTCGTAATGGCCTTGCTAGGCACTCAGTTGATTTCTTCTTCATCCGCGGTGTCTTCCTCCTTCGTTGAAGTAACTCGTTGATCTTTCCTTGTTTCGGTTGTTGCTTTTCGCAAATCTAATTCCTGAGGCGTTGCCAAGCATCGTGTGGAGGAGACGCCGACACCGTCTGACTGACTGTCGTCGGTAATTCGATCGCATCCACTTCCTGTGTCGTGCTCCAAGCTGGGTCTTGAAAGATAGTGTACGACTACACCTTGTATTGTTCCTGCATTTCGGTATCCCGCAGGACATCTTTTGATATTGTCTATGGAGACAGTTTTAAGAATATGCTTGCCATTCGGCTGGTTAATATGTGTTTTAACTGTTCTTTCATTAATAACAGAATTTATTTGAACAGGTTTTTTCCACTTCGATCTTAAACCAGGTTTTTGCTCGAACTTCTTTTCCTGTACCCATTCTCCTGCTAGGGGTTGCCATGCTTTATTTGTCAATTTTTTCTGCCTATTTGCCTCCCTTATCCTCTGATCAATTTGATGAATCTCCTCTGTTACTTCTTTTTTAAAATCCAACTGTCGCTGTCGGGTCAAGGACTCAGAGAGTGTAGAGGCAATAAAAGAACGATGGGTAAGCGGTGTATGCATCTCAACCCCATACATCAGATAATATGGAGTTTTAGGGGACACTGTCCCTGATGCAGATGCGGGCACATTATTGAGTGATAGCTGTACCTCTGGAATGATGGTGGTCCACTTATTTCCCCTGATTCTCAACAGTTTGATCAATAGCTTTTTTACTTCCTGGTTTTTACATTCCACCAGCCCCACTGATTGTGGATGACGTAGCGTGCTGTGCTCTAACCCAATCCCCCTTTGTTCGCAGTAGTCTTTGAAGAGCTTGGAGACAAAGGGCTGGATTTTATCAATGGAGGCGTGTAGGAGGCGGGACTACAACTTTTGGGGTTGTAGTCCTGCCTCCATTGAGTTGTGGCCAACCCACTCGAGTTTCACTTGATTGACCTTGTTGAGCCCGCCCAGCGGGATCAGCAGGCCAATTAAGGGCCACCTGGCAACAGGTGATGTCACAGATTGACATTTCATCTGTCAAGAGCTTTTGACAGATTAAAGCCTAGAAATTCGGTGGGCTGCGCCACCAGTTAGCACCTAAAGAGGGCACTCAGTGGCTTTAGCACCACTGGCCATGCCTCCCGCGAAATTTAGCGGGGCGCTAATGGCGGCGTTAGCCTGTAGCGCTGCGCCGCCACCGATGACGTCATCAGTGTGCGCAGCGCCCCGCTACTGCCCCGAACACGATATTGGGTCGTGCCCCCCCCCGTAGCGCCGGTCGCAATTCGTGACCAGTTCAGGGGGGCCTACCTGTGGCGGTAGTGGCGCAAATTAAAGGGGAGGTGCGGGGCGGCCATTTTTTTTGGTGGCCGCCTGCCAGTACCTCCTCGCGCCGCCCTCCCCGGCCTCCTGATCCCCCCCCCGGGCAGTGCCTCGGTGCCGGGCTCTTTTGCCGGCACTCACGATCGGAGATCGCGCTGGTGCAGGCCCCTCCCCTTTAAGAAGGGGAGGAAGGCCTGCAGTACCACAGTGCGCCGTGCCGCAGCATGTGGCACTGCGGCACGTTGCACTGCGATATTCAGTTTCAGCGCCCCAAGACGGATGCGGGGCGCCTCGAGCAGCACCCCGCTTCCGTTTGGGGCGCTCAAACTGAATATCCCGCTGGCGCTCCCAGCTCCTTCCAGGGCGGGACTTCCGGCGCCCAGGCGAGTTTGGTGCCCCAAATGGGGCGCCACCGAATTTTTAGGCCTAACTATCAGCGTTTGACAGCTGTTTGAAGCTGTCAAACACTAACAATCTGTACTCTAAGTCAATTCCTTCCTCTCAGGCTGATTTAGAGATCTCTCCAGAACAGAAAGCAGAGGCTGCAGATTTTGACAGCTGGCCGCCATTCTGCTTTCTGTGCCAGTGAGATGAGGGACTCCTGAGACCTGAAGGAAGGAAGGCTGCATTATTAAGTAAAGGTAAGTAAAACTTCTTTAAACACTTTACACACACCAAACACACTTACCTCTGCACTCATGCACCCATCATTCACCTGAACACCGGACATCTCGAACCCTCCAAGCCCTTCAGCCTGACGGTCCGCCTCGCTAACTTGGCGTGGTTTGGAGCCGTCGGGAAGCCCACACTTCACGGATAAAAATAGGGATTAGGCTAAAAACTGCCTGTTAACTACCTGTTAACAGGCAGTTAATTGGCACTAATCCCCTTCCCGCCTCGGGAACTTACTCAGCAATAACCTGCTAACTGACGCCCAGTTTGGGTTCCGCCAGGGCCACTCAGCTCCTGACCTCATTACAGCCTTGGTCCAAACATGGAGAAAAGAGCTGAACTCAAGAGGTGAGGTGAGAGTGACTGCCCTTGACATCAAGGCAGCATTTGATCGAGTGTGGCATCAAGGAGCCCTAGCAAAACTGAAGTCAATGGGAATCAAGGGAAAAACTCTCCATTGGTTGGAATCATACCTAGCACAAAGGAAGTTGGCTGTGGTTGTTGGAGGTCATTCATCTCAATCACATGACATCACTGCAGGAGTTCCTCAGGGCAGTGTCCTAGGCCCAACCACCTTCAGCTGTTTCATCAATGACCTTCCCTCCATCATAAGGTCAGAAGTGGGGATGTGCGCTGATGATTGCACACTGTTCAGCACCATTCCAGACTCATCAGATACTGACGCAGTCCGTGTCCATATGCAGCAAGACCTGGACAACATTCAGACTTGGGCTGACAAGTGGCAAGTAACATTCGCACCACACAAGTGCCAGGCAATGACCATCTCCCACAAGCGAGACTCTAACCATCTCCCCTTGACATTCAATGGCATTACCATCGCTGAATCCTCCACTATCAACATCCTGGGGGTTACCATTGATCAGAAACTGAACTGGACCAGCCATATAAATACTGTGGCTACAAGAGCAGGCCAGAGGCTGGGAATTCTGCGGCGAGTGTCTCACCTCCTGACTCCCCAAAGCCTTTCCACCATCTACAAGGCACAAGTCAGGAGTGTGATGGAATACTCTCCACTTGCCTGGATGAGTGCAGCTCCAACAACACTCAAGAAGCTCGACACCATCCAGGACAAAGCAGCCCTCTTGATTGGCACCCCATCCACCACCTTAAACATTCACTCCCTCCACCACCGGCGTACCGTGGCTGCAGTGTGTACCATCTACAAGATGCACTGCAACATCACGCCAAGTCTTCTTCGGCAGCACCTCCCAAACCCGCGACCTCTACCACTTAGAAGGACAAGGGCAGCAGACGCATGGGAACATCACCCCCTACAAGTTCCCCTCCAAGCCACACACCATCCTGACTTGGACCTGTATCGCCGTTCCTTCACTGTCGCTGGGCCAAAATCCTGGAACTCCCTTCCTAACGGCAATGTGGGTGTACCTACACCATATGGACTGCAGCGGTTCAAGAAGGCGGCTCACCACCATCTTCTCAAGGGCAATTAGGGATGGGCACTAAATGCAGGCCTAGCCAGCGACGCCCACATCCCATCAATGAATTTTTAAAAAGGTAACCGATGCCCTCTTTGCCATCACACACAATTACATCAACTTCTCCAAGGACCATGTTTTCAAGACCCTGGCGACTAAGCTCCTCCATGGCCATAGCCATCCTCTCCTCTACCGAAACCATCCTCTCCTCTACCGTAGCCATCCTCTCCTCTACCGTAGCCATCCTCTCCTCTACCGTAGCCAGCCTTACCATGGAGGTACATACCAACATACGAATTAGGAGCGGGTCACTCGGCCCCGCGAGCCTTCTCCGCCATTCAATGTGATCATGGCTGATCTGATTACTCCACTTTCTCGCCTACCCCCGATAACCTTTCACCCCCTAGCTCACCAAGAATCTATCTACCTCTGCCTTAAAAATATTCAAAGACTCTGCTTCCACCGCCCTCTGAGGAAGAGAGTTCCAAAGACTCACGACCCTCTGAGAAAAAATTTCTCCTCATCTCTGTCTTAAATGGGCGACCCCTTATTTTTAAACAGTGACCCCTAGTTCTAGATTCTCCCATCCTTTCCACGGAGGTTGCCATCCTTTCCACGGTGATGCGTTCATGCGCCAATGCCTCCACAAAGGCTCTGCTCATGTTCACAATGGACTCCTCCATTCGCTCCACACTCGCAGCGACCCTAGAGACAAAACCTGCCAGAGACTCCTGCACCTGTTCCTGGAGTTCCAGCACCGCCCTCCTTCTGGATGGACCCGGAGGCACAGGGTCGACGTGCAGCGGAGCCGAGCTGGCAGAGTCCTGCGCCCTCCAATGAGGGCTGTCCACTGCTATCCCTGTCTCCACCATCTGCTGATGCTCACTTGTGAGCTGTGATACACCAGGTGACAACACTACTCTATCTCCCGAAGGTCCCACCGAGGTGTGAGTGTCTGCGCTGGTGCTGGGTGCACTTAATTCTGCTGATGCTGCACCTGCAGAGGTTGCAGCTGTAATGATATCAGCAAATAGAGATGGTATTTGCCTGTTTGATTATGATGCCTTACCAGCATAGTTGCCTGATTGATTACTTATGCCTGACCAGCAGAGGGCATGTGACAGAGACAAGCAGTTTAGTTTTAGTTTCGTTTTAGATGGATTTCTGGCATGGTGTCTCCTGTAAGGCTGTTAACCAGAGTTGAACAAACTTTAGATTAAAAGACATTCTCTTTCATAAATGTCTCGTCATTGAACCCACAAAGAAATCAATACATGGTGTCAGAAGTGATTGAAAGAGATGAAGAGGAAAAATCCAAAGTTAAATCAGCTCTCCACATATTAGCAAGCCGAAAGAGAACATCGTTACTTACCTTTGGAGAATAGCTAACGAAGTGAAAAAATGGAAGGTTTACTCCCACCGGCGAAGCTTCAGTTGACAGGTAATGTGGCTGAAAATTGGAGGAGATTCAAACAACGTGTAGAATTGTATTTAGCGGCAATCGGAGCTGACGAGAAAAGTGATAAAAAGAAATCATCAGTGTTCTTACATGTCGTGGGTGATGAAGCGCTGGAGGTGTATAATAACTTCACATTTGCTGCTGATGGAGACAATATGAAGCTAGATAAAATATTGGAACAGTTTGAGGCCTACTGCATACCTAAACGTAACGTGACATTTGAGAGGCACAGGTTTTTCACATGTGTACAGAAAACGGGAGAGCCTATTGATCAGTATGTGACTGAACTGAGAAACAGAAGCAAATCGTGTGAATTTGGGGGACTGACAGACTCACTGATAAAAGACAGACTGGTGTGTGGTATTCCAGATAATGGTCTAAGGGAAAGACTGCTAAGAGAGCAAGATCTAGACCTGGAAAAAGCCACAGCACTGTGTAGAGCTACAGAGACTGTGAAGTCGCAGGCAAAGGAGCTGTTCAGTGACAGTAGCTGCAACGTGGATGCAGTGAGAAAGAACGGACACAAACCGTTTAACAAAAAGAGTGCCAATGTGAAAAAAGAGGCGTGGCCAGCGAACAAAAATGAAAGGGGCAATCGAAAGTCATGTAGTCAATGCGGTACACAGCATCCACCAAGAAAGTGTCCAGCATATGGTAAAACATGCAATAGTTGCAACAAAAACAACCATTATGCCCGTTGCTGCAAGAACCAAGCGCAACAAAGCAAGGTCCATGCAGTAGATGAAAGCGAGATAGAGGAGTTCTATGTAGATGTTGTGTCTGAAGACAAAGAAGAAAAAAGAGACTGGATGTTGACACTAAAAGTGAATGACATACATATTCCATTTAAATTGGATACTGGAGCACAAGTTAATGTGATATCAGAGACTGATTTTAAGAAAATTAGACCCAGACCAAAGATACATGGAATAAAAGTGAAAGTGACAGGATACTCAGGTACTGATATACCAGTGAAAGGAAGATGCATTGTCAAAGTGACACACAAGGACAGAGAGCACACGCTAGCATTAATCGTGGTGCCAAAGGATGTGCAGGCCATATTAGGTTTAAAAGCCTGTGAGAGACTGAACCTGGTAAAGAGAGTCCTCGTTGTGGAAAGCGAAGGAGAGACAGTCTATGATGAACTCATGAAAGAGTACAACAACCTATTTCAGGGTCTAGGCTGCCTTCCAGGAGAACACACGATCAGAGTAGATAAAAGTATGCCAACGGTTATACATCCATGCAGAAAAGTTCCGTTTGCTCTTCAAAAGCAACTGAAGGCAGAGTTGGACAGGATGGAAAGCCTGAACGTGATTCAGAAGATAGATGAGCCAACTGAATGGGTGAGTTCCCTCGTCGTAGTGGACAAAAAGAATGGAAAGCTCAGAATTTGCCTGGATCCAAGAGATCTAAACAGAGCAATAAAGAGAGAGCACTTCAAGCTCCCTACACGTGAAGAAATCATGTCACAGTTTGCAAATGCAAAGTATTTCAGCAAGTTAGATGCATCATCAGGATTTTGGCAGAAGAAGCTGGACAAGGCAAGTTCAAGACTGTGCACGTTCAACAGTCCATTTGGCAGATACAGATTCCTAAGGTTACCATTTGGCATTGCCTCAGCTCCTGAAGTGTATCACAAAACTATCCATATGATCTATGAGCACCTGGAAGGAGTTGATGCATCAATGGATGACATCATAGTATGGGGAACCACGAGAACTGAGCATGACGAGAGACTGAAAAAAGTGCTGGAAGCAACAAGGAAAACAAACCTGAAGCTGAATAGAGAGAAATGCCAGCTCGGGGTGACAGAACTGACATTCGTGGGAGATATCCTTAGCAGTGAGGGCATCAGACCAGATCCCAGAAAGGTGTCCGCCATTGAGAATATGCCAAAGCCACAATGTAAAAAGGACGTGCAGAGGTTTAATGGAATGATCAACTACATGGGTAAATTCATATCCAACCTCTCAGAAAAGATGGCGCCACTGAGAAGACTAACTGAAAAGAACATAGAATGGGAATGGAATCATGAGCATGAGAAGTCATGGAGCGATCTAAAGAAACTGCTCACAGAGGAACCAGTTCTGAGGTTTTTTGACCCAGCGAGACCCATCAAGATATCATCAGATGCATCACAGAGTGGGCTCGGTGCCGTTCTTCTGTAAAAATATGACTACTGGCAACTTATTGTATATGCATCGCGCTCAATGACAGACGAGGAGACACGATATGCTCAAATAGAAAAGGAGCTGCTCAGCATCACATACGCCTGTGAAAGATTTCACCAGTTTGTGGCAGGACAAGCAATCAGTGTAGAGACTGACCATAAGCCCTTGATTGCATTGTTCCAAAAGCCACTAAATAGCTGTCCGCTTAGAATACAAAGAATGATGATCAGGCTGCAACGCTATACACTGAATGTTGCGTACACACCGGGTAAGCTGATGTATGCAGCAGACACGTTGTCCAGAGCTGTAGACCCAAGTGAGCCCGCAAACACCACAATGGATGAAAAAGTGAACGCCTACGTGGACATGATCACAAGTGCATTGCCCATAGCAGATGCAAAAATGGAGCTCATAAAGACTGAGACAAACAAAGATGAAACAATGAGACGACTGAGGAAAAGCATCTTGGATGGATGGCTCAACATGAAGCAAGACTGCTCACCTGACATGGCAGAGTACTGGAACTTCAGGGCGGAACTATCAGTGGTCAAAGACGTCATCTACAAAGGAAGTAAAATAGTTATCCCAAAGAGTCTGAGAAAAGAGATGCTAAAAAGAATCCATGGAGGACATCTGGGAATCGAAAAGTGTAAGAAAAGAGCACGAGAGATGATGTACTGGCCACGAGTCAACCAAGATGTGACAAATGAGGTGTCAAACTGCACAATATGCCTGAAATATTGAGCAAGCAATCCGGTAGAACCACTAAAGCCACACCCAGCGCCAGACAGACCTTACCAGAAGGTAGGCGCTGACCTATTCGTATGTCAAGGGAAGGACTATCTTGTAGTCACAGACTATTACTCCCTGTATCCAAAGGTTTGTAGACTGTGCACCACCACTGCAGATGCTGTGATATGATGTATGAAAGCCATATTCTCCAGACATGGCGTGGCAAGCGAGGTCTTCACAGACAACGGACCCCAGTTTTACAATGCAAGTTTCCGACACTTTGCCAAAGAGTGGGACTTTGTCCACACAACGTCAAGTCCTCACTTTCCACAGTCCAATGGACTAGTGGAAAAATCGGTCCAGACAGTGAAAAGACTGATGTACAAGGCAAAAGACAGTGGAACTGACTTCTACCAAAGCATGCTTGTATACCGCACAACGCCACTCGAGTGTGGTATGTCACCAGCCCAACTCCTTATGGGACGTCGGCTAAGGTCAAACCTACCCATCCCGGAGAACCTCCTGAAAACAAAAGAGGGGGAGAAAGTGAGGAAGTTCAAAGAACAACAGAAAGAAAAGCAAAAGTACTACTATGACAGAGGAACACAAAACCTACCTGAACTCCACACTGGTGACCAAGTAAGGTTCAAAGACAAAACAAACATATGGACTCAGAAGGGAACTGTCCTGAGTGAAGTTCAACCAAGATCATACACCATTCAGACAGATGAGGGTGCTGTTCTGCGAAGAAATCGTCGAGATCTTCTCAGGGGACCAGCCACAGCAGGTCAAAAGACTGATACTGTTGAACAACCTGATCACACAGCAGGTCAAAAGACTGATACTGTTGAACAACCTGATCACACAGCTGAGAAAACATCATCTGAGGCAACAACTCAGATTCAAGGACAATCAATCAGAAAATCCTCAAGATGCGTGAAGCCTCCTGAGAGACTCATTGAGCAAATTTAAGGACTATTGTTATAGAAGGAAGTAATGTTATCTTATTCTTTCTTCAAGTTCTAGTGTATTTACATATTTCATGTGAACACACAAAGCAAGGTTAAAAAACCTTGATCATGATAATGATAATGTAAGTTCATTAAGTGTTACAGTTAAAATGCAGATTAATACAAAGAAAACATGTTGTTAGTTAAAAGTAAAATACTTTTGCTTTAAGAAAGGGAGATGTAATGATATCAGCAAATAGTGATGGTATTTGCCTGTTTGATTATGATGCCTTACCAGCATAGTTGCCTGATTGATTACTTATGCCTGACCAGCAGAGGGCATGTGACAGAGACAAGCAGTTTAGTTTTAGTTTCATTTTAGATGGATTTCTAGCATGGTGTCTCCTGTAAGGCTGTTAACCAGAGTTGAACAAACTTTAGATTAAAAGACATTCTCTTTCATAAATGTCTCGTCATTGAACCCACAAAGAAATCGATACAGCAGCTTCCTCTGAGGAGTCTGGGGGCTCAGGCTGTTCCTCCTGGACAGTGGGGAGGGGGGCTGTCGATGGTCCTGTGGGGGAGTAAAGGAAAGAGTTAGACGTGTGAGATAAACATTGCATGCACATGGAGTTGTGCAGATGATCATAAGTCAATCTGTTAGAGCATCAGAATCAATATCAGTCACTCATGCAATGTCACTGAGAGAGATGAAAAACGATTCTGTCACCAGCTTGCTCTGATGGGCCCGTCTGTCCATCCCCCAATTGCGCATCCTCCTCCACTCCCATGATCTCCAGGGCCGCCTCCTCTGCAGTGGTGAGCTGGGCTACTGAGGGTGGCCCTCCTCCTGTCCTCACCCTTTCCCTCTTATTGTGGGCTCTCTTTTCCTACAAGAGGGAGACAAGTGGAGGTTGAGTGAGAATGAAGGAGTGAGTGTAGAGAATCCATAGCATAGATGCTTAGAAGGGCACAAAGATGGAGTGAGGTGGCAAGACCAAGGACCCTCCCTGTGTGTTGTCAGTTGTTGTCATTGCATCACAGTGATCGGGAGTGTGAGGGCTGCATGGTTGATTAGTTAAGTGAATGTGAACGTACAGAGAGAGGGAATGGTTAAGGGTGCAAGGATGTAAGGGTCAAGTGGGATGTGGAGGAGGAGGTTGACAAAGCAGAGTGCCGGTGATGAGAGGCCATGAGGATGGATTGAGGGTCATGGGGATGGAATACTCACCTTCCCTGTGCAGAGAAGGTCATGAAACCTCTTTCTGCACTGCAGCCAGGTTCTGCTGCACATTGAAATGGCACTGACCTCCTGTGCCACTTGCAGCCACACAGCTTTGGTCTGTTGTGGAGGTTTTTCCCTCCCCAAGGAAGGAAACAGCACTTCCTTATTTGCTCTTGTTCCCTCCACCAGAGCTTGGAGGGAGTTCTCATCGAAGCAGGGTGCGCACTTTGGTCTGGTGCCTGACATGGTTTTTGAACTAATCCCGCAGAAGGAAATAACAGAAGTTGTAAGGCAGAAAAAGAACCAAGGCTGCTTGCAGGCCTGAAATACAGCTGCATAGATGACGTCATCAGAGGCGAGTTTCAGGACCAAAAGACTCATTGGGCCAGGGGTTCCCCGCATGTTGGGAATCAAGTGCCCAATTAGGGCAAAATGGCTCAATTGTCCCGCCACACATTGGAGGCAGGATCTGGACCCGCCGACCACCTGACCCGAAACCAACCCGCCTTCACTGACAAAATCCAGTCCTATGCCTCTGTTTATGAAGCCCAGGATCCCGTATGATTTTTTAACCACTTTCTCAACCTGCCCTGCCACCTTCAATGATTTGTGCGCATATACCCCCAGGTCTCTCTGTTCATGCACCCCCTTTAGGATTGCACCCTTTAGTTTATATCGCCTCTCCTCGTTCTTCCTACCTAAATGTATCACTTTGCACTTTTCTGCGTTAAACTGCATCTGCCACATGCCCGACCATTCCACCAGCCTGTCTCTGTCCTCCTGAAGTCTATCGCTCTCCTCCTCACTGTTCACTATACTTCCAAGTTTTGCCTCATCTGCAAATTTTGAAATTGTGGCCTGTACTCCCAGGTCCAAATCATTAATATATCTCACATTTTAACAGTGTATTGACTGCTAAACAAAGGGTTATGGCCCTGAAATGCTAATAACATCTTTATTTCAGGACTGCCTTTTCCCCACGTGAGAGCCCCAACCTTTGTCTTGCTCTCTCGAACATTTTTCAAAGTTAGAATTGTAAGCACTGACCCACTTCTTGGTTGGCTGTCTGGGCGAATTCTGCCTTTCGATCGGCCACTGGGGGAGCCTATTGATGTCACAGCAGTTCGCGCAAGAGAATCCCCATTCACTTGTGGTGATTTTGATTTTGCGTTGGATGAGCCGCACTTCTTGCCACAGTGAGTGCGAGATCTTTGGGCGAAGCTTGCACAGGGGCCAGCGGCAGATGCCTTTGCATGGCCGCTGACCGCAAAATAAACGGGCCAATAGATTTCAATTGGTGCCTTGCAGTGTCTGCTCTCTGCCATCAGGGGTTAACATGACATAGACGATAGGAGCAGGAGTAGGCCATTCGGCCCTTCGAGCCTGCTCCGCCATTCAATGCGATCATGGCTGATCATCCAAGTTCAGTACCCGGTCCCTGCTTTCTCCCCATATCCCTTGACCCCCTTAGCCTTAAGAAATATATCCAACTCCTTCTTGAATATATTTAATGAATTGGCCTCTACTACCTTGTGTGGTAGAGAATTCCATAGGTTCACCACTCTCTGGGTGAAGAAATTCCTCCTCATCTCTGTCCTAAATGGCTTACCCCTTATCCTTAGACTGTGACCCCTGGTTCTGGACTCCCCGGCCATCGGGAACATCCTTCCTGCATCTAGTCTGTCTAGTCGTGTTAGAATTTTATAAGTTTCAATGAGATCCCCTCTCATTCTTCTAAACTCCAGCGAGTACAAGCCCAATCGACACAATCTCTCTCATACGTCTTTCCTGCCATCCCAGGTATCAGCCTGGTGAATCTTCGCTGCACTCCTTCCATGGCAAGAACAGTGCTGGAACTGTAAGGTGTTTGGTTTCCTCGTCCTTACAAGGGTTCTTTGACTCTGGGTTTTACAGGAACAAAATGGTAGACGACACAAACTGTTAGTTTATTAAAACCAACAAAACACAGACAAAAACCTGTTGAGATTTGGCTGAAAATTACAATCACCCATCTGGCCGGTCGTTACTGTTGTGGATTGTAGGCCTGGATCGAAGATGACCTGTCCCCGTCATCCTTTTATCTGACTGCAGCTGCCTACACAGTGCAAAACCCCTTGTAGAGTCAACTGATAATCACGTTGATTGCAGACTGGGAGCTGGAGATGACCGTCTTCCCGTCCTTCTTACACCTGACAGTTGCTGTAGTCAGAGCTAGCTTCCGAGAGAGAGAGAGGGAGAGCTTCCCAGAGGGAGAGCTTCCGAGCGAAAGGGAGAGAGAGCTGTGGTGTGGTTCCTTCTTATAGTTCTTTTAGTCACCTGGCCCCATGCTGGGCCTCCCCCAACCAGTTTTATTATGACCGTGTATAATTGAGACACGGACTGCAGGAGTTGGTTATAACAGGTCTTTACTGAGTGGAGACAACCTTGAACTACTATGCAAAAGTTACTACACAGGCTTATATACAGGGGTGGTCACTACTGGTACTGCAGTATACAGGGGCTGCAGAATATAGTTCCTTCTGCAAAGTACATACACTACAATTCCTCCCCTTTTAGCTAAACAGTACGTAACATTCGATTAACAATTAAATAACATATTTACAATTACAGTTGCTAGATACATTAGTTGAAGTTAAGCAATTATAAGTTCAGTCTTTGAGGAGGCTTCCTGATTCTGTCTGGATAACGCCTATTTGGGGAATCAGGTTCTCCTGGCAAAGTTGATTCGGGATCAACGTCGTTGTTGGGTTCGTCTGCTTCCAATATCACCGATTCTGAGGTAGATGCAATTGGTACTTCGGTTTCATCACCAGGTGTATCGGATCGTGGTGTGGAATTGACGTTTTCCAGTGACTCTAGAATCTGGTCAGCATGGCGTCTTACAATGTTCTCTCCAACGTTCATGGTATACATTAGAGGTCCTTGCCGTGTACAGATCGTTCCTGGCTGCCATTTCTCTGTGCGGTAGTCCCGGGCCAAAACTGGTTGACCTATCTTAAAACTCCTGGTCGGCCTTTCATTCATATTCTGAAACTGCCTGTTCTCCACATCTATTCTGATGTTTGGCTTAACCAAATCCAAGCGGCATCGTAGTCTTCGATTGAAGAACATCATGGCTGGAGTTTGGTTGGTAACTGCATGTGTCGCATTCCGGTAGGCAAACAAGAAGTTATCCATCTTGTGTTGTAGGGGTATGTCTTCATTACACATTGCCTTGATAGCCTTCTTGAATGTTTGAACAAACCTCTCAGCTAATCCATTGGTGGCTGGATGATATGGGACGGATGTGTAATGCTTAACACCATTGTTCTTTAAGAACCTCCGGAACTCTTCAGACATAAACTGTGGTCCATTGTCGGAGCAAATCTGTTCAGGCAGCCCATTTCTGGCGAATATGGTTCGTAAGACTGTGATAGTTTTTTCTGTGGTGGTTGATGACATTTTTATTACCTCTGGCCACTTTGAATGTGCATCCACCGCAATTAAAAACATCGAGTCCATAAATGGACCAGCAAAATCAATGTGCACCCTTTGCCATGGAGATGAGGGCCACTCCCATGGATGCAGAGGGGCTTGTGGTGGGGCGTTTTGGACCTTCTGGCATCCTGTACAGCTCTTGGTCATCTCTTCGATTTCACTATCGATTCCCGGCCACCACACAAACGCTCTGGCTAAGTTCTTCATTTTTACCCCTCCCAGATGACCCTCATGAAGCTCATTGAGCACTCTATCCTTCAATTTGGGTGGAATTACTACTCTGGATCCACACATCAAGGTTCCTCTGCACACTGACAGCTGTTCTCTTCTCGGCGAGAATGCTGGCAGCAGTGGTTCGCCATGTGCTGGCCATCCCTTCACCATTAAATCATAGACCCAGGAGAGTGTCGGGTCATTTTGCGTTTCCTTTTCTATGTTTGCATTCGTCACAGGGAGACATTCGACTATGGTCGAGTGCAATATCTCCACTGGATCCACTGCAGGTGCTTCTTCCACCGTCGGCAACGGTAGGCGTGACAATCCATCAGCGTTCCCATGCTGTTTAGTTCCTTTGTACTCGATGTCATATTGGTGTGCCCCTAGGAAAAGGGACCACCTCTGTAGCCGTTGTGCTGTCATTATCGGGACGCCCTTCTGAGGATTGAAAATGGAGACAAGAGGTTGATGATCAGTTAGTAGAGTAAATTTCTGACCGTGCAGGTAGTGATTGAACTTCTTCACCCCCCACACCAGGCTGAGGGCCTCTCTGTCAATCTGGGCGTAGTTACGCTCGGCTGAAGTTAACGAGCGTGACGCAAAAGCTATCGGCCTCTCTGAACCATCAAGGAATTTATGTGACAGTACCGCTCCAATGCCGTAGGGAGACGCATCACACGCCAATCTTATCGGTAGTGATGGGTTGTACTGAGCCAATACTTCTCTTGAAGTGATTAGGTCCTTACTCTTCTGAAAGACCCGTTTACATTCATCGCTCCATTTCCATGCTACTCCCGTTTGTAGTAGGGCGTTCAGTGGGTGCAGAATTGTGGACAAATTCGGCAAAAACTTATGGTAGTAATTCACCAATCCGAGGAATTACCTCAGTTGCAACACATTTTCAGGCACTGGAGCCTTAACTACCGCTTCAATTTTGTCAGGGGACTTATGTAACCCCTCTTCATCAATCACGTGGCCACAATACGATATCTGTTTCTTAAAAACTCGCACTTGGGGCGGTTGGCTCGTAGCCCATGTTCTCTTAGTCTAGTGAGCACCTGCTCTAGGTTGGCAAGGTGTTCACTGTCATCTTCACCTGTCACTAGGATGTCGTCCAAGTAACACTGAGTCCCCGGAATCCCTTGCAGGACTTGTTCCATCGCTCTTTGCCATATCGCTGGAGCAGATGCTACTCCGAATACCAGTCGATTATACTGGTAAAGACCTTTGTGAGTGTTTATCGTGAGACACTTCCTAGAGGATTCTTCAACCTCCATCTGCAAATATGCTTGTGCTAGGTCAATTTCTGTAAAATGCTTCCCTCCAGATAGTGAGGCGAAAATATCTTCTAACCTTGGAAGAGGATATTGTACTGTGTGAAGGACTGGGTTCACCATCACCTTGAAGTCCCCACAGATGCGAACCTTCCTTGGCTCCTCAGACTTATTGTTTAATCTTTTCTTCATGACAGGAACGATGGGTGTTGCCCACTCGCTCCAGTCTACCTTAGATAACATGCCTGCATTCTCCAGATTCTCCAGCTCTGCCTCGGCGGCTGGGCGAATTGCATATCGTACCGGTCTTGCTTTGAAAAACTTGGGAATTGCATTCTCTTCTATTTTTATCGAGGCGGTTACGCCTTTAAGAGTTCCCAGTTCTTGTTGAAATACCTCTTTGGCGTTAGCTAAGATTGTTGACAATCGTCCAGGAGTGACGTCGTCATCCTTTTTACCAGCTACCGTCAGTGCCTGAATGGAGTGCCTGTCTAAACTTATCTTTCTGATCCATTCACGTCCCAATAATGGTGGTCCACCATCTTGCAGTATGTACAGATACAATTTCTGTATTTCCTTGCCGTTGTATTCGACAGGCACCCTTATTTTTCCTCTGGGGTATACTTTTTGCCCCGTATACATCTTCAAGACAATGGATGTCTCTTTCAAGGGTATGTGTGAGAATAGCCGCTCGTAGTCTCGTCGATTCATGATGGTCAGAGCTGATCCTGTATCCAATTCCATTTTGACTTGGGACCCTGCTATCGTGAGGGTGACCCAAATGGTTCGGTGATCCTCTTTTGCGATTACGTTGTGAAGTTTGAGACAGCTTATTCTCTTGTTCCCGGATTCACTATCGCTCATCTGGTCTTCGGAACTACTGTCCGTCATCTTTTGTACTTTCCTGTACTGTTCCTTAGTAGCCTTTTTGTTGTCATTAATCTTCTTCCCAGACCTGCAAACTCGTGCAATGTGTCCCATCTTTCCGCATTGCCTGCATATTTTGTCCTTGGACCAGCAGTCCTCTGGTCATGGGTTGTTCTGCCGCAGCGATAACATTTTCCAAATCCCCGTGTCATTTCGTGGGTGCCGTATTCCTGTGGCTTTTGCTGTATTTCCGCAGCTCCCCTTGCTGCTGCTTCGTACGATACTGCCATGCTGAAAGCCTTATCTAGCGTCAGCTCTTTCTCTGAGAGTAACCTCTTCTGGGTTCCTTCACTCAGGAGTCCACAGAAAAATTTGTCCCGTAGGGTATCTGCCAGTCCTGCTCCAAACTGGCAGTGCTTTGATAGCTTGCGTAGTTCCGTAAGGTAATCAGCATTGCTCTCATCTTTATGCTGATTTCTCCTGTGGAATTTAAATCTTTCTGCTATCAGCAGCGGTGTAGGATTTAGGTGTTCCTGTAGGATATCAACAATTTCGTTAAAACTCTTCGCCTTCGGTTTGGCTGGAGTAATCAGGTTCCGCAATAGGCCGTACGTTCTTGCGCCCATTAAGTTTAGTAGTACCGATGCCTTTTTCTCATCGGCTACTTCGTTTGCCTCGCAATATACCTCGACTCTTTCCACATACGTGGTCCAGTCTTCTATTGCATTATCGAAGGCAGTGATATTGCCAGTCTTCGGCATCTTGGAAATCAAAGATGGCGCCTCCCGCGCTTTGCCTTCTTCCCCGATTTAACAAAATGGCGCCTCCCGCGCTTTGCCTTCTTCTCCGCTGGATTAAGATGGCGCCTCCCGCGCTTTCTGTCTTCTCCGCTGCTGCTAGCGCTGTTGCTGGCATTTTATGCCTTGATGGCGACACCCTATGGTCTTCGCGCACTTCCCCCCGCGCTGCTGCTAACGCCGCTCTCCGCGGTTCCCGTGGCAAACTGCAGCTCCTCGCGGCTTTCTGCGCTTCTAATTTTTATTATTTCCCCGTCGTCGGAGCAACCCTGCGGGACACTTGCCTCCCTCTTCTCAGGTCTGTACGCTGCCCGGCTTTGTAGCACCGGCCGCGCCCTGTGTGCTCCACCCTCTCTCTCTCTCCTCTTCCCGACAACGCTGCTCGGCCCCATTGAAAAGCCACCCGATCGAGCTCTAGACCGCCGCAGCCCAGGAAGGATCAGTGTACTACCTGCCACCAGCCCGATTAGCTGAAACACCTTCGACAGGATAACCAAGCCCTGCTCTCGACAGCCTCTCCTGCAAATCTTCAACTCCGATGAATCAGAGGTGGATGCCTACGGTCGACGCCCATTTCTTCTGTTCATTTTATTTTTCTTTTTTCTTTCTTCCTTCTGGCCTCGACCTCTGATAACTTCGCTTCAGGGATGGATCTCCATGCGGTGGTGCAGACTGTAGGTAAGTTCGGATCTGCTCGTCGCCAGTATTATGTCCGTGTATAATTGAGACACGGACTGCAGGAGTTGGTTATAACAGGTCTTTACTGAGTGGAGACAACCTGGAACTAACTATGCAAAAGTTACTACACAGGCTTATATACAGGGGTGGTCACTACTGGTACTGCAGTATACAGGGGCTGCAGAATATAGTTCCTTCTGCAAAGTACATACACTACAAGTTTCGGTTGTCAGTTTGCTGAACTGTCCGACATTCACACCTTGTCAACCTGTAATTCAATCACCGGAGGTGCACAGAATTGTGAGAATGAAGATAACTCCTTATCTCCTCTCCCATTTCCTGTAACGCATATTCAATGTGATTTCTATTACTGTTCATGGGCGGTTGGCTGATTGTCTGCTCGGGACTTGTGTATCTTCCACTCCTGTCAGGAAGTCGATCGTGACCCCCATTGTTTCAGTTAAACTCAGAGCATTGTCCAGATGTTAATTTTTCCCATCGAAACGAATCATGATTCAAGGCCTCACAGTTCAATATAGTTAATCATGAGTCAAAGCTTTTATTGTCCAGCATCAATGTGTTCTCCAAGAACTGCAGACTTTGATGACTGCCACCTTTTCTGTGCCTCGAAGTTTAACAGTTTCATGCCCTTACCACTGGGCCAAACAGGCATTCAGCATTTTGAAATCTACAGGCCTAAAATAAAAAAACCTCCGTTTCAAGCTGGGACTCTGGTACCAGAAGGTTGTAGAATTCTGAACCAAGTATCCTAAAGGTAAGCCATGGCTCAGTGAGAAGGTTGTGGGTTCGAGCCCCACTCCAGAGATTACAGCCCGATAATCCAGGCCGACATTCCCCGATTGCAACTACTGAGGGAGTGCTGCACTGTCTGAGGGGCAGTACTGAGGGAGCACTGCACTGTTGGAGGGGCAGTACTGAGGGAGCGCTGCACTGTCTGAGGGGTAGCACGGAGGGAGCGCTGCACTGTCGGAGGGGCAGTACTGAGGGAGCGCTGCACTGTCGGAGGGGCAGTACTGAGGGAGCACTGCACTGTTGGAGGGGCAGTACTGAGGGAGCGTCGCACAGGCGGAGGGGCGGTACTGCGGGAGCGCAACACTGTCGGAGGAACAGGACTGAGGGAGTGCTGCACTGTCACAGGGGCAGTACTGAGGGAGCGCTGCACTGGCGGAGGGGCACTACTGAGGGAGCGCCGCATTGTCGGAGGATCAGTACCGAGGGAGCGCTGCACTTTCGGAGGGGCAGTACTGAGGGAGCGCTGCACTGTCAGAGGGGCAGTACTGAGGGAGTGCTGCACTGTCTGAGGGGTAGTACTGAGGGAGCACTGCACTGTCGGAGGGGCAGTACTGAGGGAGCGCTGCACTGTCGGAGGGGCAGTACTGAGGGAGCGCTGCACTGTCGGAGGGGCAGTACTGAGGGAGCGCTGCACTGTCGGAGGGGCAGTACTGAGGGAGCGCTGCACTGTCGGAGGGGCTGTACTGAGGGAGTGCTGCACTGTCGGAGGGGCAGTATTGAGGGAGCGCTGCACTGGCGGAGGGGCAGTACTGAGGGAGCGCTGCACTGGCGGAGGATCAGTACCAAGGGAGCGCTGCACTGTCGGGGGGGCAGTACTGTGGGAGCGCTGCACTGTTAGAGGGGCAGTACTGAGGGAGCACTGCACTGTCGGAGCGGCAGTACTGAGGGAATGCTGCATTTGCGGATGAGACGTTAAACCAAGTCACCATCTTCCCTCTCAGGTGTGCGTAATAGATCCTATGGCCAATATTGGTAGAAGAGCTAGGGGGAGTTCACCTTGATGAGATAATGTAGAGGGTGCTTTACTCTGTATCTAACCCGTGCTGTACCTGCCCTGGGAGTGTTTGATGGGACAGTGTAGAGGGAGCTTTACTCTGTATCTAACCCGTGCTGTACCTGCCCTGGGAGTGTTTGATGGGACAGTGAAGAGGGAGCTTTACTCTGTATCTAACCCGTGCTGTACCTGCCCTGGGAGTGTTTGATGGGACAGTGTAGAGGGAGGTTTACTCTGTATCTAACCAGTGCTGTACCTGCCCTGGGAGTGTTTGATGGGACAGTGTAGAGGGTGCTTTACTCTGTATCTAACCCGTGCTGTACCTGCATTGGGAGTGTTTGATGGGACAGTGTAAAGGGAGATTTACCCTGCATCTAACCCGTGCTGTAGGTTTTAGATCGATAGTCAAGTTGTCTTTATTGCACCGTTGGGGAGACTGTCTGCTTTGTCTTAGCCGGACTTTTCCAAATTGATACAGCAAACACTACGGGTTCGATTTTATCTCAGGTGCGGGGAATTGGCGGGTTCCCCGAATTTAGTGTTTCCCACACAATTCCAAATGGGTCTATGAGATTGATGCAATTTTAACTCAATTGGCCAATTGATTTCCAACGTGTGGGAAACCTTGGCAATTGAGTATTTCCAGTCAGAATGTCGCAGAATATGATGTCATCATTGCTGCTGCTTTTAGGGCCCACAGCAAGCCTTGCTTCTTCTGCAGGCTCCCAAACTTCACCATTAAGCTGGCACAGGAGCCTGCAGGAGCAATGGCCAGCGGGAGGGCCAGATCTGCCCCCAAATTTGATGAGGCTTCACTGCAGGCATTACTGGATGGTGTTAGGGCCCACAGGGAGGTCCTGTTCCCTTCTTCAGGGAGGAAGAGGCCTCCCAGCCAGACCAAGGCTGTGTGGCTAGAGGTGGCTGGGGAAGTCAACTCCTTGGGGCTCACACGAAGAATGTGGTTGCAGTGCAGGAGAAGATTCCATGACCTTATTTGCACTGGAAAAGTAAGTACTGTATGATGTTTCCATCACCCTCAATCTGATCCCCATTGCCTTTCCTCACCAGCACTCAGCGTTAGCAATCTCCTCCTGCACATCCCACTAGACACTCACATCCATGCACCCTTACTGTTAAATCTGTGAGTTGTTCAAGTAATTAATACTCAGACTTAATCAGTAACAATAAAACAGGTCTTTACTGGTTGGAGGTAGGGACTACACGTAGGTCTTTACTTCATGCCCACAGGCGGGAACTGAGGGGAGATCAGTACCCACAGTACTATTTATACCCCTATGGCCAGGAGTGGTACTGCGTATCACTACGCCCTACAAGTAGTGCAGTCCTGTCCATAGGTTCAAAGTAGCACACATATTACATACACAACATTCCTCCCTTCCTAGCTTTACAGTCATCTCCCCATTTAACATAACGTAATAACATATATACATATATAACTTCAGGTTTACATAACAGAATAACATAGATACATAGATAACTTCATGTCAAAACAGATCACAGATTCAGTCTCTGCGGAAAACAGTTCACAGATTCAATCTCTGTGGTGTAGTCGGTTCACGTTGCTGGAGTGACTCATTCAATAGTCCTTCCATGGATTTAACAGTTTGAACTTCCGAACTGAATTGGCTCAGTTCGGAGGGACCACGTGTGTGATCTGGTAGAGGTAATAATGGTTCAGATGGGTCATCTTCTGTTTCGACTTTTCCTTTTCTGCTTCTTGGAGACTCTCTGGGCTCCACTGTCAGCTGCCAGCTGCATGCGCAGTTCCTCCTTCTCTTCCTCCTTTTTCCGTAGTAGAGCCACCTTCTCCCGATGTTCCGTAGACTTTCGGTGCTCCTCCATGATTTCTGTATGGTGGGAGTCGAAGTTACAAGTTGGGCAGGACAGGACATAGTAATATTCGGTGTCGTCCTGATCTAGGCCAGCGAGAGGGTCTTCTATTTCCTCCATACCCAGCTGGGCGTTAGCCAGCTTTTGTTCCAAGTCCAGACATCTTTCCTGAAGAGACTTCTTCATGCGTACCTCTTCATCCAGCTTTTTCTGGGCTTTCAGCAAGTCGTTTACTAATGACCTCATTTGAGATTTTACTACTTCAACTTCTTTTGGAGATTGATTGATCGGACTATTCAATCCCTCTACCGGAGCAGCTGTTTCAGCGGTCTGTTGTTCTACGTTGACGTGAGTCAGCGTACTTTTGGCATCCAAGGGCTGCTCTGTTGCAGTCATCTCAGTCTGTGTTGCCACCTCAGCTCTTCCAATAACCTTTGAGAGCTCCGAACCCCTTTCGTTTGAATATTGAAGTTCGTGTTCAAGTTTTTCCCATTTCAGAGTCCTGTCCTTCAGCATATGCAGGAGTTGGCTGACCGTTAACTCCTCTGACATCAGACGTTTTGTGTGCTCCTGCTCCATTTTCTCCATCAGCTGCTTCTGTTGTCTTTCCAGATTCTCCAACTCTATATCAAAGAACTCTTTCGTTGCATTCAACTCTTGCTCAAAACGGCGAATCATTTGTTCTAATTGCTGTTGTAGTTTGAAATGGAGTTGAGTTCGAGCCCGGTGTCCCTCAGAAATGGGCACATCAGTAGACTTGCCAGACTCAGAATCCACAGTTAAACTATGTTGTTGTTGCTCAGTGGAATCCTGTGCTGAAACTTTGTCTTTTGCACCTGAGTTGGGCTTACCATCATCCGTTCCAGAGTCTGGGCCGACTATCTTCACCGAGTTCGCACTCGTTATTGTTTGTAGGAAATGCCAGTCCATATTCATTTTCCTAATCCACTCCCGTCCTAGTAGTGGAGGACCTCCTTCAGATATCACATATAAGTCCATTATTTGACTGTCTTCGCCCTTGTGGACCACTGCAACCTCTATTTTCCCGATGGGGTACACTCTTTGCCCCGTGTATGTTTCCAATATAATCCCCGTATACTGTAGGGGAATATGTTGGAATAACTTTCCGTAATCTTTCTTATTTATGACCGTCAATGCCGATCCAGTGTCCAATTCCAGTTTTACTTGGACTCCTTCTATCTGAAGAGTGACCCAAATTGTCTGGAGGTCTGCACCCTTACCAGCGTTGAGTACTCTTAAGCAAGCCAGTTCATTACTGCTAGCGTCTGAATCGGACTCCTGTTCGGTCACCTTGTGTACCTTTGCGTATTTTCCTTGCGGTGACTTCTTGTTGCTGGTCTTCTTCGCTGACCTGCATACTCTAGCTATATGTCCAAGCCTACCACAAGTTCTACATTCTTGGTTTTTAAACCAACACTGGTTCTGATCATGCGTTGTCTTTCCACAACGATAACATTTGCCAGAACTCACACCCAATTTGTGTGCACTGAGCTCCGGTGACCGTAGCTGCATTACTGCCGTGCCTCTCGCTGCGGCTTCGTGTGCTGCTGCCATAGTGACCGCCTTCTCAAGCGTCAGCTCATTCTCCTCGAGCAGTCGCTTTTGTGTATCCTGTTTAAATAAACCACACACAAATTTGTCTCGAAGTGCCTCTGTCAGTCTCGTTCCAAACTGGCAATATTTCGCTAATTTACGCAATTCCAGCAAATATTCAGCATTGCTTTCATGCTGTAGCTGCCTTCTGTCATAAAATTTAAATCGTTCCGCTAGCATCAGCGGCGTGGGGTTTAGATGATCTTTCAGGACAGTAACAATCTCATCGAACGTCTTATCCGCCGGTTCATCTGGTGATAACAGGTGTTTCAATTGCCCGTATGTCTTCGCACCCATTAAATTTAATAATGTTAGAGCTTTATCTTGGTCACGAATTTTATTGGCCTTACAATAATTTTTTACTCTTTCAACATATATGGCCCAATCTTCGAGGTCACTATCAAAGGTGCTAATATTCCCGTGTTTAGGCATTGTAGATTTGCAATTTCTCAGATTTTATTTTCTTTACTTGTTATCAAAGATGGCGGCTTCCCGCTCTTGCCGTCGTCCTCCGCCCACAAAATGGCGGTTTTCCCGCGCTTGGCGGTCTTCACCCGTCCCCCGACGCCGTCTCCCTTCAGCCCCCGAGTGCGGCCCTTATCTTCGCCGCGATCGCCCGAGTGCGGCCCTTATCAGCGGATGCGATCGCTGGATCGCGAAGCGGCTCTCGGCTCTTATCAGGAGATGCGATCGCTCTGTTGAAACGCCTCCCGCTCGAAGCGGCTCTCGCGCCCTATTCCTCCAGCTCCCCCAGCCCCGTTCGTGCGGCCAACGCGGTCGACTGCCTGTCGCGTCGCTGCCCGGCTCAGACAACGGCTTACCCACCACCAAGCTGGAGAAGAAGCTGACGGTCGCCGATGGAGGCTCCGAGGTCAGGATGTCTTCCAGTGGGGTGGAGAGGGTGGAAAACTCTCTGCAACGTCCTGGCTGTGGACGAAGCTGCCGTGGAGTGACTGCCGCAGGGTCCGAATCAGACTCGTCGCCAGTGTTAAATCTGTGAGTTGTTCAAGTAATTAATACTCAGACTTAATCAGTAACAATAAAACAGGTCTTTACTGGTTGGAGGTAGGGACTGCACGTAGGTCTTTACTTCATGCCCACAGGCGGGAACTGAAGGGAGATCAGTACCCACAGTACTATTTATACCCCTATGGCCAGGAGTGGTACTGCGTATCACTACGCCCTACAAGTAGTGCAGTCCTGTCCATAGGTTCAAAGTAGCACACATATTACATACACAACACTTACCAATTCCCTCTCTCTCTACGCTCACATTCACAGAACTATGCCACCATGCAGCCCTCACACTCCCTCTCACTCTGATGCTTTGAACATAACTGACAACACACAGGGAGGGCCCTTGGTATTGCAACCTCACTCCATCTTTGTCTCCTTCTAAGTATCTATGCTATGCAATCTCTGCACTCACTTCTTTATTCTCACTCAACCTCCACTTGTATCCCTCATTGCAGGAAAAGAGAGTTCACAACAGGAGAGAGCGAGCCAGGACAGGAGGAGGGCCGCCCTCATTAGCCCAGCTCACCCCCTGGGAGGAAGGCGTCCTGGAGATTGCCGGGGCTGACCGAGATGTGGATGTTGGGGAAGGACAGATAGGAGCATCCCCGCAAGCTGGTGACAAAATAGTTTTCCATCTCTCTCATTGGCATTGCATGAATCGCTGATAATGATTCTGAAGCTACATCATATGGACTTCTGATCATCTGCAAAATGCAATGTGCATGTAACCTTGGCATCACATCTCTAACTTTTTCCTTGACTCCCCCACAGGACCATCGAGAGCCCCCGTCCCCACTGTGTAGGAGGAAGAGCCTGAGCAGCCAGACTCCTCAGAGGAGTCTGCAGCCTCTGAGGGCGCAGCGTCATCAGAAATAAGCGCACCCAGCACCAGCGCAGACACTCACACCTCGGTGGGACCTTCGGGACATAGAGTAGAGTTGTCTCCTGGTGTATCACAGCTCACAAGTGAGCATCAGCAGATTGTGGAGACAGGGACAGCAGTGGAGAGTCCTCCTCGGAGGGCGCAGGACTCTGCCAGCTCGGCTCAGCTGCATGTCGACCCTCTGTCTCTGGGTCCATCCGTAAGATCAGAGGTGGTGGAACTCCAGGCACAGATGCAGGAGTCTCTGGCAGGTTTTGTCTCTAGGGTCGCTGCGAGTGTGGGGTGAATGGAGGAGTCCATAGTGAACATGAGCAGAGCCTTTGTGGAGTCATTGGCGCATGAACGCATCAACACGGAAAGGATGGCTACCTACGAGGAAATGATTGCTGCCTCCGTGGTAAGGCTGGCTATGGTAGAGGAGAGGAGGGCTATGGCCATGGAGGTTAGTCGCCAGGGTATGGAAAACATGGTGAGTGTCCAGAATAGAATGACATCTCTTGAGGAGCGATGGGCATCTATTGAACAGAGAAACCAGACCTTCATGGAAGTCCTTCTGAGTAGAACTGCCATTGCAGTCCAAAGATGTGCAGGTTAGGTTGATTGGCTATGATAAATTGACCCTTAGTGTTAGGGGGATTAAATACGTGGGGTTACGGGGATAGGGTGGGATATGTGTTGGTGTAGGGGTTACGGGGATCGGGTGGGATATGCGTCGGTGCAGGCTTGATGGGCCGAAATGGCCTCTATCTGCACTGTGGGGTTTCTGTGATTCTGTGATTCTGTGATATGGGTCCCCATGGCCCCCTTGATGTGCAGCAAGCTGCTCTCAAGCCACTTGCAAACACTGAGGGGGACCTGACCCATGAGAGGGAGGTTGGTGGCAGACCTCAAGGAAGTGGGGGCTCCTCTCCAAGCGCTCACACTTCCATGCCACTGCAGAGCCTCGGTCAGAGCCCCGCCGGAGTACACACCCAATGGAGATAGAGGTCTCAACCCCTGCACAGCCGCAGGAGCAGCAGACTGCTCGCAGGCTCGCCATCCCAGAGGACGCCCGCCAAAGGTGTCGAGACAGGAGCAGCAGGAAAGTGAGCAAGGGGCCTCCACATCTGCTGAAGCCTCAGGGGAACCGCTGCGTAGGAGCACGCGTAAGAGGAAAATAAAGCACTAATAGTCACAATGGTAGTCACTTGGGTGAAATGCTGTGTATTTTGTGAAAATGCCATCAGTTGTGTGGTTTTCATAAAAATTCTGATGGCAACTTCTGCAGTTGTGGCATGTGTCATTTTGGAAATGGGGCTGGAGGTCCTCTAATGCCAAGAGGGGAAGGAAAAAAAGGCCTCCCATGCTTCTGGTAGATGCCTCAGTTGAGGAAGCGCTGAGTGTGGGTGGCGAGAGGGGTCTCGCAGAAGATCACACTGGAGAGGTGTGTGAGGCTCCAAACTTCCACAGGTGTGGTTAAACCTGGTAAAAGTTCCCCCAGACCTGAGACAACAAAGTCCTGCCACCTGCAAATGATGGCTGATCAAATATCCTCTTTAATGTTGGACCTGCAGCTGATAGTCAGCAAGCCAATAGCGTTCATGCCAGGTTTCACAGGCGTGATCCCCACCAGGCGCGTTTTACATGGGAAAAGGGTTAAACAGGCAAGGGCCTGTTAAAATGGGATTATAAAGGACAATCAGTGCTGTTTAAGGGCCCCATAGACCAGTCCTGCCCGTTGCAGGCGGGACTGATTCGGGTCAATCAGACACACCTAGGTTAAAATGGCGTGGAGGCAGGAACCAGGCAGGGGGGGAGGTTCCCGACCCCCAGGTTTTGCGATTTTAACCCCCTGCCTGGTTCCCGACTCCGAGCAATTTTAACTCAGGCGTGTCTGATGGTCCCGACTTCGTCCCGCATCCAACAGGCGCGACTGGTCTTTAAAGCCCTTAATTACCACTAAACAGCCTCTATAATCCTATTTTAACAGGTCCTCACAACTTTAACCCTTTTCCCACGTAAAACACGCCTGGTGGGAATCACAAATGTGAAATTTGGTGGGAGCACTATTCGATTGCTGACTATCAACTGCAAGTCAACCATCAAAGAGGTGATTTGATCAGTCATCATTTGCAGGTGGCAGGACTTAGTGGTCTCAGGTCTGGGGCAACTTTAACCAGGCTTAACCACACCTGTGGAAGGTTGGAGCCTCAAACCCATCTCCAGTGTGACCTCCTGGGAAACCCCACTCACCACCTTCACTTTGCGCTTCCTCAACGGAGGCATAAAGCAGAAGCATGGGAGCCATTTATTTCCTTCCCTTCTGGGCATTAGATGAGCTCGAACACTAGCCGCGGCACCAGCAGAACCAGGAACAACAGCAGCAGCAACAGGAGCACCAGGCTGCTGCTCACCCACCTGAAGCTGCACAGGCCAGAAGGGGCCAGCGCTTGGAAGTGGCTTGAGAGCACCTTGCTGCACATCAGGGGGCCATGGGGACTTCCATGAATATCTGGTTTCTCTGTTCAATAGATGTCCATCGCTCCTCAAGAGATGTCATTCTATTCTGAACACTCACCATGTTTTCTGCACTCTGGCAACTTATCTCCTCCATGGAGGTTGCCATCCTTTCCATGGTGATGCGTTCATGCGCCAATGACTCCACAAAGGCTCTGCTCATGTTCGCAATGGACTCCTCTGTAATGTATGTACCTTTAAGGGGGGAACTACTTTCTACAGCTCATGTATACTGTAGTACCGGCAGTGACCACACATGTATATAACGCTGAGTAGTAATCTGTTGTTTCAGTTGCAGTTTGAGCCACGTTGAGTAAATACCTATTGTACCGTTCTCCGCAGTCTGTTTCTTATTATACACGGACGTAACATTGGCGACGAGGCAGGTTCGAACCTACCTGCAACTCTGCATCACCTCCCGGGGATTCGTTCCTGGAGATCAGTGGATTGGAGGTCTAGGCCAGAGACTCGGGCGTCGACCACGGGCAACCGCCCAGTCATCCAGCAGAGACTCGGGAATTGCGGGGGAGGCTGTCGAGAGCCAGGCTTGGCTTTCCAGTCGAGGTGGTCCAGCGAAACGGGCTGGCAACAGGTAGTGCGCAGACCCTTCTTGGACGGCGGCGGGCTAGAGCTCGACCGAGCGGCACAGCAAAGGGCCGAGCAGCATCGACGGGGAGAGAGAGAGAGGGCAGAGTGCATAGGGCACAGCCACTGTTCAGGGGCCGAGCAGCGTCGGAGAGAGGGAGAGAGAGAAGGGCACGAAACCTACAGGGCGCCACCATTGCCGGGAGCGGCGTCGGCAGCAGCAGGGGAGGAAGGAAAGCGCGGGAGACGCCATTTTAAGCCATTGGGAGACACCATTTTAAACCACACCCAAAATGCCAAAGAGTGGCAGTGTCACCGCATTTGACAATGAAGTCGAAGATTGGACTACATATGTCGAACGAATAGAGGTGTACTGCAAGGCAAATGAGGTGTTAGATGACAAGAAAGCGTCGGTATTGTTAAATTTAATGGGTGCAAAGCCGTGTGGTTTATTACGAAATCTAGTAACCCCAACTGTTAAGTCTGTGTGTTCTAGTTGTAATTACTAACACAGACTACAAGATTAAAGTTCAACAGGTCTTTACTGGTTGGAGGTCAGGGCTATACTAAATACAATATTACTACACAGTGCTTATATACCGGTGGTCACCACCGGTATTACGTATACAGCAGCCAGAGAAAGTAGTACATCTCTTAAGGTGGAACAGGCTTAAGTTCTCTTAAGGTGGAACAGGTTACATACACCACAATCCTCCCTTTTTAGCTTAACAGTCATATCCCCATTTAACATAACATAATAACATATATAACTTCAGGTATAAACAGTTCAAAGGTTCAGTCTCTCAGGAGGCCTTCTGATTCGGTTTGGATAACGCCTTTCAGTGGTCTCTGATTCCTGTTGCTGAGGTAACTCCTCTAGTTGGTCTCCCATGCATTGGGTGTTATCATCATCAGGTACATTCCATGCCGAGGTAGATGCTTCAGGTTCATTAACGTCTTCCACAGTTGTCTCTGTCGCAACCATGGGTTCGACCCTTGCTCTCGATTCTACCAGTTGATCCGCATGATGCCTTATCACATTGTTACCAATATCTACTGTGTACATTAGAGGTCCTTGTCTGGCCTGAATTGTTCCGGACAGCCATTTTTCGTTTCCATAGCCCCTTGCCAACACTGGTTGTCCTACGTCGAAACTTCGAGTGGTCTTGTTATTAATATGCCGGAACTGTTTGTTTTCCACTTCCCTCCGCACATTTGGTTTTAACAAGTCCAACCTGGACCGCAACCTCCTGTTATAAAACATCATGGCAGGACTTTGGTTAGTCACTGCATGAGCGGCGTTTCGATATGCCATTAGGAAATTGTCCACCTTGTGCTGTAGCGGAATCTGATCATCGTTCATGGCCTTTATTGCCTTTTTGAATGTTTGGACAAATCTCTCGGCCAACCCGTTTGTCGCCGGTTGATATGGGGCAGAGGTATAATGTTTCACCCCATTCTTCTTTAAGAATTTTTGGAATTCTTCCGACACGAACTGTGGTCCGTTGTCCAAACAGATCTGTTCTGGCAATCCGTTCCTTGCGAATATTGTTCTTAACACCGCAATTGTCTTTTCTGAAGTAGTGGTATTCATCTTGATCACTTCTGGCCATTTGGAATGTGCGTCCACCGCAATTAGGAACATGGAGTCCATGAATGGACCAGCAAAGTCAATATGTACGCGTTGCCATGGGGCTGAAGGCCATTCCCATGGGTGTAGTGGTGCGATCGGAGGTGCATTTTGCACTTTTTGGCAACCAGCGCAGCTTTTCGTCAACTCCTCTATCTGTTGGTCAATACCCGGCCACCATACATAAGCCCTAGCAAGACTTTTCATCTTAACTCCCCCCAGATGACCTTCATGCAGTTCTTTTAGAACTCTTTCCCTTAATTTGGGAGGAATAATCACTCTTGTCCCGTACATCAAAGTACCATGGCAGACGGACAGCTGGTCTCGCCTTGCCGAGAATGCCGGTAACAGAGGATCACCACGTGTTGGCCATCCTTTCACTGTGACCTCGTAGACTCTGGACAGTGTCGGGTCGTTCCTGGTTTCTCTTTCAATACTTGCATTGGTGACTGGTAAACACTCGATGATGGTCGAATGAAATAACTCAACAGGGTCAACTTTCGTCGTTTCTTCTTCTTCAGGTAGTGGCAGGCGCGACAGCCCATCAGCATTGCCATGCTGCTTCGTACCTTTGAATTCTATTTGATATTGATGTGCCCCTAGGAAAAGGGACCATCTCTGGAGACGCTGTGCTGTCATCACTGAAACACCCTTCTTAGGGTTAAAAATGGATACCAACGGCTGATGGTCTGTCAGAAGTGTGAATTTTTGGCCCTGCAGGTAATGATTAAACTTCTTCACTCCCCATACAAGGCTGAGAGCCTCCCTATCGATCTGCACATAGTTGCGCTCAGCGGAGGTCAATGATCTGGATGCAAACGCGACTGGCCTTTCCGTGCCATTTGGCAACTTGTGTGAGAGTACTGCCCCAATACCATATGGAGAAGCATCACAAGCCAACCGAATAGGCAGTGTCGGGTTGAAGTGAGCCAACACTTCCTCTGAGGTGATCAATTCTTTGCTTTTGCGAAATGCATTCTTACAGTTTTCGCTCCATTCCCATGGTACCCCCTTCTGTAAAAGAGCGTTTAGCGGGTGCAGTACCGTGGATAGATTTGGTAGAAATTTATGGTAATAGTTAATCAATCCTAGAAACGACCTCAACTGAGAGACATTATCCGGAGCGGGAGCCTTTACAACTGCCTCTATCTTGTCAGGAGACTTATGAAGCCCCTCCCGATCAATGACATGACCACAGTACGAGATCCGCTTCTGGAAGAACTCACATTTCTGCCGATTAACTCTAAGTCCATACTCTTTCAGTCTGTTGAGCACCAGTTCCAAGTTTGCGAGGTGTTCCTCATCACCATCACCTGTAATCAGAATATCGTCCAGGTAACATTGTGTGCCTGGAATTCCCTGTAATACCTGCTCCATGGCCCTCTGCCAAATTGCTGGAGCCGATGCCACTCCAAAAACCAGCCTATTGTACCGGTACAAACCTCGATGCGTGTTGATCGTGAGGTATTGGCGTGACTCTTCATCAACCTCCATCTGCAAGTACGTCTGCGCCAGGTCTATCTTGGTGAAGTGTTTCCCGCCAGGCAACGAAGCAATAATATCCTCAATCCGCGGAAGCGGATACTGCACCGTGTGAAGCACCGGATTAATGGTGATTTTGAAATCTCCACAGATGCGAACCTTCCCTGGTTCTCCTGGCTTGTTGCTCGAAGGACGTTTCATAACGGGAACAATGGGCGTAGCCCACTCACTCCAATCTACCTTAGACAGTACACCTGAACGTTCTAGCGCTTCCAGTTCCGCTTCTACAGTAGGTCGTATTGCATAGGGTACCGGTCTGGCTTTAAAAAATTTTGGGTGTGCATGTTCATCAATCTTGATGTTTGCCGTAATTCCTCTCAGTGTTCCCAGTCCCTGCTGGAACACCTCTTTAGGTTTTGGACAATCGTTTAGGTTTGACATCTGTTTCCCCGGAATCTACCGTTAGTGCCTTCAAGGAGTGCCAGTCCATATTCATTTTCCTAATCCACTCCCATCCCAGTAGTGGTGGACCTCCTTCAGGTTGCACATATAAGTCCATTACTTGGCTTTCTTCGCCCTTGTGGTCCACTTTTACCTCTATCTTTCCGATGGGGTACACTCTTTGCCCCGTGTATGTTTTCAATATTATCTCCGTATCCCGTAGGGGAATATGTTGGAATAACCTTTTGTAATCTTTCTTATTCATGACCGTCAATGCCGATCCAGTGTCCAATTCCATCTTTACTTGGACTCCTGCTATCTGAAGGGTGACCCAAATTGTCTGGAGATCTGCATCCTTACCAACGTTGTGTACTCTTAAGCTACCCAGTTCATTACTGCTAGCGTCTGAATCTGACTTCTGTTCGGTCGAACTGTTCTTTGTCACCTTGTGTACCTTTATGTATTTTCCTTGCGGTGACTTTTTGTTGCTGGTCTTCTTTCCTGACCGGCATACTTTAGCTATGTGGCCAAGCCTGCCACACGTTCTGCATTCTTGGTTTTCAAACCAACACTGGTTCTGATCGTGCGTTGTCTTTCCACAACGATAACATTTTACAGTACTCAAACCCAATTTATTTGTACTGAGTTCCGGTGACCGTAGCTGCATTACTGCTGTGCCTCTCGCTGCGGCTTCGTGTGCTGCTGCCATAGTGACCGCTTTCTCAAGCGTCAGCTCATTCTCCTCGAGCAGTCGCTTTTGTGTATCTTCTTTTAATAAACCACACACAAATTTATCTCGTAGCGCCTCTGTCAGTCTCGTTCCAAACTGACAGTACTTTGCTAGCTTACGCAATTCCATTAAATATTCAGCATTGCTTCCATCCTTCAGCTGCATTCTGCTGTAAAATTTAAATCGTTCCGCTAGCATCAGCGGCGTGGGGTTTAGATGATTTTTCAGGACAGTAACAATCTCCTCGAACGTCTTATCCGCTGGTTCATCTGGTGATAAAAGGTGTTTCAATTGCCCGTATGTCTTCGCACCCATTAAGTTTAATAATGTTAGTGCTTTCTCTTCATCTGGGATTTTATTTGCTTTACAATAATTTTGTATGCGTTCTACATACATGGACCAATCTTCGATGTCGCTATCAAAGGTATTAATGTTCCCATGTTTAGGCATCGTTGCAATTTAATTTACTTTTATTTTTATCCAAGATGGCGGCTTCCCGCTCTTGTCTTCGTCCTCCGCCTACAAAATGGCGGTTTTCCCGCGCTTGGCGGTCTTCACCCGTCCCCCGACGCTGTCTCCGCTTCACCGCGGCTCTCGCGCCTTCAGTTGGCCCAGACGCTGCGCCTTTTTAGCCCGAATGCGGCCCGGCCCTTATCACCAGCCGTGATCGATGTCCCCGCGCTGCGCCTTTTGGCCCGAATGCGGCCCGGCCCTTTTCTCCGGTCGCGATCGATCTCACCGCCCTTATTCCTCCGTCTTCCCTCCCCGTCTGTACAGCCAACGCGGCCGACTTTCTGGTCGCGTCGCTGCCCAGCTTACCCACCACCGAGGTAGAAAGAAGATAGCTGACAGCCGCCGATGGAGGCTTCGAGTTCAGGATGTCTTCTGCACTCTGGTTTCTCGATGTCTGCTGCACGACGTGTCTTCCAGCAGGGTGATGAGGGTGGAAGCCTCTCTTCGACGTCCATTCTGTGGACGAAGCCGCCGTGGATATAAACTGCCGCAGGATAAGAATCGGACTCGTCGCCACTGTTAAGTCTGTGTGTTCCAGTTGTAATTACTAACACAGACTACAAGATTAAAGTTCAACAGGTCTTTACTGGTTGGAGGTCAGGACTATACTAAATACAATATTACTACACAGTGCTTATATACCGGTGGTCACCACCGGTATTACGTATACAGCAGCCAGAGAAAGTAGTACATCTCTTAAGATGGAACAGGCTTAAGTTCTCTTAAGGTGGAACAGGTTACATACACCACACCAACGAAGCTAATGGAAAAGAGTTTTGAAGACATAGTAACGATACTGATAGCAGAAAGATTCAAGTTTCACAAACGGAACCAGCATAAGGATGAAAGCAATGCTGATTATTTAACAGAACTGCGCAAACTATCGAAACACTGCCAGTTTGGAGCGGGACTGGCAGATGCCTTAAGGGACAAGTTTGTGTGTGGGCTTCAAAGCGAAGGAACCCAGAAACAGCTTTTATCTGAAAAGGACTTTACGCTGGAAAAGGCTTTCAGCATTGCGGTATCATATGAAGCAGCAGCATGGAGCGCTGCAGAGATACAACAGAGACCGCAAGAATATGGCACAAACGAAATGTCATATGGAACAGAGAAGTGCTATCGCTGCGGCAGAACAACACACGACCAGAATGATTGCTGGTTCAAAGACAAAGTGTGCAGACAGTGTGGAAAAGTAGGACACATAGCACGAGTCTGCAGGTCGGGAAAGAAAACCAGCAATAAGAAACCGACCAAAGGGACGTACAAGAAGGTACATAAGATAACGGAGAATAGTTCAGACTAACAAAAGAGTGATAACAACTCCAAAAGCAGGGAACTGAGTTGTCTGAAACTACATAATGTGATCACAACGGAGGATCACCGAACCACTTGGGTCACTCTCAAGATAGCAGGAGTCCAGGTAAAGATGGAATTGGACACCGGGTCAGCTCTAGCAGTCATAAACCGAAGGGACTACGAGCGGCTATTCTCACACATACACTTGAGAGACACAAAAATTATTTTGAAGATGTACACGGGGCAAAAAGTCTACCCCAAAGGAAAAATAAGGTTGACCGTTATATATAACGGTAAGGAAACACCAAAGCTAGACCTGTATGTATTGTAAGATGGCGGACCACCATGACTGGGACGTGCATGGATCCGGAAAATACAACTGGATTGGCATTCCATACAGGCACTGACTGTGGCTGACAAAAAGGATGACGACGTCACACCTGGGTGACTGTCAAAGATCCTAACTGACGTGAAGGAAGTGTTCCAGCAAGGACTCAGAACACTAAAAGGCATGACAGCGACGATTAAAATTGAAGAAAACGCAAGCCCAAAATTTTTTAAGGCCAGACCGGTACCTTATGCGATCTGCCCAGCCGTCGAAGCAGAGCTGGAGAGTCTGGAACGTTCAGGTGTACTGTCCAAGGTAGACTGGAGCGAGTGGGCTACACCCATCGTCCCTGTGATGAAAAAGTCGTTGAGCAGCACGCCTGGGGAACCAAGGAAGGTTCGCATCTGTGGGGACTTTAAGGTAGCAGTGAACCCGGTCCTTCACACCGTACAATATCCACTTCCGTGGATTGAAGATATTTTCACCTCGCTATCTGGAGGGAAACTGTAAGGAATGACCCAGATTCTGCCTCGCCTCGCCACCGGAGGGCTCCATGAACTCTCTTAATTGTGTCCTCTTTTTGTATAAACCAAAAACAGACATTAAACAAATAAACTGTAACAAAAAGTCCAATAACCCCTAAACAAAACTTAACCAATCAAATTAAAATTTGGTTATTTAAACCGACTATGCACTCCAGTCCCCGCGGCACCCACCGGTCACGAAAGAGCTCGAGCTCGCCGGCGGACACCGCGTGCTCCATCTCTAGGGCCACCCGGCCGCGAACATGGCCGCGGAAGAGAGTGAGGCAATCCGGCCGGACGACCCCCTCGACCGCCCGCTGCCTGGACCAATTAATGGCTTTCTTGGCCAGGCCCAGGAGCAGACCCACGAGGAGGTCCTCCAACCTGCCCGCTCCCCTCCGCACCGGGTGACCGTAGATCAAGAGCGTGGGACTGAAGTGCAACCAAAATTTGAGGAGCAGCCCCTTCAAAAAATGAAAGAGGGGCTGCAACCTCCCACACCCAACATAAACATGAAACACGGACTCCTCCAGACCTCTTAATTGTGTCCTTCTTTATTCATTAATTGTATTCACCTGTGCATTGTTAGATACCTACTATTTAAGTGGTGTTCACTTTATGTTCATTGCTCAGTCTTGAGTTGCACTGCCTGGTGATACCGCTTGCTGGTCTGCTTGCCTGTATTCTGTACTGTTGTTATTTTGTTTATGTCAAGTAAAATCAACCTTTGTTTTGCAACCTAACCTCTGCCTCAGTTTGCCTTACTGCAGTTGGGTCCACCGAGTTCCGGTCCTTACAGCAAGACTGAGCCAAAACATGGACCCAGCAGAGAAGGACCAATGGCCAAGACAAGTTTCTGAACAGCTACAACTGATCTTGAACGAACTGCAGTGTCTCGCCACGGCAGTCTCCCGAAGCCAGAATCTGCTGGAGGGCCTCGTCATCACTTTCCATCCGAGCCAGAAACAGAGTCAGGTGATCCAAGCCGCTCCTGCACCGTTACCCGCTCCTATGGTTTCGCCTTCTCCTCTGAGAGAACCCCGATTACCTGCACCCGAGCGCTACGACGGTAACCCAGGAGGATGTCGAGGTTTCCTAATCCAGTGTTCCCTGGTTTTCCAACTGCAGGGTTCATTATTTCCCAGTGACTGTTCCCGAGTGGCCTACATCATTTCGCTACTTACCGGCAAGGCGCTTACCTGGGGTCCAGCCGTCTGGGAACAGCAAACGCCGGCATGTTTAAACTACCAACTTTTCTCGGAAGAAATGAGAAGGGTTTTTGATCACCCTGTCAGTGGGAGAGAGGCATCTAACAAACTGCTTCGGCTTCGCCAGGGGGTTCGTAGCGTTGCGGACTACGCTATTGAGTTTCGCACTCTCGCTGCAGAAAGCCAATGGAATTCGGAGGCGCTCATCGCCACCTTTCGCCACGGTCTCACGGATGAGATCAAGGATGAACTGGCTTCCAGGGATCCAGTGAGTGATTTGGAGTCTCTTTTTGATATCTCCGTTCGTGTGGATAATCGTCTCCGTGAGAGGCAAAGAGAACGCCACTCCTTTTTCATTCCGTTTCCAGAGACCAGAGCTTTTCCTGCTTCGAAGCCATCTGAGAACCTCCTTGCCATCCCGAGTCCATCTTTGACCGATCCAGAGGAGCCCATGCAGGTGGGAGTAACCCGCCTCTCGCAACCCGAACATGATCACCGAATGAGAGAGGGATCTTGCCTCTATTGTGGGAAAGCTGGCCACTTTCGCTCTTCCTGTCCAGAGTTGGTGGGAAAAGCCAGGGCTCATCCAGGACGGAGGGACCTGAGATGAGCGTAATCATCCCTTCCGACCCCACTGTTTCTAGGGTTTTGCTGGCGTCCTCCCTTTTCTGGGGCAATCAACAACATGATCTTAAGGCCCTGGTGGATTCGGGGTCTGATGGTAACTTCATAGATCTGGGGTTAGCTAAACAGCTCAAGATTCCCCTGACCCATCCTGATCACCCCCTCACTGTTGTTGCCCTGGATGGAAGACCCCTGGGCTCTGGAACCATTCACCATCATACTGCCCCCCTGTGTTTGGGCGTGGAAGGACAACATTTTGAGACCATCCAATTCTCTCTTATCCACTCTTCCCAGTTTCCATTAATTCTGGGTTACCCTTGGTTGGCCTGCCATAATCCTCGCTTGGATTGGGTCACCGGCCGGCTTACGGAATGGGGCTCCGCCTGCCATACTACCTGTCTTCGCGCCAAGTCTCCTTCCCAGCCCCAGGAGTTCCCATCACACTCTGAATTGTCCCGAGTGCCACCCGAGTATGAGGATCTAAAAGAGGTCTTCAGTAAGGTTCGAGCCACATCACTTCCCCCTCATAGGCCATATGACTGTGCCGTTGACCTCCTGCCTGGGACATGCCCACCTAGGGGTAGGATCTTTTCCCTTTCTGCTCCTGAGACCGCCGCCATGGAGGAGTACATCCGTGATGCCCTCGCCGCTGGCTTCATCCGTCCGTCCACCTCTCCTGCTGGTGCCGGTTTTTTCTTTGTGAGTAAGAAAGATGGAGGTCTCCGTCCCTGCATCGACTACCGTGGCCTTAACCGGATTACTATAAAGAACCGTTATCCTCTTCCGCTCATGTCAACGGCCTTCGAGCTACTTCAGGGAGCCACGGTCTTCACAAAATTGGACCTCCGCAACGCCTACAACCTCATCCACGTCCGCGAAGGGGACGAGTGGAAGACGGCATTCAACACACCTACTGGACACTGAGTACCTGGTTATGCCCTTTGGATTGACCAACGCCCCTGCTGTGTTCCAGGCGCTCATCAATGACGTTCTCCGAGACATGCTGAATCGCTTTGTTTTTGTCTACCTGGATGACATTCTCATTTTCTCCAAAACTCTTCACGATCATGTCCAGCATGTAAGACATGTCCTGCAACTTTTGCTTAACGACCTCTTGTTTGTCAAGGCGGAGAAGTGTGAATTTCACGTTTCCACGGTTTCATTTCTGGGCTTCATCATCTCCAGCGGCAACATCCAAATGGACCCTGGCAAGACCCAAGCTGTCCGAGATTGGCCACCACCCACCTCTCTCAAACAGGTGCAACGTCTCTTGGGGTTTGCTAATTTCTATCGGAGATTCATCAGAAACTTCGGCACCATTGCTGCTCCTCTTAACGCCCTCACCAAGACCGCCTCTACCCGGTTCAGTTGGTCCGCTGAGGCTGCGCAGGCTTTCGAGGATCTCAAGCGGCGCTTCACGTCTGCTCCTGTCCTCGTTATTCCGGATCCCTCACTCCCCTTCATTGTCGAGGTGGATGCCTCGGATATAGGAGTGGGCGCCGTTTTGTCCCAGCGGTCTAACGACAACAAACTGCACCCTTGCGCCTTTTTCTCTCGCCGACTCACTCCCGCTGAACGAAACTACGATATTGGGAACAGGGAATTACTGGCAGTTAAGTTAGCACTGGAGGAGTGGAGACATTGGTTGGAGGGGTCTAAACACCCGTTCATTGTCTGGACAGACCATAAGAATCTGGCCTATATCCAGGAGGCCAAACGACTTAACTCTCGTCAAGCTCGCTGGGCACTGTTTTTTAATCGTTTTGACTTTGTCCTATCATATCGTCCAGGTTCCAAGAATCTCAAGCCTGATGCGCTCTCCAGGCAATTTGATCCACCCGAGCGGGAGAAACAACCAGAACCTATTATTTCTACTTCCCGAATTGTAGCACCGGTTTGCTGGGGGATCGAGACGCTGGTCAGAAAGGCGCAACAGAGGGAGGCAGACCCTGGCAACGGCCCACCCGGTCGCCTTTTTGTCCCCAACACGACTCGCTCACAAGTCCTGCAGTGGGGGCATTCGTCGCGACTCACCGGTCATCCAGGCGCATCCAGGACGCTGGAGTTTCTTCGTAGAAGGTTCTGGTGGCCCACCATGGAGAAGGACGTAAAGGCGTTCGTGGCAGCTTGTGCCATTTGTGCACGAAACAAGAACCCTCGATCTCGCCCCCAGGGTTTGCTGCATCCTCTCCCCATTCCCACTCGCCCCTGGTCACACCTCTCGGTGGATTTCATCACAGGCCTTCCACCATCTCAAGGCAACACTGTCATTCTGGTCATCGTAGATCGCTTCTCCAAAGCCTGTCGTTTTCTGCCCTTGCCCAAGCTTCCCTCAGCCCAAGAGACAGCCGAGCTCATGGTCCAGCATGTTTTCAGGTTATTCGGTTTGCCCCTTGACATCGTTTCTGACCGTGGTCCACAATTCACCTCCCGGTTTTGGAGAGCCTTCTACAAGCTCATTGGAGCTACTGTCAGTCTTTCCTCGGGTTTCCATCCTCAGTCGAACGGTCAAACAGAACGGATCAACCAAGACCTGGAGACGACCCTGAGGTGTCTCGTGTCCGCTAACCCTGCGACCTGGAGTCGTCACATCGTCTGGGCTGAGTACGCGCACAACACCTTGCGCTGCTCCTCCACAGGACTGTCGCCGTTCGAGTGCCAGTTCGGTTTTCAGCCTCCACTGTTCCAGGAGCTCGAGGTGGGGGTTCCGTCCGCGGAGAAGTTTGTCCAGCGTTGTCGGCGGACCTGGAGAAGAGCGCGGCTGGCCTTGCAACGAGCTTCTCGACAACGGCAGGTCCAGGCCAACAAGCGGCGCAGACCGGCCCCTTCATTCCGTCCTGGTCAGAGGGTCTGGCTTTCTACGCAGGATCTCCCGCTGCGAGTGGAGTCCCGCAAGCTGGCGCCCCGTTTCATCGGCCCCTTCATGGTATTGAGAAAGGTCAATGCGGTGTCCTACCGTCTCCAGCTACCCCGCTCCATGCGGATTCATCCTACTTTCCATGTCTCCCGGCTTCGGCCAGTGGCCAGCAGTTCCCTGGCGCCTGCCACGAGGCCTCCTCCTGCTCCCCGCATCATCGACGGCCAGCCTGCTTACACGGTCCGTCGCCTGATGGACTCTCGCCGGGTTCGCGGGGGCCTCCAGTTCCTGGTGGACTGGGAGGGATATGGTCCGGAGGAACGCTCTTGGGTCCCGGACCGAGACATCCTGGATCGCGATTTAGTACGGAATTTTTTTCGTCGTCACCATGGACTTTCTGGGGGAACGTCAGGGGCCGTTCCTAGGGGGGAGGAGGGAGGGGGGGAGGGGGGGGGGGGGTCCTGTAAGGAATGACCCAGACTCTGCCTCGCCTCGCCACCAGAGGGCTCCATGAACTCTCTTAATTGTGTCCTTCTTTATTCATTATTGTATTCACCTGTGCATTGTTAGATGCCTACTATTTAAGTGGTGTGCACTTTATGTTCATTGCTCAGTCTTGAGTTGCACTGCCTGGTGATACCTCTTGCTGGTCTGCTTGCCTGTATTCTGTACTGTTGTTATTTTGTTTAAGTCAAGTAAAATCAACCTTTGTTTTGCAACGTAACCTCTGCCTCAGTTTGCCTTACTGCGGTTGGGTCCACCGAGTTCCGGTCCTTACAGGAAACGCTTCACTAAGATTGATCTGGCCCAGGCGTATCTGCAAATGGAGGTAGAAGAAGCATCAAAAAAATACCTCACTATCAACACCCATAAAGGTCTCTACCAATACAACCGGCTGGTATTCGGGGTAGCATCAGCTCCCGCTATTTGGCAGAGGGCAATGGAACAAGTCCTGCAAGGGATCCCAGGGACCCAGTGTTATTTGGACGACATCCTGGTCACGGGCAAAAATGACAGTGATCACCTTGCCAACCTGGAGCAGATGCTCACTAGATTGCAGGAATATGGGCTCCGAGCTAACCGCCCCAAATGCGAGTTTTTTAGAAAACAGATCTCGTATTGTGGCCACGTTATCGATAAAGAGTGGTTACATAAGTCCCCAGAGAAGATTGAGGCAGTAGTCAAGGCTCCAGCACCGGAAAATGTGTCACAACTGAGGTCGTTCCTCGGGCTGGTAAACTACGACCATCAGTTCTTGCAAAATTTGTCTACAATACTACACCCACTGAGCACCCTACTGCAAACTGGGGTGCCATGGAAGTGGAATGACAAATGTAGACGAGCTTTCCAGAAGAACAAAACACTAATCACATCGAAAGAGGTATTGGCCCATTACAACCCAGCATTACCAATTTGGTTGGCATGTGATGCGTCACCCTACGTCATTGGAGCAGTGCTGTCGCACAAATTCTCGGACGGCTCAGAGAGGCCAATAGCCTTTGCGTCACGATCACTAACCTCAGCCGAGCGTAACTATGCCCAGATTGACAGGGAGGCCCTCAGCCTAGTGTGGGGAGTGAAAAAGTTCAATCACTATCTGCACGGGCAGAAATTCACCTTGCTGACTGATCACCAGCCTCTTGTCTCCATTTTTAATCCGAAGAAGGGCGTTCCGGTGATGACTGCGCAACGACTACAAAGATGGTCACTTTTTTCCTAGGGGCGCACCACTATGAGATTGAATATAAGGGCACGAAACAGCATGGAAATGCTGATGGGCTATCACGCCTGCCACTGCCTACTGCGGAGGAAGCACCAGCAGTGGATCCTGTCGAAATATTCCATTCGACTATAGTTGAATACCTACCGGTAACTAACGCTTGTATCGAAAAGGAAACCCAAAATGACCCGACACTGTCTCGGGTATATGATTTGACGGTGAAGGAATGGCCAGCACATGGCGACGCACTGTTGCCAGCATTCGCGACAAGGAGAAAACAGCTGTCAGTGTGCCGGGGGACCTTGATGTGTGGATCCCGAGTGGTAATTCCACCCAAGTTAAGGGAGAGAGTGCTCAATGAGCTTCAGGAGGGTCATCTGGGAGGGGTAAAAATGAAAAGCCTAGCCAGGGCTTATGTGTGGTGGCCAGGAATCGATAAACAAATTGAGGACCTGACCAAGAGCTGCTCAGGATGCAAGAAAGTCCAAAATGCTCCACCACAGGCCCCTCTACACCCATGGGAGTGGCCCTCATCTCCATGGCAACGGGTGCATATTGATTTTGCTGGTCCATTCATGGACTCAATGTTTTTAATAGCCGTGGATGCGCACTCGAAATGGCCTGAAGTCATCAAAATGTCCTCCACCACCACGGAGAAAACTATTGCAGTCCTACGGACCATTTTTGCCAGGAATGGATTGCCAGAACAGATTTGCACCGACAACGGACCACAGTTTGTGTCCGAAGATTTCCGGAGGTTCTTGAAAAAGAATGGGGTAAGGCATTACACATCCGCCCCGTATCATCCAGCCACAAATGGATTGGCTGAGAGTTTTGTACAAACCTTTAAGAAGGCAATAAAGGCTATGTACAATGACAACATTCCGCTGCAGCACAAGGTGGACAATTTCCTGTTCGCCTACCGGAATGCGACACATGCAGTCACCAACCGGGCCCCAGCCATGATGTTCTTTAACCGAAGGTTAAGATCTCGCCTGGATTTGCTCAGACCAAACGTACGAAGAGATGTTGAGAGTAAGCAATTCCAGCACATCCATGAGAAGCCAACAAGGAGCTTTAATGTAGGGCAACCAGTCTTGGCCCTCGACTACCGAACAGAAAAATGACAGCCAGGAACGATATGCACACGGCAGGGCCCACTAATGTACACAGTGGACGTTGGGGAGAGCATCGTGAGATGCCATGCTGACCAGATCCTAGAGTCACAGGAACAAGTCAACCCCATGCCTCGCCCATACGTACCTGGTGATGAACCCGACATATAGGTCGCATCTACCCCAGAAACAGTAGCATCAGAAGCTGAGATGGTTCAGTGATAGTAGATTGGCGGTTAGGATCAGATCAGCCATGATCTTATTGAATGGCGGAGCATGCTCGAGGGGCCGATTGGCCTACTCCTGCTCCTATTTCTTATGTTCTTATGATGAACCAACCGACGACAGGGGGCCAGAATCGCCTCCGCACCAACAGCAAGACACTTGGGAAAGGCACTATCCAAAAAGGATCAGGAAGCCTCCCCAAAGACTGAATTTATAAATAGACTATTTTCAGCTAATGTTGCATGTTAAAAGTGTTAATTGTAATTAGTTTGATATTTAATTGTTAAATGAGTGTTATGGTACTGCTAACCTAAAAGGGGAGGAATTGTAATATATGTACCTTTAAGGGGGGAACTACTTTCTACAGCTCATGTATACTGTAGTACCGGCAGTGACCACACCTGTATATAACGCTGAGTAGTAATCTGTTGTTTCCATTGCAGTTTGAGCCACGTTGAGTAAACACCTATTGTACCATTCTCCGCAGTCCATTTCTTATTATACACGGACGTAACATCCTCCATTCACTCCACACTCGCAGCGACCATGGAGACAAAACCTGCCAGAGACGCCTGCATCTGTTCCTGGAGCTCCAGCACCGCTGATCTTATGGATGGACCCAGAGACAGAGGGTCGACATGCTGCTGAGCCGAGCTGGCAGAGCCCTGCGCCCTCCGACGAGGGCTCTCCACTGCTGTCCCTATCTCCACGATCTGCTGATGCTCACTTGTGAGCTGTGATACACCAGGTGACAACACTACTCTATGTCCCGAAGGTCCCACCGAGGTGTGAGTGTCTGCGCTGGTGCTGGGTGCGCTGAATTCTGCTGACACTGCACCCTCAGAGGTTGCAGCTTCCTCTGAGGAGTCTGGATGCTCAGGCTGTTCCTCCTGGCTAGTGGGGACGGGTGCTGTCGATGGTCCTGTGGGGGAGTAAAGGAAAGAGTCAGAGATGTGAGGCCAAGGTTACATGCACATTGCATATTGCAGATGATCATTAGTCCATCTGTTAGAGCTTCAGAATCATTATCAGCGACTCATGCAATGTCAATGAGAGAGATGGAAAACTATTCTATCACCAGCTTGCTGTGATGCACCTGTCTGTCCGTCCCCCACTTGCGCATCTTCCTCCACTCCTACAATCTCCAGGACTGCCTCCTCCCAGGGGGTGAGGTGGGCTACTGAGGGTGGCCCTCCTCCTGTCCTCGCTCATTCTCGCTTATTGTGAGCTCTCTTTTCCTGCAATGAGGGAGACAAGTGGAGTTTGAGTGAGAATGAAGGAGTGAGTGTAGAGAATCCATAGCAGACATACTTTCAGTTGTGTTGAAAGCATCAGAGTGATAGGGAGTGTGAGGGCTGCATAGTCGAATAGTTAGGTGAATGTGACCATAGAGAGAGAGGGAATGGATAAGGGTGCATGGATGTCAGTGTCAAGTGGGATGTGAAGGAAGAGATTGCTAAAGCTGAGTGCTGGTGAGGAAAGGCAATGGGGATCAGATTGAGGGTGATGGGAAATCCATACTCACTTTTCCAGTGCGCAGAAGGTCATGAAATCTCTTCCTGCACTGTATCCATGTTCTGCGGGGTACTGATAATGAGTTGACCTCCTCTGCCACCTGGATCCACACAGGCTTGGTCTGCTGGGGAGGCTTCTTCCTCCCTGAAGAAGGGAAGAGCACCTCTTTATGAGCTCTTGCTCCCTCAACTAAAGCTTGCAGGGCAACGTCATCAAACCTGGGGGCAGACCGAGGTCTCTCGCTGGTCATTCTGCCTCCAGGTCCCTCTAGGCTGAAGGGGCAAAAGGTTGGCAGTCTGCAGAAGAAGCAAGGCTTGTTGCAGACCTTAAATGCAGCAGCAATGATGACGTCATCGGAGGGGACTTTCAGTCATGAAAAATCCCTTTGCAAAGGCTTCCCACACGTTGGAAATCAATTGGCCAATTGAGTTAAAATTGCATCAATCTCCCACATCCATTTAGATTCGTGTGGGAAACACGAAATTCGGTTAACACGACAACAGCCCGCACCTGAGCTAAAATCACCCCCGTCTCCATTTAATTGTTTTATTTCTTCTGCAAAGGTCAGCTATCTTTGACCGCATATTTATGGATGTGATCTTTCATGTTAGTCCCTCTTACTCCATTAAGTGAAACTGCCAGCGATGTCAGTTTAACTCTTTCCCCACTGCAATCCCCCCTTTTGGTACTTGGCCCTTGCCCAAGTTAAACCACATGTATAAGCATCGCTGTGCCTCCTGCCCCATGCGGTGATCAGTCGCTGGTTCGGGAGGCCCTGCATACCCATCATGTACAGAGCAACCATGTGTTTTCCAACTCTTTCCGACTCGCTTTAGCTCTTTGTTTGGTCCATTTCTTTTTACAAACGGTGCATGCTGCTATTCCCCATCCTATAGCCATGACTAACTGTACTATCACTAATATATGAGAAATGATACGGATCCATGGGTGTATGTTAACATTCATTCCCCAATCCTATAGCTTCTCATACCACGGAACTTCATGTAGCTCTACCTCTATGTCCTTTTCTAATTCCCCAAGCTTCCTTTGCAACACTGGGTATTGTTTCACCATCTTACTTAAATCCTCTTTCATTTCTCGCAGATCCTCTTGCAGGCGGGGTATTGGGGCCCCTACCGGATCTTCATAATTAACCAACTTGTCCTTTAGACTATCTGGCACATTTAGTTTTATCTCCTTGATTGGCCATTGGTTTTTTTATCTGGTTTTTCGCCTCTCCCGGGAGATCACATGGGTTCGGGTGGGATGGAGAGTGATAGTAGATTGGTGGTTAGGATCAGATCAGCCATGATCTTATTGAATGGTGGAGCAGGCTCGAGGGGCCGATTGGCCTACTCCTGCTCCTATTTCTTATGTTCTTATGTATACACCAATCTGGTGTGTCCAATTGTCACAGGGATCTTTGGCGTAAAGCAGAAGTTGGCCATTGTGATTGCACATACAAGGTTACTATATTGGTACTCCGTCCCTGTGGTGGCTATACAATACTCCCCTTCACCTCTATATCCTGAGCGGGTGTGATGGTGATCAACATGTGTTAATTACAACACACACCCCTCTGTCTTATTATAGCCGCACTCATCCTTAGGGACTTCTCCAACCGGATGTGGGCATATCGTAAGCATGCCTTTCCTGTGGTATCCGTTTAGGGAGAGTCCTCTCATAGTACCATTCCTCCTGATGGCATAGGTATCAATTGGATAGTATTGGAGGTATGTCTCACCCCTCACTATGCCTATATTTGTTACCTGGTACTGTGGGTATGGAGCCGTGTCTAGTCCCACCACTGGTATCAGGAGTACCATGCCTATCATTGCTGTCACTTCTGCTTTACATTTTTGTATCACTGGATATACTCTGGTCATCCCTTTGAGGGTACAAGCACTCAGAAGGCCTGGATACTGGCTCATGCCATAGAGCTGTGTGCTGTTAATCCAGTCTGGTCCCTCGCCTTGCTGTATCTGTGCCAGATTATGTTTTAACTGTCCGGTAATCCATTGGCCATAGGCATGACACACGCCTCGCCCTACCCCGTCTTTTGTCTGTTCCTCATCTCTATGGATTAGTTTGTTGATAATGCTAGCATGCTCCTCTATAACCTTGATTCCCTCGAGTAATTTCCTTATTGTGTGTCCTCCTAACTCTGATCCTTGTCGAACCAAACCAGTTTCCATCTCTAAAATCTGTTATATTACCCCTTGTAGTCGTTCCACACTACTTTGGACTCCTTGTATATCTAGGGCATTAATGAATGATGTCCCCGTGTTTATTCCCGTGAGAATATTGGTTCCTAAGCTCCTTTTAATCCTTTGGTGGAATGCAGCATGTCCCCTGAAACTAGTAGCCCCTGTCACATCAGCAGCTTGAATAGTTACATTCTTTATCATATATGCATACAATTCCCTAGTTTTAGTAAACCTTTCACAATATCCTGGCCATTGTAATATGGTTAAGTTCATTAGCACTGGTACAATTTTGTGTCTCACGTTACCATACAATTGTTCTCCCTCGGTAAATAATACTAGCCCATTCATGGGTCCAGGTTTCATATCTGGACATTGTGGCAGCCTTGGTTCGCTTGTCTCTTCTTTCTGTGTATTGGGAGCCGTGGATGAGACTCCGAATGTGATTGTTCCATTAAAACATGGTGCTTCTTCATCATGTACTTGTCGTGTAATGTGGGATGTCCCTTCGCTTATTTTGTGACCCAGCAGTAAGCCCACCTTCATGGTGAAGCTTCCCTGTAAATTAAGCAGAAGCCTGGTCATCACCAGAGGTTAGTTTATCTCCGGTGTTTATTCCATTGTTCCTGTGGGATTTAAGATCAGATGGGTTATTGCTATATCGTTTTAATTGGGTCCAATGTTTCCATCTAACCTTTCCCCTCATATCTATACATGCGCACGTATCGCTGGTCATGATAACCTCAAATGGTCCAGTCCATCTAGGTGAGAATCCCGATCTCTCTGTCAATATTTTAACAAATACCTGCTCGCCCACCTTGTGTAGGGGCTCCGAGGCCCCCTGCTTTTGTGTAATTTTATCTCTGATGTCTTGTTGTTCTTTAACTTCTTGTATGAGCCCCTTCAATTGATTATCCAATGTTTGTACGTATTTCCTAATTTTATCTTTTAAGGGTCCTAGTCTCTCGCTACCAGATGCTACTGATTCCGGCAGATGCATTGCTCGTCCAGTCATGAGTTCATATGGTGTCAGTCCGGTCACCCTGTTTGGGATGGCTCTCAGCCGAATCAGGATACACGGAAGGACATCCACCCATCCCTGTCCGGTTTCGGCTATGGCCTTGCTAAAGGCTGTTTTCAGGGTTCTGTTCATTCGCTCTACCATGCCTGAGCTTTGCGGATGATAGGGGATATGGAACTTCTGTCTTACTCCCAGTAACTTACAAGCCTCTTTCATTACCTTTCCCGTAAAGTGGGTACCTTGATCTGAATCTATTTGCAACGGGACCCCCCATCTCGGTATCACGCCGTATGCAAATAGTCGGCCACAGTCTGAGCACTACAGTCTCTGGTAGAGAATGATTCCACCCACCTTGTAAACCGGTCTATTATCACTAGGCAGTATTTCTTCCCTCTGCTGTTATTCTACCAACTGCTATTGGTGTAGGCATCTCTGTGTCCTCCGCTGCTCTTGCTGCCTGATCAGCTAACATATTTCCTTTTTGTTGCTCGCTCACTATCTTACGGTCTGCCTTTATTTTAATCACTGCTACCTCTTCTGCTCCTTTTACCACTTCTACTAGGTCTCTCACTCCTTGCTCATGCTGTATTTGTCCTCCTCCGGAGGTTACATATCCTCTCCTATTCCACACTATCACATAATCATGCACTACCCAAACGCATATCTGCCATCTGTGTATATATTTACTCGTTTTCCTTTTGACAATATCAATGCTTCCGGGAGAGCCACTAGTTCTGCCACCTGTGCTGAGGTTCCTCCTTCAAGCCCTCCCTTTGCAACTGTTTCTCCGTTCTCGGATACTACTGCCCAACCGTGTGTGGCTCCCCATTTATATATCAGCGAGATCCGTCTACATAAAAGGAGTTTTCAGGATTTTCAATGGGCGATTCTGATATGGCTCCCCTGACCTCTTTTTCGAATACTAACTGACACTCGTGTGCCTCACCCTCTGATAGCATTCCCTCTGCGGGGTTGTCTCTATGTTCCCTTATAATCTGGACTGATTTGTCCTTGGGTATCAATACTGCTTCCCAAGCCGCCCTCCTTCTGTCTGAAACAGCCTTCATTTTGCCTGTGTTTAGCAGGTCCACACAAATTTACACCAACCAGAATTTCACCGTGGCCACAGTAAAAGTCTGGTTTTAATAGGTTAATTGATTTCAATAACTCCAATTCAATCCAGTTCAATTTTTTTTAACTAACCAGTATCACTTGGAAAAGAAAGAAACCAGAGCCACATTAACAAAGAAACAATTACCCATGCCTTGTAAACATGCAAATTCATTTCTTCCAGGCACATTGGCGACTGTGTCTTCAAGGTTGAAGCTTATATTTTGTAAAACAATTAACAAACTTAAAACAACACACGCTTGTCCATCATTCAAGACAAGTCTTCAATGGTATTATGTCCATGTGTAATTGAGACACGGACTGCAGGAGTTGGTTATAACAGGCCTTTACTGAGTGGAGACAAACTGGAACTAACTATGCAAAGTTACAACACAGGCTTATATACAGGGGTGGTCACTACTGGTACTGCAGTATACAGGGGCTGCAGAATATAGTTCCTTCTGCAAAGTACATACACTACAAACGGGTTAAACAGCTTTTAGCTCCCTGTACAAAAGAGTGGGTGGAGCTAAAACAAACACAACAGACATTTTTTTTCAAAGACAGAAACTTCCACACATTTAACACACACTTACACACAAACTGAGATTCCAGCATTCCTTTTAAGATTCCTTTCACTCAGCAAATCCTGGATTTTACTTGTTTTGGACAGAAGCTGTGTCGATAAAACTTTAATTCTTTCCTTATTCCCTTTCTTAAATTACTGGTGCACGGGTACAATTTTGGCACCCGTTTTTGGTCCAACTTCGAGTACGTCTACTCAACTCATAATATGCGCGAGCCACTAAAATGATAGCTTTTTCTTCCTTTAATTCTGTTTCCTTAGCCCACCATTCTCTTTGTTTTACCAGTGGGTCATTCGGTTGCCAATCGTTTTTAACCATTTTGTCAATTAATTTTTTACTTTTGTCCGCTAAATAGCGTGTCAGAGACCCCACCGGTCCCCACTCGAGTTTTTCGCTCCCCAGAGTTAATTGTTGTCAGCGGTACGTCCCTTACTTTACTCTCTCAGCGAGACAGTAATTGCAACAATTTTGTTCTGGCGATTTGTTGTCGGAGGTATGCTTAAACTTTCTGCACTACTTGAAACTCGCCTATTTTCCTTGTTGTCAGAGGTATGCTTAAACTTTCTGCACTACTTGCAACAATTTTGTTAGGGTAATTGTAATGTATATACCTTTAAGGGGGGAACTACTTTTTACAGCTCATGTATACTGTGGTACTGGCAGTGACCACACCTGTATATAGCACTGAGTAGTAATCTGTACAGTCAGTTCCAGACTGAGCCACGTTGAGTAAACACCTGTTGTACCATTCTCCTGCAGTCTGTGTCTTACGACTGACGGACACAACATTGGCGACGAGGCAAATTCGATCCTACCTGCAACTCTGCATCACCTCCCAGGGATTCGTTCCTGGAGACCAGTAGATTGGAGGTCAAGGCCAGAGACACGGGCGTTGACCACGGGCAACCGCCCAGTCATCCAGCAGAGACTCGAGAATTGCGGGGGAGGCTGTTGAGAGCCAGGCTTGGCTTTCCAGTCATGGTGGTCCAGCGAAGCGGGCTGGCAACAGGTAGTGCGCAGACCCTTCCCAGACAGCGGCGGGTTAGAGCCCGACCGAGCGGCACAGCAAAGGGCCGAGCAGCGTCGACGGGAGAGAGAGAGAGCGAGGGCAGAGCGCACAGGGCGCAGCCGGTGTTCAGGGGCCGAGCAGCGTCGAGAAGAGGGAGAGAGACGCGTAGAAACCCGCGAGGCTCCACCATTGCCACGAGGACCGCCGAGAACGGCATTGACAGCAGCGGGGGAGGAAGGAAAGTGCGGAAGACGCCATTTTAAACCATTTTAAACCACACCCAAAATGCCGAACAGAGGCAGTATCACCGCATTTGACAATGAAGTCGAAGATTGGACTACATATGTCGAACGAATAGAGGTATACTGCAAGGCAAATGAGGTGTTAGATGACAAGAAAGCGCCGGTATTGTTAAATTTAATGGGTGCAAAGACGTATGGCTTATTACAAAATCTAGTAACCCCAGCGAAGCCAGTGGAAAAGAGTTTTGGAGACATAGTGACGATACTACAGGAACATTTAAACCCCACACTGCTGCTGCTAGCAGAAAGATTCAAGTTTCACAAATGGAACCAGCATAAGGATGAAAGCAATGCTGAATATTTAACAGAACTGCGAAAACTATCGAAACACTGCCAGTTTGGAACGGGACTGGCAGATACCTTAAGGGACAAGTTTGAGTGTGGGCTTCAAAGTGATGGAACCCTGAAACGGCTTTTATCTGAAAAGGACCTTACGCTGGACAAGGCTTTCAGCATTGCGGTATCATATGAAGCAGCAGCACGGGGCGCTGCAGAGATTCAACAGAGACCACAAGAATATGGCACAAACGAAATGTCATACAGAACAGAGAAGTGCTATCGCTGCAGCAGAACAACAGACGACCACAATGATTGCTGGTTCAAAGACAAAGTGTGCAGACAGTGTGGAAAAGTAGGACACATAGCATGAAGTCTGCAGGTCGGGAAAGAAAACCAGCAATAAGAAATCTCCAAAAGAAAAGTACAAGAAGGTACATAAGGTGACGGAGAATAGTTCAGACGAACAAAAGAGTGATAACGACTCCGAAGGCAGGGAGCTGAGTTGTCTGAAACTACATAATGTGATCAAAACGGAGGATCACCAAACCATTTAGGTCACTCTCAAGATAGCAGGAGTCCAGGTAAAAATGGAATTGGACACAGGATCAGCCCTAACAGTCATAAACCGACGGGACTACGAGCGGCTATTCTCACACATACCCTTGAGAGAAACAAAAATTATTTTGAAGACGTACACGGGGCAAAAAGTCTAACCCAAAGGAAAAATAAGGGTGACCGTTATATATAACGGTAAGGAAACACCAAAACTAGACCTGTATGTATTGCAAGATGGAGGACCACCATTACTGGGATGTGAATGGATCCGGAAAATACAGCTGGATTGGCATTCCATACAAGCACTGACTGTGGCTGCCAAAAAGGATGACGACGTCACACCTGGGCGACTGTCAAAGATCCTAACTGACGCGCAAGAAGTGTTCCAGCAAGGACTCGGAACACTAAAAGGCATGACAGCAACAATTAAAATCGAAGAAAACGCAAGCCCAAAATTTTTTAAGGCCAGACCGATACCTTATGCAATCCGCCCAGCTGTCGAAGCAGAGCTGGAGAGTTTGGAACATTCAGGAGTACTGTCCAAGGTAGACTGGAGCGAGTGGGCTACACCCATTGTCCCTGTGATGAAAAAGTCGTTGAGCAGCACGCCTGGGGAACCAAGGAAGGTTCACATCCGTGGGGGCTTTAAGGTAACAGTGAACCCAGTCCTTCACACCGTGCAATATCCACTTCCGCGGATTGAAGATATTTTCGCCTCGCTATCTGGAGGGAAACGCTTCACTAAGATTGATCTGGCCCAGGCATATCTGCAAATGGAGGTAGAAGAAGCATCAAAAAAATACCTCACAATCAACACCCATAAAGGTCTCTACCAATACAACCGGTTGGTATTCGGGGTAGCATCAGCTCCGGCTATTTGGCAAAGGGCAATGGAACAAGTCCTGCAAGGGATCCCAGGGACCCAGTGTTATTTGGACGACATCCTGGTCACGGGTGAAAATGACAGTGATCACCTCGCCAACCTGGAGCAGGTGCTCACTAGATTGAAGGAATATGGGCTCCGAGCTAACTGCCCCAAATGCGAGTTTTTTAAAAAACAGATCTCGTATTGTGGCCACGTTATCGATAAAGAGGGGTTACATAAGTCCCCAGAAAAGATTGAGGCAGTAGTCAAGGCTTCAGCACCGGAAAACGTGTCACAACTGAGGTCGTTCCTTGGGCTGCTAAACTACTACCACAAGTTCTTGCCAAATTTGTCTACAATACTACACCCACTGAACACCCTACTGCAAACTGGAGTGCCATGGAAGTGGAGTGACGAATGCAAATGAGCTTTCCAGAAGAGCAAAACAATAATCAAGTCGAAAGAGGTATTGGCCCATTTCAAACCAGCACTACCAATTCGGTTGGCGTGTGATGCGTCACCCTACGGCATTGGAGCGGTGCTGTCACACAAATTCTCGGACGGCTCAGAGAGGCCAATAGCCTTTGCGTCACGATCACTACCCTCAGCCGAGCATAACTACGCCCAGATTGACAGGGAGGCCCTCAGCCTAGTGTGGGGAGTGAAAAAGTTCAATCACTATCTGCACGGGCAGAAATTCACCTTGCTGACTGATCACCAGCCTCTTGTCTCCATTTTTAATCCGAAGAAGGGCGTCCCGGTGATGACTGCGCAACGACTACAAAGATGATCACTCTTTCTCGGGGCGCACCACTACTAGATTGAATATAAGGGCACGAAACAGCATGGAAATGCTGATGGGCTGTCACGCCTGTCACTGCCTACTGCGGAGGAAGCACCAGCAGTGGATCCTGTCGAAATATTTCATTCGACTATAGTTGAATACCTACCGGTAACTAACGCTTGTACAGAAAAGGGGACCCGAAATGACCCGACACTATCTCGGGTATATGATTTGATGGTGAAGGGATGGCCAGCACATGGCGACTCACTGTTGCCAGCATTCTCGACAAGAAGAGAACAGCTGTCAGTGTGCCAGGGGACAGTGATGTGTGGATCCCGAGTGGTAATTCCACCCAAGTTAAGGGAGAGAGTGCTCAATGAGCTTCATGAGGGTCACCTGGGAGGGGTAAAAATGAAAAGCCTTGCCAGGGCTTATGTGTGGTGGCCGGGAATCGATAAACAAATCGAGGACCTGACCAAGAGCTGCTCAGGATGCCAGAAAGTCCAAAATGCACCACCATATACCCCTCTACACCCATGGGAGTGGCCCTCATCTCCATGGCAATGGGTGCATATTGATTTTGCTGGTTCATTCATGGACTCAATGTTTTTAATAGCCGTGGATGCGCACTCGAAATGGCCTGAGGTGATCAAAATGTCCTCCACCACCACAGAGAAAACTATTGCAGTCCTACGGACCATTTTTGCCAGGAACGGCTTGCCAGAACAGATTTGCTCCGATAATGGACCACAGTTTGTGTCCGAAGAGTTCCGGAGATTTTTGAAGAAGAATGGGGTAAGGCATTACACATCTGCCCCGTATCATCCAGCCACAAATGGATTGGCTGAGAGGTTCGTACAAACCTTTAAGAAAGCAATAATGCTATGTACAATGACAACATTCCGCTGCAGCATAAGGTGGACAATTTCCTGTTCGCCTACCGGAATGCGACACATGCAGTCATCAACCGGGCCCCGGCAATGATGTTCTTTAACCGAAGGTTAAGATCTCGCCTGGATTTGCTCAGACCAAACGTACGAAGAGATGTTGAGAGTAAGCAATTCCAGCACATCCATGAGAAGCCAACAAGGAGCTTCAATGTAGGGCAACAAGTCTTGGCCCGCGACTACTGAACAGAAAAATGGCAGCCAGGAACGATATGCACACGGCAGGGGCCACTAATGTACACAGTGGACGTTGGGGAGAACTTTGTGAGACGCCATGCTGACCAGATCCTAGAGTCACAGGAACAAGTCAACCCCATGCCTCGCGCATACATACCTGGTGATGAACCCGACGTACAGGTCGCATCTTCCCCAGAAACAGTAGCATCGGAAGCTGATGACCCAACCGACGACAGGGGGCCAGAATCGCCTCCGCACCAAGAGCGAGACACTCGGGAAAGGCGCTATCCAGAAAGGATCAGGAAGCCTCCCCAAAGACTGAATATATAAATGGACTATTTTCAGCTAACGTTGTACGTTAAAAGTGTTCATTGTAAATAGTTTGATATTTAATTGTTAAATGAGTGTTATTGTGCTGTTAATCTAAAAGGGGAGGAATTGTAATGTATATACCTTTAAGGGGGGAACTACTTTTTACAGCTCATGTATACTGTAGTACCGGCAGTGACCACACCTGTATATAGCAGTGAGCAGTAATCTGTAAAGTCAGTTCCAGAGTGAGCCACGTTGAGTAAACACCTGTTGCACTGTTCTCCGCAGTCTGTGTCTTACTACTGACGGACACAACAGTAATTTGATGTCAGAGGCATGCTTAAACTTTCTGCACTACTTGCAACTCGAGTTGTCAGAGGTATGCTTTAGACTTTTACTCCAAAGTTAACGGATTACTTGCAACTCATACCACGCCTATACTTCCGCGCGTTTCACCCTAACCCCAAGGCCGCTTGACTTATCGATTCAAACCTTTTAGTTCTTTGATTCCAAAGGGGGCGCTGGACACAAGACGGTGTTGCCTTGCCCTAACTGTACGTGGTATTTCAAAGTACGCCCGTGCCTCCCGTCCGTGTGAATCCTGTTCGTGATGCCAATTGTTGTGGAGTATTTTAAACCAACACTCGACACAAGGTTTTAGATCGATAGTCAAGTTGTCTTTATTACACCGATGGGGAGACAGTCTGCTCTGTCTTAGCCAGACTTCTCCAAATTGATACAGCAAACACTACATTTTTATATATTACAATACACATGGCCATCTCATGCACAATTCATTCCTGCCACCTGATTGGATCTTGGCCCACATGCACCTTCATGGATTGGTTATAAATCTTAATATAAACATGTGTAAGCTGCCTCTTCAATCAATCACTCAAACTGCTGAATGCTGATTAAAAGATACCTTGGGATGCAACCCAGATATAAAGTTTTTACAGGCAGCTGAAATCCCAGATACCCTGTCAGCATTTAATTGTTTTATTTCTTCTGCAAAGGTCAGCTATCTTTGACCGCATATTTAGGGATGTGGTCTTTCGTGTTAGTCCCTCTTTCCTACACCATTCAGTGAAACTGCCAGCGATGTCAGTTTAACGCTTTCCCCACTGCACTGGCGTGGGAGTGTTTGTTGGGGCAGTGTAGAGGGAGCTTTACTCTGTATCTAACCCGTGCTGTACCTGCCCTGGGACTGTTTGATGGGACTGTGTAAAGGGAGCTTTACTCTGTATCTAACCCGTGCTGTACCTGCCCTGGGAGTGTTTGATGGGACAGTGTAGTGGGAGCTTTACTCTGTATCTAACACGTGCTGTACCTGCCCTGGGAGTGTTTGATGGGACAGTGTAGAGGGAGCTTTACTCTGTATCCGACCCGTGCTGTACCTGCCCTGGGAGTGTTTGATGGGACAGTGTAGAGGGAGCTTTACTCTGTATCTAACCCGTGCTGGACCTGCCCTGGGAGTGTTTGATGGGACAGTGTAGATGAAGTTTTACTCTGTATCTAACCCGTGCTGTACCTGCCCTGGGAGTGTTTGATGGGACAGTGTAGTGGGAGCTTTACTCTGTATCTAACACGTGCTGTACCTGCCCTGGGAGTGTTTGATGGGACAGTGTAGAGGGAGCTTTACTCTGTATCTAACACGTGCTGTACCTGCCCTGGGAGTGTTTGATGGGACAGTGTAGAGGGAGCTTTACTCTGTAGCTAACCCGTGCTGTACCTGCCCTGGGACTGTTTGATGGGACTGTGTAAAGGGAGCTTTACTCTGTAGCTAACCCGTGCTGTACCTGCCCTGGGAGTGTTTGATGGGACAGTGCAGAGGGAGCTTTACTCTGTATCTAACCCGTGCTGGACCTGCCCTGGGAGTGTTTGATGGGACAGTGTAGATGGAGCTTTACTCTGTATCTAACACGTGCTGTACCTGCCCTGGGAGTGTTTGATGGGACAGTGTAGAGGGAGCTTTACTCTGTATCTAACCCGTGCTGTATCTGCCCCAGGACTGTTTGATGGGACAGTGCAGAGGGAGCTTTACTCTGTCTCTAACCCGTGCTGTACCTGCCCCAGGACTGTTTGATGGGACAGTGTAGAGGGAGCTTTACTCTGTAGCTAACCCGTGCTGTACCTGCCCTGGGAGTGTTTGATGGGACAGTGCAGAGGGGGCTTTACTCTGTATCTAACACGTGCTGTACCTGCCCCAGGACTGTTTGATGGGACAGTGTAGAGGGAGCTTTACTCTGTAGCTAACCCGTGCTGTACCTGCCCTGGGAGTGTTTGATGGGACAGTGCAGAGGGAGCTTTACTCTGTATCTAACCCGTGCTGTACCTGCCCCAGAACTGTTTGATGGGACAGTGTAGAGGGAGCTTTACTCTGTATCTAACTCATGCTGTACCTGCCCTGGGAGTGTTTGATGGGACAGTGTAGAGGGAGCTTTACTCTGTATCTAACCCGTGCTGTACCTGCCCTGGGAGTGTTTAATGGGACAGTGTAGAGGGAGCTTTACACTGTATCTAACCAGTGCTGTACCTGCACCAGGACTGTTTGATGGGACTATGTAGAAGGAGCTTTACTCTGTACCTAACCTATGCTGTGCCTGCCCTGGGAGTGTTTCATGGGACAGTGTAGAGGGCGCTTTACTCTGTATCTAACCTGTTGTGGGAGACTACAGTCTCCCGCGTAAAGAAATAGGCAACACAGCGAGCTACAAGAAATAGGTCTTTACTCCAACTCTCACAATACAGTACTGAATTCGTAAAGCCTGCGAACCTGTGATGACTCACAGATTGGTCACCTGCTGGAACCTGATTGGTTTTCCTTCTCTCAGCAGCAGGCAAGTCTGAACATGCCTTATTCCTCTCAGCTTGCAACTGTCTTGCGGGGGGAGGGGAATACAGCAGTTAAAAGGGGATTATACAGGTTTATCTACATACACACAGTGTTTCCCCAATGTGGCAACGCCACATACGCCCCCCCAGAATCCTCGTTAACTGTAAAAGTCAGTCTCTGCGGAGGTTTGACCAAACGGCCGTAGCGGCTGTAGTAGCCATCTGGCGTGTGAGGAGGGCTGTCTGGGAGGTCGGCCGGTTGGTTCGTCGGCTGGTCTGGTGGTTGGTCTGCCGGTGGGCTGGCTGGACGGGCTGCCGGCGAAGGTGGGGCGGCGGCCGGGAAGTAAGGTTCTGGCGTGTCTTGGTCCTCTTGTGGGGCCGCCGCCAACGCGGGAGGTCTGCCCCGCCGTGGGGGAAGAGCCGGACGAAACGGGAAGCTGAGGTCCAGGTGCGCTGGTTTGAGGCGGTCTACTGAAATAAGGTCCGGCTTCCCGCCGACGTCGATAAGAAAAGCTTTGTCCCCCGTCTCCAATACTGAGAAGGGGCCGGTGTATGGTGCCTGCAGCGGGCCTCTGTGCGCGTCCCGGCGCACGAAGACGAACTCCGCATGTCGTAAGTCCCGAGGCACGTAGGACGGCTGCGGGCCGTGTTGCGAAGTGGGCACTGGACGGAATTGCTGGGCCGCGTCCTGGTGCAGGGAAAGCTGTCTGGCGGCCGACCACGGCTCCGTTGTCAGGGGGAAGAAGTCGCCTGGTACTCTGAACGGTTGGCCGTAGACCATCTTGGCCACGGAGGTCCTCTTTGGGCGCGGTGTGCAATCCCAGGAGAACCCAGGGTAGTTTGTCGATCCAGCTGGTGTCGGCCAGGCTGGCGCGGAGGGAGGCTTTCAAGGAACGATGAAAGCGCTCGCAGAGCCCGTTGGCCTGCGGGTGGTAGGCTGTTGTCCTGTGCAACTTGGTGCCGAGGCCGGCGATGATGGCATTCCACAAGTGGGAGGTGAACTGGGGGCCTCTGTCCGAGGATATGTCGGTCGGCACGCCGAACCGGGCCACCCATGTCGAGACGAATGCTCGCGCGACGTCGGTCATGGTGGTGGAGGCGAGGGGAACCGCCTCGGGCCATCTGGTGGTGCGGTCGACGATCGTGAGCAGGTGTGTGAAACCGTGCGACGGCGGCAAGGGGCCTACCAGATCGACGTGGACGTGGTCGAAACGCCTCTCGGGCACCGGGAACTTAGCGTGCTGACACGCCACGCATGTGTTGGTCCAGTCTCTCACATCCTTGTGGAGTCCAGGCCAGACGAACTTGGCGGACATGAGTTTCTGAGACGCACGCATCCCTGGATGTGAGAGGCCGTGGATGATGTCGAAAACTCGCTTGCGCCAGGCGGATGGGATGACCGGCCTAGGCGAGGGGACTGAGACTTCGCACAGGAGGGTTGTGCCAGCTGCGTGGAAGTGGATGTCGGCCAGAGTGAGGCTGGTGGTTGACGTCCTGAGGGCCTGGATCTCCGCGTCGGCGGCCTGGTCTCTCGCCATGCTGGCATAGTCGACGCCCAGGTGCACTGCGTGGAGCGAGGGTCTTGAGAGGCAGTCGGCCACCAAATTGTCCTTGCCGGCGACGTGGCGGATGTCCGTGGTGAACTCCGAGATGAAGTTGAGTTGGCGCTGTTGGCGCGCGGACCAGGGTTCGGTTACTTTGGCCATGGCGAAAGTGAGCGGCTTGTGGTCCACGAATGCGGTGAACGGCCGGCCTTCCAGGAGGAAACGGAAGTGCCGGATTGCCAGGAACAGGGCCAGGAGCTCTCTGTCGAACGTGTTGTAGGCCTGCTCGTTCTTGCGCAGCTGTCGGCTGAAAAATGCCAGTGGCTGCCACGCGCCTTCGACCCACTGTTGCTGGATAGCGCCGACGGCATAATCCGAGGCGTCTGTGGTGAGGGCGGTCTTGGCACCCGGGATGGGGTGGGCCAGTAGTGTGGCGTTGGCCAAGGCGCTTTTGGTCTGGTGGAAGGCTGTCGCCATCTCGCTGGACCAGGTGAGTTGCTCTTTGCCCGTTTTGCCCCTGGTGGCTTCGTAGAGGGGGCACATGAGTGAGGCGGCCTTGGGCATGAAACGGTGATAGAAATTGACCATCCCCAAAAATTCCTGCAGCGCCTTGACCGAGGTAGGTTGGGGAAGGTCCGCCACCGCCTGCAGCTTGGAAGGTAGGGGAATGGCTCCCCTTGGCGAGATTCTGTGGCCGAGAAAGTCAATTTGGGCTGCTCCGAACTGGCATTTGGCCGGGTTGACGATTAGCCCGTGTTGGCTGAGGCGCTGGAAAAGAGAGCGCAAATGCACGATGTGCTCGGCCTTGCTGGTGCTGGCCACGAGGATATCGTCCAGATAGACGAACAGGAAGCTCAGGTCCCGTAGGACGGAATCCATGAGCTGTTGGAAGGCCTGTGCGGCGTTCTTGAGCCCGAAGGGCATGCGCAGGAACTCGAACACTCCGAAGGGGGTGATGACCGCCATCTTCTGGACGTCTGCGTGGTGGACGGGGACCTGATGGTAGCCGCGAATCAGGTCGACCTTGGAAAAGACGGACTTTCCTGCTAGGTGTACCGAGAAGTCTTGGATGTGCGGAATGGGGTATCTATCGGGCGTGGTGGCGTCGTTGAGCCGTCTGTAGTCGCCGCAGGGGCGCCAGCCACTGCCCTGCTTGGGCACAATGTGGAGGGGGGACGACCAGGGGCTGTTCGAGCGGCGGATGATGCCCAGTTTCTCCATCGTGGCGAATTCATCCTTGGCCACCGCCATCTTGGCTGGGTCCAGGCGTCTGGCTCGGGCGAACACTGGTGGTCCCGTAGTGGCGATGTGGTGCTCGACACCATGCTTGGCTGCCGCGGCTGAGAAGGTCGGTTGTGTGAGCCTCGGGAAATCTGCGAGTAGGCGGGCGTAGTCGTCATCCGCCGGGGCAGAGCAGGACCCGACGAGGGCCGGGCTGTTGCTCTGCTGGCAGGCCAGTGAAGCGAAAGTTGCTGTGTCGAACAGGCGCCTGTCGCGGATGTCGACCAGGAGTCCGTGGGCGCAAAGAAAGTCGGCGCCCAGCAAGGGATGTGCCACCGAGGCCGTCACGAAATCCCACATAAATCGCTGGCCGTTGAAACAAACCTCGGCCCGTCGCTTTCCAAAAGTAGCGATGGCTGCGCCATTTGCCGCCACGAGGGGTGGGCCACTGCAGCCTGCCTGGATGTTGAGCTGGGAGGCGGGAATTATGCTGCATTGGGCTCCGGTGTCGCAAAGGAATCTGCGCCCTGAAAGGGAGTCGGTTATGTACAGCAGTTTACTTGCGGTGCCGATGGCCATCGTGGCGGCGGGGGTGCGGTCGAGCGGGCCTAGATGACGGCGCGGGGCTGGCGCGTTGGGCCGGGCGGCCATCTTGGTTTGATCGAAAGAGCAGGGTGCTCTGCAGCGTTGGGCCTTGTGGCCGAAATGCGCATGGTAGTAGCATAGTTCTGCGGGCTGGCGTGGCGGCGCGCGCTCGGTGGTATCGGGGAGCCTCGCGGCTGCACAGCCGAGTTGGGTGACGGCGAAGACTTTGTTCGCGGCGGCTGCCAGTTGTACGCAGTCCGTGATCGGGGACCCCGCGAGGGCCGTCTGTACCTGCTGAGGAAGCAGGCTGAGGAAAAGGGCCCGAAACAGGAAGCACTGCGGTTCAGAGCCCAGGAGCGCAAGCATCCGGCTCATCAACTGGGTCGGGGTAGAGTCGCCGAGGCCTGGTAGTGAAAGAAGCCTTCGGGACCTCTCCTCCCCGGGCAGGCAGTAAGCCTGCAGCAAGCAGCCCTTAATGGTTGAGTACTTGCCGGTCTGTGGTGGGTTCCCCAGCAGGTCGAGAACTTCGGCGGCGGTGGAGCTTGCTAGTGCTGAGACTACGTGGAGGTACCTTTCTTCATCATCTTGAACCCTGCGAAGGGTGAATTGGGCCTCCGTGTGCGCGAACCTAGCTGGTGCTTGGTGTTCCCAGAAGGTGGGGAGCTTCAAGGACGCGGCGCCGGCCGACATCGGGCTGCTGCTGGTTGCCGTCGGGTCGTTGCTGTCCTCTGTAGGGCTACGTGAGTCAGGGGCTTCGGCCGCCGACATTCGGGGTCACCAATGTGGGAGACTACAGTCTCCCGCGTAAAGAAATAGGCAACACAGCGAGCTACAAGAAATAGGTCTTTACTCCAACTCTCACAATACAGTACTGAATTCGTAAAGCCTGCGAACCTGTGATGACTCACGGATTGGTCACCTGCTGGAACCTGATTGGTTTTCCTTCTCTCAGCAGCAGGCAAGTCTGAACATGCCTTATTCCTCTCAGCTTGCAACTGTCTTGCGGGGGGAGGGGAATACAGCAGTTAAAAGGGGATTATACAGGTTTATCTACATACACACAGTGTTTCCCCACAAGCCACACCGTATTGTACCTGCCCTGGGAGTGTTTGATGGGACAGTGTAGAGGGAGCTTTAGTCTGTATCTAACCCATGCTGTACCTGCCCTGGGAGTGTTTGATGGGACAGTGTAGAGGGAGGTTTACTCTGTATCTAACCCGTGCTGTACCTGCCCCAGGACTGTTTGATGGGACTGTGTAGAAGGAGCTTTACTCTGTATCTAACCTATGCTGTACCTGCCCTGGGAGTATTTGATGGGACAGTGTAGAGGGATCTTTACTCTGTATCTAACCCGTGCTGTACCTGCCCCAGGACTGTTTGATGGGACAGTGTAGAGGGAGCTTTACTCTGTATCTAACGCGTGCTGTACCTGCCCCAGGACTGTTTGATGGGACAGTGTAGAGGGAGCTTTACTCTGTATCTAACCCGTGCTGTATCTGCCCCAGGACTGTTTGATGGGACAGTGTAGAGGGAGCTTTACCCTGTATATAACTCATGCTGCACCTGCCCTGGGAGTGTTTGATGGGACAGTGTAGAGGGAGCTTTACTCTGTATCTAACCCGTGCTGTACCTGCCCTGGGAGTGTTTGATGGGACAGTGTAGAGGGAGCTTTACACTGTATCTAACCCGTGCTGTACCTGCCCCAGGACTGTTTGATGGGACTATGTAGAACGAGTTTTACTCTGTATCTAACCTATGCTGCACCTGCCCTGGGAGTGTTTGATGGGACAGTGTAGAGGGTGCTTTACTCTGTATCTAACCCGTATTGTACCTGCCCTGGGAGTGTTTGATGGGACAGTGTAGAGGGAGATTTACTCTGTATCTATCCCATGCTGTACCTGCCCTGGGAGTATTTGATGGGACGGTGTAGAGGGAGCTTTACTCTGTATCTAACCCATGCTGTACCTGCCCCAGGGCTGTTTGATGGGACTGTGTAGAAGGAGCTTTACTCTGTATCGAACCCGTGCTGTACCTGCCCCGGGAGTGTTTGATGGGACAGTGTAGAGGGAGCTTTACTCTGTATCTAACCCATGCTATACCTGCCCCAGGACTGTTTGATGGGACAGTGTAGAATGAGCTTTACTCTGTATCTAACCCGTGCTGTACCTGCCCTGGGAGTGTTTGATGAGACAGTGTAGAGGGAGCTTTACTCTGTATCTAACCCGTGCTGCACCTGCCCTGGGAGTGTTTTAATGGGACAATGTAGAGGAAGCTTTACTCTGTATCTAACCCGTGCTGTACCTGTCCTGGGTGTGTTTGATGGGACAGTGTAGAGGGAGCTTTACTCTGTATCTAACCCGTGCTGTACCTGCCCTGGGAGTGTTTGATGAGACAGTGTAGAGGGAGCTTTACTCTGTATCTAACCCGTGCTGCACCTGCCCTGGGAGTGTTTGATGGGACAATGTAGAGGAAGCTTTACTCTGTATCTAACCCGTGCTGCACCTGCCCTGGGAGTGTTTGATGAGACAGTGTAGAGGGAGCTTTACTCTGTATCTAACCCGTGCTTTACCTGCCCTGGGAGTGTTTGATGAGACAGTGTAGAGGGAGCTTTACTCTGTATCTAACCCGTGCTGCACCTGCCCTGGGAGTGTTTGATGGGACAGTGTAGAGGGAGCTTTACTCTGTATCTAACCCGTGCTGTACCTGCCCTGGGAGTGTTTGATGAGACAGTGTAGAGGGAGCTTTACTCTGTATCTAACCCGTGCTGTACCTGTCCTGGGAGTGTTTGATGGGACAGTGTAGAGGGAGCTTTACTCGGTATCTAACCCGTGCACTACCTGCTCTGGGAGGGCCTTCTGTCTGACTCCAGGGATTGCGGATTTGGTTTGATATGGTCAGGATTAGTTCTCCGGAAAGGAATTGATTGCCTGTGCCACTCCATCCTTTCCCAATGCCTCTCCACTGTCGTCCAGCTGGGTGGGACTGCACTCGCCTGGTTCCATTATTATCTATCTAATCGTAACCAGAGAATCTCCTGCAATAGTTTCTCTTCCCGCTCCCGCATCGTTACCTCTGGTGTCCCCCCAAGGATCTATCCTTGGTCCCCTCCTATTTCTCATCCACATGTTGCCCCTTGGTGACATCATCCGAAAACACAGCGTCAGTTTCCACGTGTACACTGATGACACCCAGCTCTACCTCACCACCTCTCTCGACCCCTCCACTGTGTCTAAATTGTCAGACTGCTTGTCCGACATACAGTTCTGGATGAGCAGAAACTTTCTCCAATTAAATATTGGGAAGACCAAAGCCATTGTTTTCGGTCCCTGCCACAAACTCCGTTCCCTAGCCACCGACTCCATCCCTCTCCCTAACATCTGTCTGAGGCTGAACCACACTGTTTGCAACCTTGGTGTCATATTTGACCCCGAGATGAGCTTCTGACCACATATCCGCAGCATAACAAAGTCAGCCTATTTCCACGTCCATAACATCACCTGTCTCCACCCTTGCCTCAGCTCATCCGCTGCTGAAACCCTCATCCATGCCTTTGTTACCTCGAGACTAGACTATTCCAACGCACTCCTGGCTGGCCTCCCACATTCTACCCTACATAAACTTGAGGTCATCCAAAACTCGGCTGCCAAGTCCCGTTCACCCATCACCCCCTGTGCTCACTGACCTACACTGGCTCCCGGTCCGGCAACACCTCGATTTCAAAATTCTCAGCCGTGTTTTCAAATCCCCCCCCATGGCCTCGCCCCCTCCCTATCTCTGTAATCTCCTCCAGCCCCACAACCCCCGAAGATATCTGAGCCCCTCTAATTCTGCCCTCTTGAGTATCCCTGATTATAATCACTCCAACATTGGCGTCCGTGCCTTCTGTTGCCTGGGCCCTAAAATCTGGAATTCCATCCCTAAACCTCTCTACCTCTCTTTCCTCCTTTAATACGCTCCTTAAAACCTACCTCTTTGACCAAGCTTTTGGTCACCTGCCCTAATTTATCCTTATGTGGATTGGTGTCAAATTTTTTGCCTTATAACACTCCTGTACAGCGTCTTGGGACGTTTTACTATGTTAAAGGCGCTATATAAATACAGTCTGTTGTTGTTGTTAAACGAAGATCTCAGCAGATTGAGGAAGTGCAGGGGCGCGGGGATGGAGGATGCTGGGTGTTCCGCTGCTTTTAGCCCCCAAGAAGATTTGCACAGAGGTGGGAGCAATAGAGAGCCGGAAGTGAGCGGGTTACACAGGCCCATCCCGGACAGCGTCACAGCTGTGGTCGCTTGGCCACTGTGGACTGAAATAAAACTGCTTCCTCTTTCTGAATAAGAGCTCATTTATACACAGAATTTACACAGCAACTCTCTCTCTCTCTGCCTGCCTCTCTCGCTGTCTCTCTCCCTCTGTCTCTCTCAGTTCAGTTCAGTTCAGTTCAAATGCTTTATTGGCATGAAAGTTTACAGAGAACCATATTGCCAAAGCTTACATAGCAAAAAGGTACAGTTTTCCAACATTCTGTAGGTGTCAATCGATTTGACATTTGTTGGGTATATACAATATTACTTTTAAACAATATTAATTTTAAACAGTCTTTCTACTTCATTTGGTACGTTCAATATTAATTTTAAACAGTCTTACTTTTAAACAGTCCTCAGGTTGTGACATGTTGTTACATATTTAGCCCCAAGGTATGGTCTGTCTCCTTCTCCTAGGACTAATCTCAATTTTGACAGATCATCCAATTCCTTGAAATCTGGGGTTGTTTGGCTTAGCTTGTTGAATAATATGTTTCTTGATGTGTTGAATTTTTCGCATTTTAGGAGGAAATGCATTTCTGTTTCAACCTCGCCAGCCAGACATTGATCGCATATTCTATTCTCTCTAGGCTGCCAGGATTTCTTGTATCTGCCTTTTTCAATTTCCAGTTGGTGGTCGCTTAGTCTGTACCTGGTGAGGGTCTGTCTCTGTTTTGTGTCTCTGATGGTCGTGAGGTAGTCTGCCAGTTTATATTCTCTTTTTAGGGCCCGGTAACATTCTAATCTGCTTTGGCTTTCGGTTATTTTGTTCCAATGTTCCAGGTAGGTTTCTTTGCATTTTTTAATGATTTGGTTCACTCGGATTGGTGTTTGGACGGCTGTGTTGGTCTGGGGCTGGTCAGGGTCCGGCTGAGTACTTAGTTTCAGTAGCAGCTGACTCAGGGGACTCTTTTCTGGGTTTAGCTCTTGGGTCTGAAAGGCTTTGAAATGAAGGGTGTCTGGGGAGCTAGATTTGAGGTGATTTAGGAAGTTTAGTGCTCGTTTTTGGATGTTTATTATCAGTGGGTATCTGCCTAGTTCGGCTCTGCATGCATTTGTTGGCGTTTTTCTTTGGGTGCGAAGGATGCTTCGGCAGAATTCTGCATGTAGGGCTTCTATTGTGTGCTTTTCCCATTTAGTGTAGCTTTGGTGATTTAGCGGGCCCCATACTTCACTACCGTACAGTGCAATGGGCAGGATTATGCTGTCAAAAATTTTGAGCCAGATTTTGATTGGGATTTGGATGTTGTAGAATTTTCTTTTTATTGCATATAGGGCTCTTCGGGCTTTTTCTTTTAGTGCATTCACTGCTATGCTGAAGCTCCCTGATGCTGTAATAGTTAGACCAAGGTAGGTGTAGCTCATAGTGTGTCCTATAGTGGTATCACTGAGGGTAAACTGGTATTTGTTTTCCTGACATCTGGGTCTTTTCTGAAAAATCATGATGTTGGTTTTCTTTAGATTTACTGTTAGAGCCCAATTTTGGCAGTATTTGTCGAGTAGGTCTAGTTGTTGCTGTAATCCCTGTTCTGTGGGAGACAGCAGAACCAGGTCGTCCGCATAGAACAGGGACTTCACTTCTCCATCCAGGAGACGGAGACCTGGTGACTCGCTTTGCTCCAGCATGTCTGCTAATTCATTTATGTATATGTTGAACAGGGTCGGGCTCAAATTGCAGCCCTGCCGGACGCCTCTTCTCTGGGTGAAGAAATCGGTGCGTTTGTCTCCAATTTTGACCCCGCATTTGTTTTTCAGATACATTGATTTAATAAGGTCATAGACTTTGCCCCCTATTCCACACTGAAGAAGTTTATAATAGAGCCCTTCGTGCCATATAGAGTCAAAGGCTTTCTTGAAGTCGATGAAACAGGCGAATATTTTCCCATTTTTTGTTTGGTGTTTATGTTTTTCAATGAGGGTGTGAAGGGTATAGATATGGTCGGCGGTGCGGTGTTTTGGAAGAAAGCCTATTTGTTTTTTTCTGAGGATATTATGTTTGTTAAGAAAATCAAGTAATCTACTATTTAGAATACTGCAGAATAACTTCCCTAGACAACTGTTGACACAGATGCCGCGGTAGTTATTTGGGTCTGATTTGTTTCCACTTTTATATATGGGGGAGATTAGTCCTTGGCACCAGATATCGGGAAAACAGCCTGAGCGTAATATGATGTTGAATAGTTTGAGTATCGCACCCTGCATCTCCATATTGCTGAACTTTAGCATTTCATTTTTGATGTTGTCTGGGCCACAGGCTTTCTTTAGGTGGAGAGATTTTGTTTTTGTGGCCAGTTCTTTCCATGTGATTGGGGAGTCTAGAGGGTTTTGGTTGTCTTTAATTGTTGCTTCTAATGTGTGGAGTTTTTCTGTGACCTGATGTTGACTTGGGTTTGTTTTGTTTTTTGGGATGTCTTTGTAGAGGTTTTCAAAATGTGTTCTCCAGATGTCGCCATCTTGGATTGGTAATGCTTGCAATTGTGTTGTACTCAGGTTATTCCACATTTCCCAGAATTGTTTTGGATTGGTGGAGTTTTCAATTTCTTCGAGTATTTTGTGGGTATAGTTTTGTGTTTTGTTCCTAATGGTGTGTTTATATCTTTTGAGGGTTTCATTGTATCTAGTACGTAGGTCCGGATTGTTTGGTTGCCGATGCTTTTGGTTTGATATTTTTCTCAGGTCTTTTCTGGCATTTTTGCATTCGTGGTCAAACCATTTCATATTTTTATTTTGTCTTTTGTGATGCTTCCTCTTCTGTTTCACGAGGTCGGCTTTTTCAGCTGCCTCATGGAAGATCATATTTATATCCTCTATGGCCGTGTTTACACCATCTCTGGTGATCTCATATAGATTTTCTTTAAATTTTGAAATTTTACTTGTGAGATCAGGTGAATTTAGTGCTGTGATGAATTTATCTCCACTGTCTGGGGCCCATCTGTATGTCTGGTTTATTTTATGTAGCTTACTGTGTTCCTTTTTTGTGTCTGTAGTTTGGGCAGAAAGTTTAAGGTACACATTTATTTGGTTATGGTCTGAGAGGGGGGATTGCTGCCTGACAGTGAATGCGTTGATATCGCAGGGGTCCAGGTCAGTGATTGTATAGTCCACCACACTAGACCCAAGAGTTGAGGAGTATGTGAGTCTCCCTAGGGAGTCCCCTCTGAACCTACCATTAACTATGTACAGGCCTAAGGCTCGGCAGAGTTGCACTACCTCCCTACCGCTTTTATTTATTTCATGATCAAGGTTGTTCCGATTTGCGATGGCTGGTGTGACATCTAAAGGGGTCTGGCCAAACACATGGTTGTTTCCCTGTGGGTCTATGAAGTCAGGTTCACAACCGGTCCTTGCATTTAGGTCCCCACATATTATCACCTTTCCTTGGGCCTGGAAATGGCTGATTTCCATGTGGAGAGTATCAAATAACTCCTCTTCGAAATATGGCGAATCTATTGGAGGTATGTAGATCTCTCTCTCTCTCTGTCTCTCTCTCTCTCTCTGTCTCTCTCTCTCTGCCTGCCTCTTTCACTCTGCCTGCCTCTTTCTCTGGCGCTCTCTCCCTCTCTTGCTCTCTGTCTCTCTTTCTCTATCTCTCTCACTCTTTCTTTCTGTCTCACTCTCTTTCTCCCTCTTTCTCTCTCTGTCTCTCTCTCTCTGACTGTCTCTTTCTTCCTCTCTCTCTCCCTCTTTCTCTCTGTCTGTCTCTCTCTCTGTCTCTCTCTGCCTCTCTCTCTGTCTCTCTCTCTCTGTCTCTCTCTCTCTCTCTGTCTCTCTCCCAGTCTCTCTCTCTGTCTGTCTCTCTGTCTCTCTCTCTCTGTCTCTCTCTCTCTCTCTCTCTGTTTCTCTCTCTCTCTCTCTCTCTCTCTCTCTCTGTCTCTCTCTCTCTCCGTCTCTCTGTCTCACTCTCCCTGTCTCCTTTTCTGTCTCTCTCTCTCGCTGTCTCTCTCTCTCTATCTCACTCTCTGTATCTCTGTCTCACTCTTCCTCTGTCTCTGTCTCTGTCTGTTTCTCTCTCTCTCTCACTCTCTCTCTCTGTCTCTCTCTCTCTCTGTGTCTCTGTCTCTCTCTGTCTCTCTCTCTCTCTGTCTCTCTCTCTGTCTCTCTCTCTCTGTCTCTCTCTGCCTCTCTCTCCCTCTGTCTCTCTGTCTCTCTCTCTCTATCTCTCTCTCTCTCTCTCTCTCTGTCTCTCTCTCTGTCTCTCTCTCAGTCTCACTCCCTCTCTCTCTGCCTCTCTCTGCCTCTCTCTGTCTCTGTCTCTCTCTCTCTGTCTCTCTGTCTCTCTCTCTCTCCCAGTCTCTCTCTCTCTCTGTCTCTCTCTCTCTCTCTCTCTCTCTCTCTGTCTCTCTCTCTCTCTCTCTCTGTCTCTCTCTCTCTGTCTCTCTGTCTCTCTCTCTGTCTGTTGTTGTTAAACGAAGATCTCAGCAGATTGAGGAAGTGCGGGGGCGCGGGGATGGAGGATGCTGGGTGTTCCGCTGCTTTTAGCCCCCAAGAAGATTTGCACAGAGGTGGGAGCAATAGAGAGCCGGAAGTGAGCGGGTTACACAGGCCCATCCCGGACAGCGTCACAGCTGTGGTCGCTTGGCCACTGTGGACTGAAATAAAACTGCTTCCTCTTTCTGAATAAGAGCTCATTTATACACAGAATTTACACAGCAACTCTCTCTCTCTCTGCCTGCCTCTCTCGCTGTCTCTCTTCCTCTGTCTCTCTCTCTCTCTCTGCCTGCCTCTCTCGCTGTCTCTCTCCCTCTGTCTCTCAATTCAATTCAATTTTTCAATTCAAATGCTTTATTGGCATGAAAGTTTACTGAGAACCATATTGCCAAAGCTTACATAGCAAAAAGGTACAGTTTTCCAACATTCTGTAGGTGTCAATCGATTTGACATTTGTTGGGTACATACAATATTACTTTTAAACAATATTAATTTTAAACAGTCTTTGTACTTCATTTGGTACGTTCAATATTAAATTTAAACAGTCTTAATTTTAAACAGTCCTCAGGTTGTGACATGTTGTTACATATTTGGCCCCAAGGTATGGTCTGTCTCCTTCTCCTAGGACTAATCTCAATTTTGACAGGTCATCCAATTCCTTGAAATCTGGGGTTGTTTGGCTTAGCTTGTTGAATAATATGTTTCTTGATGTGTTGAATTTTTCGCATTTTAGGAGGAAATGCATCTCTGTTTCAACCTCGCCGGCCAGACATTGATCGCATATTCTATTCTCTCTAGGCTGCCAGGATTTCTTGTATCTGCCTTTTTCAATTTCCAGTTGGTGGTCGCTTAGTCTGTACCTGGTGAGGGTCTGTCTCTGTTTTGTGTCTCTGATGGTCGTGAGGTAGTCTGCCAGTTTATATTCTCTTTTTAGGGCCCGGTAACATTCTAATCTGCTTTGGCTTTCGGTTATTTTGTTCCAATGTTCCAGGTAGGTTTCTTTGCATTTTTTAATGATTTGGTTCACTCGGATTGGTGTTTGGACGGCTGTGTTGGTCTGGGGCTGGTCAGGGTCCGGCTGAGTACTTAGTTTCAGTAGCAGCTGACTCAGGGGACTCTTTTCTGGGTTTAGCTCTTGGGTCTGAAAGGCTTTGAAATGAAGGGTGTCTGGGGAGCTAGATTTGAGGTGATTTAGGAAGTTTAGTGCTCGTTTTTGGATGTTTATTATCAGTGGGTATCTGCCTAGTTCGGCTCTGCATGCATTTGTTGGCGTTTTTCTTTGGGTGCGAAGGATGCTTCGGCAGAATTCTGCATGTAGGGCTTCTATTGTGTGTTTTTCCCATTTAGTGTAGCTTTGGTGATTTAGCGGGCCCCATACTTCACTACCGTACAGTGCAATGGGCAGGATTATGCTGTCAAATATTTTGAGCCAGATTTTGATTGGGATTTGGATGTTGTAGAATTTTCTTTTTATTGCATATAGGGCTCTTCGGGCTTTTTCTTTTAGTGCATTCACTGCTATGCTGAAGCTCCCTGATGCTGTAATAGTTAGACCAAGGTAGGTGTAGCTCATAGTGTGTCCTATAGTGGTATCACTGAGGGTAAATTGGTATTTGTTTTCCTGACATCTGGGCCTTTTTTGAAAAATCATGATGTTGGTTTTCTTTAGATTTACTGTTAGAGCCCAATTTTGGCAGTATTTGTCGAGTAGGTCTAGTTGTTGCTGTAATCCCTGTTCTGTGGGAGACAGCAGAACCAGGTCGTCCGCATAGAACAGGGATTTCACTTCTCCATCCAGGAGACGGAGACCTGGTGACTCGCTTTGCTCCAGCATGTCTGCTAATTCATTTATGTATATGTTGAACAGGGTCGCGCTCAAATTGCAGCCCTGCCGGACGCCTCTTTGGGTGAAGAAATCGGTGCGTTTGTCTCCAATTTTGACCCCGCATTTGTTTTTCAGATACATTGATTTAATAAGGTCATAGACTTTGCCCCCTATTCCACACTGAAGAAGTTTATAATAGAGCCCTTCGTGCCATATAGAGTCAAAGGCTTTCTTGAAGTCGATGAAACAGGCGAATATTTTCCCATTTTTTGTTTGGTGTATATGTTTTTCAATGAGGGTGTGAAGGGTATAGATATGGTCGGCGGTGCGGTGTTTTGGAAGAAAGCCTATTTGGTTTTTTCTGAGGATATTATGTTTGTTAAGAAAATCAAGTAATCTACTATTTAGAATACTGCAGAATAACTTCCCTAGACAACTGTTGACACAGATGCCGCGGTAGTTATTTGGGTCTGATTTGTTTCCACTTTTATATATGGGGGAGATTAGTCCTTGGCACCAGATATCGGGAAAACAGCCTGAACGTAATATGATGTTGAATAATTTGAGTACCGCACCCTGCATCTCCATATTGCTGAACTTGAGCATTTCATTTTTGATGTTGTCTGGGCCACAGGCTTTCTTTAGGTGGAGAGATTTTGTTTTTGTGGCCAGTTCTTTCCATGTGATTGGGGAGTCTAGAGGGTTTTGGTTGTCTTTAATTGTTGCTTCTAATGTGTGGAGTTTTTCTGTGACCTGATGTTGACTTGGGTTTGTTTCGTTTATTGGGATGTCTTTGTAGAGGTTTTCAAAATGTGTTCTCCAGATGTCGCCATCTTGGATTGGTAATGCTTGCAATTGTGTTGTACTCAGGTTATTCCACATTTCCCAGAATTGTTTTGGATTGGTGGAGTTTTCAATTTCTTCGAGTATTTTGTGGGTATAGTTTTGTGTTTTGTTCCTAATGGTGTGTTTATATCTTTTGAGGGTTTCATTATATCTAGTACGTAGGTCCGGATTGTTTGGTTGGCGATGCTTTTGGTTTGATATTTTTCTCAGGTCTTTTCTGGCATTTTTGCATTCGTGGTCAAACCATTTCTTATTTTTATTTTGTCTTTTGTGACGCTTCCTCTTCTGTTTCACAAGGTCGACTTTTACAGCTGCCTCATGGAAGATCATATTTATATCCTCTATGGCCATGTTTACACCATCTCTGGTGATCTCGTATGGGTTTTCTTTAAATTTTGATATTTTACTTGTGAGATCAGGTGACTTTAGTGCTGTGATGAATTTTTCTCCACTGTCTGGGGCCCATCTGTATGTCTGGTTTATTTTATGGAGCTTACTGGGTTCCTTTTTTGTGTCTGTAGTTTGGGCAGAAAGTTTAAGGTACATATTTATTTGGTTATGGTCTGAGAGGGGGGATTGCTGCCTGACAGTGAATGAGTTGATATCGCAGGGGTCCAGGTCAGTGATTGTATAGTCCACCACACTAGACCCAAGAGTTGAGGAGTATGTGAGTCTCCCTAGGGAGTCCCCTCTGAACCTACCGTTAACTATGTACAGGCCTAAGGCTCGGCAGAGTTGCACTACCTCCCTACCGCTTTTATTTATTTCACGATCAAGGTTGTTCCGATTTGCGATGGCTGGTGTGACATCTAAAGGGGTCTGGCCAAACACATGGTTGTTTCCCTGTGGGTCTATGAAGTCAGGTTCACAACCGGTCCTTGCATTTAGGTCCCCACATATTATCACCTTTCCTTGGGCCTGGAAATGGCTGATTTCCATGTGGAGAGTATCAAATAACTCCTCTTCGAAATATGGCGATTCTATTGGAGGTATGTTGATCGCACATAAGTAAACATCTTTTTTTGCTATTCCTATATTTTTATCTAGTTTTAGCCATACGTGTGATTTTCCCTGTTTTACCGGTGAGATGTGTTTGTCCAGTTCTCCCTTATACCACACCAATATTCCCCCGGAGGTTCTGCCCTTGCGTGTTTTAGTGTTTTTTACTGAGGGCACAATGATTTCATGGTACATTGGAGGACAGTGGGTCGGCACGTCCTTTTGGCACCATGTTTCTGTTAACACAATTATATCAATGTCTTTTATAGCTTTTAGGAATTCAGGGTCTGTACTCTTCATCCCAAAAGTTGAGGAGCGGAGGCCCTGGATATTCCAGCAGCTTATGTGGAAAGAACGCATTTATATAGTTCAATAAAACGAAATAAAATGGACCTATTTTGTGGGATGAGTGTGGAAACACTATTTTCTATAATGCTAAATGATGATTTAGTATAAATTTCATGAGGCATGCACATATATCTATCTAATAATAGTAATAATACTGATCAATAATGATAATGATAAATAACAATATTAATAATTTCTCCGGCTTTCTATCAGGCTGTTCAGCATCGTCATGATCTTTCTCAGTTCTTGGTCTACAGTCTGTGGTCTAGAGGGGGGTCTTGGGTCAGGTATAAAAGCACGGTTCTGTTGTTGGTTTTGTAATGGGGGGTGGGGGACATTGGTGGTCCTGTTTGGGCTCCCAATGGTAGAGGGGGTGGGAGGGCTGCGTCTTTTGGCAGTGTTTATGAGGTTTCTTGCGAAGACCCACATCCGCTGTTTGAGTAGGTGTATTTCGTCATAGAGGTCCCTTGTGTTGATGTTTGGATGATGGGCCAGGGAGACGTTGGGGAGGACAGAACATCTCGTGTCGATCTCCCTGTTGGTGTTGTGGATTATATAGGCTGGGGTGTCCTTTCTGGGCAGTAGTGTGGAGATCACGATCCGCGCCTCGGGGAATTCCCTGCTGGCCTTTTCCGCCATCCTGCTCACCGCCCTAGCAGTGCCTTCCTGTAGGGTGCGTAGGTCGTTCGTGCCTGTGTGGATCACAATCCATTTGGGGCTTCCAAGGGATTCTTTGTTCAGGATCTTCATTGCTTGGTCTGTGTTGCTGCACCATTTTTTCAGGACTTGATGGTCTGGGAACAGCCTCTGGGGGTCCAGAAACTTTCCGTTGGAGTCGGTCAGCAGGATCGCCTGAGGGGCTGGTTTTTCACTCTCTCTCTCTCTCTGTCTCTCTCTCTCTCTGCCTGCCTCTCTCGCTGTCTCTCTCCCTCTGTCTCTCTCTCTCTCTCTGTCACAATTCACAATTCACAATTCAAATCGCTTTATTGGCATGATAAGTTACATCTTATGTTGCCAAAGCATCAAAATACATTTATGGTTTAGCACATAAACGCAGTTCTATTCATACAGTGTATAAACAGGTATATCCCTGAGTGTATAAATATACATTCGCATTGTTTATATATATTCTTTTCTTAGTTTATTGGTTGTCCCTCTGTTCATGGCAAGCTGTAACATAGTGTGCCACCAGTGTTACACAGCTTCTCTCCTCTCCCAGTAGGAATGGGAGTTTTTGGTTGTCTGTCTCTCTCTCTCTGCCTGCCTCTCTCGCTGTCTCTCTCCCTCTGTCTCTCTCTCTCTCTCTGTCTCTCTCTCTCTCTGCCTGCCTCTCTCGCTGTCTCTCTCCCTCTGTCTCTCTCTCTCTCTCTGTCTCTCTCTCTCTCTGCCTGCCTCTCTCGCTGTCTCTCTCCCTCTGTCTCTCTCTCTCTCTCTGTCTCTCTCTCTCTCTGCCTGCCTCTCTCGCTGTCTCTCTCCCTCTGTCTCTCTCTCTCTCCCTCTGTCTCTCTCTCTCTGCCTCTCTCTCTCTCTCTCTCTCTCTCTCTCTCTGTCTCTCTCTCTCTGCCTGCCTCTTTCTCTGGCGCTCTCTCCCTCTCTTGCTCTCTGTCTCTCTTTCTCTATCTCTCTCACTCTTTCTTTCTGTCTCACTCTCTTTCTCCCTCTTTCTCTCTCTGTCTCTCTCTCTGACTGTCTCTTTCTTCCTCTCTCTCTCTCCCTCTTTCTCTCTGTCTGTCTCTCTCTCTGTCTCTCTCTCTATCTCTCTCTGTGTCTCTCTCTCTGTCTCACTCTCTCTGTCTCTCCCTCTCTCTTTCTCTCTGTCTCTCTCTGTCGCTCTCCCTCTCAGTCTCTCTCTGTGTGTCTCTCTCTGTCTCACTCTCTCTCTCTCTCTCTCTCTTTCTCTCTCTGTCTCTCTCTCTCTCTCTCTGTCTCTCTCTCTCTCTCTATCTCTCTCTATCCAATTCCAATTCCAATTCAAATGCTTTATTGGCATGAAAGTTTACAGAGAACCATATTGCCAAAGCTTACATAGCAAAAAGGTACAGTTTTCCAACATTCTGTAGGTGTCAATCGATTTGACATTTGTTGGGTACATACAATATTACTTTTAACAATATTAATTTTAAACAGTCTTACTTTTAAACAGTCCTCAGGTTGTGACATGTTGTTACATATTTGGCCCCAAGGTATGGTCTGTCTCCTTCTCCTAGGACTAATCTCAATTTTGACAGGTCATCCAATTCCTTGAAATCTGGGGTTGTTTGGCTTAGCTTGTTGAATAATATGTTTCTTGATGTGTTGAATTTTTCGCATTTTAGGAGGAAATGCATTTCTGTTTCAACCTCGCCGGCCAGACATTGATCGCATATTCTATTCTCTCTAGGCTGCCAGGATTTCTTGTATCTGCCTTTTTCAATTTCCAGTTGGTGGTCGCTTAGTCTGTACCTGGTGAGGGTCTGTCTCTGTTTTGTGTCTCTGATGGTCGTGAGGTAGTCTGCCAGTTTATAATCTCTTTTTAGGGCCCGGTAACATTCTAATCTGCTTTGGCTTTCGGTTATTTTGTTCCAATGTTCCAGGTAGGTTTCTTTGCATTGTTTAATGATTTGGTTCACTCGGATTGGTGTTTGGACGGCTGTGTTGGTCTGGGGCTGGTCAGGGTCCGGCTGAGTACTTAGTTTCAGTAGCAGCTGACTCAGGGGACTCTTTTCTGGGTTTAGCTCTTGGGTCTGAAAGGCTTTGAAATGAAGGGTGTCTGGGGAGCTAGATTTGAGGTGATTTAGGAAGTTTAGTGCTCGTTTTTGGATGTTTATTATCAGTGGGTATCTGCCTAGTTCGGCTCTGCATGCATTTGTTGGCGTTTTTCTTTGGGTGCGAAGGATGCTTCGGCAGAATTCTGCATGTAGGGCTTCTATTGTGTGTTTTTCCCATTTAGTGTAGCTTTGGTGATTTAGCGGGCCCCATACTTCACTACCGTACAGTGCAATGGGCAGGATTATGCTGTCAAATATTTTGAGCCAGATTTTGATTGGGATTTGGATGTTGTAGAATTTTCTTTTTATTGCATATAGGGCTCTTCGGGCTTTTTCTTTTAGTGCATTCACTGCTATGCTGAAGCTTCCTGATGCTGTAATAGTTAGACCAAGGTAGGTGTAGCTCATAGTGTGTCCTATAGTGGTATCACTGAGGGTAAATTGGTATTTATTTTCCTGACATCTGGGCCTTTTTTGAAAAATCATGATGTTGGTTTTCTTTAGATTTACTGTTAGAGCCCAATTTTGGCAGTATTTGTCGAGTAGGTCTAGTTGTTGCTGTAATCCCTGTTCTCTCTATCTCTCTGTTTCTCTCTCTCTGTCTGTAGGGTGTTTCTGCGTGCCCCGTTTTTCTATGACTCTCCCTTGGGTCGACCCGTACATTAAAAACTCCCCGGTTTGGGTTGTTTCCCTTGGACGGCAGGAGCTTTTGCCAATAGCCCCTGCCTAGCCCGTCGATTAGCGGGTAATCCCACACAGAGAGAGAGAGACCAAGGCCAAATAGGTCTGCTCCTATGCCCGATCTGCAGTGTCCCAGCGGGGTTGCCCATGACCGGATGCCACCCGGTTGGTCTTCCGAATTATACCTCGGACCACAAGCCCTACAACCCCCAAGTTCAGACCCAAGGAGTTACTATGGATAGATTATAATTGACTCAAACAAAGCGAAACAGTTCAGGTTGGTCAAAGTTCGATTCCTTTTATTACACTCACATAACGACAATCCCTACTCCTCTCGCTTACGGCAGAACGAGTAGGTGACCGTGGACACTAGCTTATAACCTTAGACTAAAATACCCACCCTGTTGGTTACACCGAACCAACCCCTTCCCAGAATCTAAGCCTAGATAATGGAAAAAAACCCTCTCCCAGTTTGGTCAGAACCCACACTTGGAAGCCTCCTGACACACACACACACACATGTTAGCCTGGGTCTTGGACACTTGCAATTCCTCAGCAGCAAAACACACGGGCGGTCCTGGGGATTTCTAGAGGTGTATGCTGGATATAATTACCAGCCCTTGTCGTTGATTCACACGGTCCCAGCTCTGTTCGACTCCAGAGACAAAACCGTGCCTAACAGAGGCATGCGATGAGGCCTAGAGAGTTACATTCAGGTGGTACGGTGAGGCACTCAGTTCGGGCGTCCCTGGAGAGTTGACGGACGCATACTTATGCGGAGAACCCCGTCTCAGACGGTAGAGAAAAGCAAGCCCTGAAACCCCAAAGTTCAGCATATTTATACCCCATATAATACACCAAACTGACTGGGTAATCCCTGGTTACCATGGTTGCAGAGACACGAGTTGGTCTTCCTGGTGACGTCTCTGTCCTGGATTGGTCATCTTGATGAAAACAATGGTAGGCCATTACTGTAGATGAGCAGTTCTCGAAGTGCTAACTTTGTTAAGTTCTTGACTGCTCCTTCATTGAAAGAGTCCAGAGGTGATACTTTTGGCCTGCAAACCTCATTGTCCATCCAGACATCCCGGCTCCATGGACAAAAGGTGGTTTTATTCCTGCAAATCACACAAGTTCAAATATGAAAAGGCTCCTGCCTTTCCTGACATCAGCGTTGAGACAGGTCCCATGGCAGCCCAAAAGACAGACAGTTCCTGCTATCTTCACAGAAAACAACAGTCAGTCCTTTTTAAAGTCCAAAAGTTCAAACTCCATTTTAAAACGCAGCCCAAGTACGTCTCAATTTTAAAAGGGTACATATCCATTTTAAATGTTAAGGTTAAAGCACATGGGATTGGGGGTACTTGGATAGAGAACTGGTTGGCAGACAGGAAGCAAAGAGTTGGAATAAACTGGTATTTTTCCAAGTGGCAGGCAGTGACTAGTGGGGTACCGCAGGGATCGGTCCTAGGACCCCAGCTATTCACAATATATATTAATGATCTAGACGAGGGAACTAGATGTAATATCTCCAAGTTTGCAGACAACACAAAGCTGGGTGGGCGTGTGTGCTGTGAGGAGGATGCAGAGAAACTCCAGTATGATTTGGACAAGTTGGGTGATTGGGCAGTTGCATGGCAGATGCAGTATAATGTGGATAAATGTGGCGAGGTCATCCACTTTGGTGGCAAAAACAGGAAGGCAGATTATTATCTGAATGGCAATAGATTGGGAAAAGGGGAAGTGCATTGAGACCTGGGTGTCCTTGTGCACCAGTCGCTGAAGGTAAGCATGCAGGTGCAGCAGGCGGTTAAGAAGGCAAATGGTATGTTGGCCTTCATAGCGAGAGGGTTTGAGTACAGGAGCAAGGATGTCTTGCTGCAGTTCTACAGGGCCTTGGTGAGACCTCATCTTGAGTATTGTTTGCAGTTTTGGTCGCCTTATCTGAGGAAGGATGTTCTTGCCATGGAGAGAGTGCAGCGAAGATTCACCAGACTGATACCTGGGATGGCAGGAATGACCCATGAGGAGAGATTGGGTGGATTAGGCTTATATTCGCTAGAGTTTAGAAGAATGAGAGGGGATTTCATTGAAACTTATAAAATTCTAACAGGACTAGACAGACTAGATGCAGGAAGGATGTTCCCGACGATCGGGGAGTCCAGAACCAGGGGTCACAGTCTAAGGATAAGGGGTAAGCGATGAGGAGGAATTTCTTCACCCAGAGAGTAGTAAACCTGTGGAATTCTCTGCCACAGAAGGCAGTAGAGGCCAACTCATTAAATATATTCAAGAAGGAGTTGGATATATTTCTTAAGGCTGAAGGGATCAAGGGATATGGGGAGAAGGCAGGGACAGGGTACTAAATTTGGATGATCAGCCATGATCTCATTAAATGGCGGAGCAGGCTCGAGGGGCCGAATGGCCTACTCCTGCTCCTATCTTCTATGTTTCTATGTAAAAGTCCAAAAATCCTTCAGGCCCATAGGCCCATGCACTCACTGATGTTGGCACCGGCCAAACCCTACACCCCCCAGTGATAATAACACCGCCAAACCTGCGGCAGAATTATCACGCAACCGATGTGTGTATGGAGGCCCCGGTATGTTTTCAGACCAAACCGTAACTACCTTCCCGGGAGTTTCCTAAACTAAAACAAACTGTTCCCAAAACTTGGACAACCAAACAGTTCCCTGAAGGTACAATGTCCCCAAATGTTTAAAACTTGTTACAATGTGGAGACAAAAAAAACCTGCCTCCCTGAGTAATTGGTGACCACATTCATAACAATACAAGGAAAAGGTAAGTCGTTTCTCCCCACAGCATTTCTGAGAAATGAACTTCAAGCGGGAACCCTCCCCCACGCCCGCCAATTTTAATTACACCAGACGACCAGGCTTCGGGCACCCTTGTACATTCCTGTAAACGCATTAAAACCTGCGCAACATATACAACAGACTGGGTCGGCCCCGCCGGTCCACCCAAAAATGCGTACATCGGACAGTACATCGCACAACTCATTTATAGCAACGGTGGAACAGCTTGTGAAGTCCGGGGCCGATAATGCAGCAGTCTCAGCCACCGAACTCAAACTGCCTCCCCTCGTTGCCTGCAGGTCACAAAACAAAACATGCGACAAACAAAAACACCCGCAAACGCAGCCTTAAAGAACGGAAAATGTACAAAGCTGGGCCCGCTGGCCCCAGCCCGAGAGAGCCCCACGACCTACGTCTTTCGGCTGACTGGGGGCGAGTACGGTGGCGCCCTCGGCCGCCGGACTCGACTGCCCCTTCTTACTACCCCTGCTACTGGATCGCCCGCTAGCGGGTCACCCTCATCCCACATCCAGGGAGGGAGTCATCTCAATCAAGCTCATAATGGAACCCCTGTGGCGCACGGCCCGCGTGGTTCCCTCCTCATAGAAACAGAAGATAGGAGCAGGAGTAGGCCATTCGGCCTCTCGAGCCTGTTCCGCCATTCCGCATGGCTGATCATCCAAACTCAGTACCCTGTCCCTGTCTTCTCCCCATATCCCTTGATCCCTTTAGCCTTAAGAAATATATCCAACTCCTTCTTCAATATATTTAATGAATTGGCCTCTACTGCCTTGTGTGACAGAGAATTCCACAGGTTCACCACTCTCTGGGTGAAGAAATTCCTCATCTCAGTCCTAAATGGCTTACCCCTTATCTTTAGACTGTGACCCCTGGTTCTGGACTCCCCCACCATCGGCAACATCCTTCCTGCGTCTAGTCTGTCTAGTCCTGTTAGAATTTTATAAGTTTCAATGAGATCCCCTCTCATTCTTCCTCCTCGGGCTTAAACAGCTTGCACTGATTGATGTGGAACCACTTCATGCGCCTAGGATGTTTTATGGCATAGACCGTAGGACGGGCTTTGTCCAGAATCGCGTATGGTCCCATGTATAAAGGCTCAAACACCCCTACCCGAGCATAGTTACGGACCATGACCTGATCCCCTGCCTCCCGTTCGTGTGTGTGTTGAGGCTCTAACAGCAATTTGGTCTGGCGATGTTGTATCCCCACGATGTGGGCTGCCCGCCCGTAGACCTGTTTTAAGGTTGTGTACAAGTTCTGAACGAACCTATCCCGGTCGACCTCCTGGAGCTGAGACTCGGTGAGGACCGGCGCCAACACGTGGGCTGGGGTATGCATGGTCCTCCCGGTCATTACCTCATATGGGGGAATACCCTGTGCTCTTGGAAGGGCTGGCCCGGACCCCCATGAGGGTCAGAGGCAGGACCTCATCCCATGGCTTTGGGAACTGGCCCAACTCCTTCCTCAACCGTTCCTTCAGGGTCCAGTTCATGCGCTCCACAATCCCCCGATGACTGGGGGTTGTGAGCCACATGCCACTTCCCTTCTATCCCCAAGAGCTTCAGGGTCGTTTGCATGACCTGCCCCATAAAATGGCTCCTCTGGTCGGATTCCACTACTTGGGGCAGCCCCCACCTCGAGAACACTTCCTTGACCAGTATGCGAGCAGTGGCCAGGGCTGTAGCTGCCCGGCAAGGAAAAGCTTCCACCCACCTGGAGAACACATCCACCAGGACTAAGCAGTACTTACTCCCGGATTTTGTGGTGGGTAGTGTAAGCTGTTTTTGAACCGAGCCCAATTGCTACACAGACGGTTCGAATCGCCCCGCCTTATGAAAGTTCTATACCCGGGAATTATTATTCAGAGTGTAAGTGAAATAAGTCACGGACAGGAATGCTTCGGTGAAAAATCAAACTTATATTTAGTTGGTCTAACATGCACTACTAAACGAAATCACTGTCCCTGTGGAGAATAAAATCCAGATTACAATCAACATACATACAGTACAAAACTGGGGACTATAACAAGCAGTAATTCCCTTGTTGTTATGGTGGACTATAATTCCACCCCTACCAACGAATTACCCAGTCGCATAAACCCCTTCACCTGGCTGAACCAAACGAAGCTCCCACCTCCCACCTCAGAATAGCCCAAAAACTTCACTTCTGAGAGACTATGCTTACCCCCACACATGGTCGGCTTCTCTGGTACTTCTTGTTAGTTCGATCTTGTTGGAGCAGGGAGCGAGAGAGAGAGAGAGAATGGTGGTAAAGAATCTTTCTTTATAGTAGTCCCTATCTTTCCCGCCAATCTTTAAAATCCTATTGTTTCTAAGCACTTAATCAGTGATGAGTCATCCTCGGACCCATGAGTATTGGATTAATGGCCCTAAGCCTGGGACATAACTTTCGGTCTGTGTTTGGAAAAAAACTGGCTCCTTTTCGGCTGGCTGAGGCCAGTGGGTTCATTGTTCTGCTTCTCTTCTGAGATGGAGGTGAGAAATGCTTTGCATATTAGAGTGGTTTTTCTAATCAAGTTCAATGGCCCCCTTCCTTTTTCCAGGACTGTTGGGCGAACCCATACATTCTGGATGACTGACAGTTCTTTTGTCACAGCCAACTGCCATGCATTCTCTGGAGTTTTAACAAAACAGTCTTTCACGTATCTGCACAGGGCGATCCCATAACAGGTAAAATACCCTCAAAAAAATCCCATAAAGTCCACAAAAAAATATTCTTGACTGAGTCCATTCTTCAGAGACTTTGCGATCTCTTCAGTAGGGGCCCAATAAAATCGATCTGCACCAATCGCCATGGTCCCTCTATCCTCCTGGTGTGTCCCAAAGGAGCTTTCCTGCACTGAGGGTCGGGATTGTTAGCTGCGCACACTAAACAATGTGTGCAGAAACCCCTTGTCTTGTTTTGCACACTTTGTACAAAAATAATAAATTGCAGGACAATGGAGTGTTACAGTTTAAACTCTTTTAATGAAGCATCAGGTTTGTAAGCTTTCTCGATCAAACAGCAGCACCGTGTGGACAAGATGGAGTCCGGACCCCCTAGCAGTCCTTACAGATGCCTGCAGGCCAATGACAACTCAGCATGTGATCACATGTGAATATAATAGGTATTCCTTACAGATGCCTGCGGGCCAATGATAAATCAATATGCAAATGTTACATTCCCTTTCTTTTAAAAGAAAAATATTATGTGTTGAATCAGTGAGTCTTAACGTTTGATGTTTTCAAATAACTACACGGAGGCTGTAACTTAACAAACAACAGGTGTTTACTGGAGTAGGGTAGTCTCAAGACTGGGGTACAGAGGCATGCTCAAGGCTTATATACAGGTGTGGTCACTGCCGGTACTACAGTATAAAGGAGCTGTAAAAGTAGTTCTCTCTTAAAGGTACATACACTACAATTCCTCCCCTTTTAGATTAGCAGTACCCATAATATTCAAATAACAATTAACACTTTAACATGTACATTAAACAACAATAGTCCATTTATAGATTCAGTCTTTGGGGCGGCTTCCTGATCCTTTCGGGATAGCGCCTTTCCTGAGGTTCTTGTTCTTGGTGCGGAGGCGATTCTGGCCCCTTTTCTTCGGTTAGTTCATCGGTTGCCACTGCTACTGGTTCTGAGGTAGATGCTACCGGTATGTCGGGTTCATCCCTGGGTACGCGAGACATGGGGTTGGCTCGTTCCTGTGACGCTAAGATCTGATCGACGTGGCGCCTCACAATGTTCTCCCCGACATCCACTGTGTACATTAATGGCCCCTGCCTTGTACATATCGTTCCGGGTTGCCATTTCTCTGTTCGGTAGTCACGGGCCAAGACTGGTTGTCCTACATTGAAGCTCCTTGTCGGCTTCTCATTGATGTGCTGGAATTGTTTATCCTCAACATTTCTTCGCACATTTGGGCTGAGCAAATCCAGACGACATCTCAACCTTCGGTTAAAGAACATCATGGCCGGGGTCTGGTTGGTAACTGCATGTGTCGCGTTTCTGTAGGCTAATAAGAAATTGGCCACCTTATGCTGTAGTGGAATTTCATCGTCGCACATGGCCTTTATCGCCTTTTTAAAGGTTTGTACGAACGTCTCAGCCAATCCATTTGTGGCTGGATGATACGGGGCGGATGTGTAATGCCTTACCCCATTCCTTCTCATAAATTTCCGAAAGTCTTCGGACACAAACTGTGGTCCATTATCAGAGCAAATCTGCTCTGGCAAGCCGTTCCTGGCAAATATAGTCCGTAGGACTGCAATTGTTTTCACTGTAGTGGTTGAGGACATTTTTATCACCTCAGGCCACTTCGAATGAGCATCCACTGCTATTAGGAACATTGGCCTAGAAATTGGGTTGGTAGCGCCGGCGCTGAGCGCCTAAAGAGACCTAGAATTGGGGCGAAGCCCTATGTTGGGGCGAGCGCTATGAAGATAGCGCCAACTCAGATATTGACTATACATTTAGCGCCTGCGCTAAGTGTTTGCGCGCGCCCGCGAGCGCAAGCAGCTCATGATGTCTGTTGGTTGTGTATGTAACCGTTTACCTTTAAGGGAACTATAGAATGTGACCGTTCGCCTTTAAGAGCACTACTTTAGGGTGGCACTATTTATTGGCTCATGTATACTGTAATACCGATAGTGACCACACCAGTATATAAGGGTTGTGATACGTTAACTAGATCAGAATCGCCCGAGCCTCTGAATAGTAAAGACGTGTTTTATTTTGTTAACCGTGGAGTCTGTGATTATTTATAATACAACCCACAGACTTAACATTGGCGACGAGTCGGTTCGAACTCTGCGGCAGTTATTCCACGGCGGCTTCGTCCAAAGACAGGACGTTGAAGAGAGGTTTCAATCCTCAACACCCCACTGAAAACTGAAGGGCAGCAGAAATCCTGACAGCTTCCAGCGACTGGAAGCGACAGGCATTAGGACCCTGAAGCCTCCATAACCTCGTGGGTAAGCCAAGCAGCGTTGGCTGCAAAGACAGGGCCACCGATCGGGAGATAAGGGTGATCGCAATCCCTGATAAGAGCCGCGGTGAAACGCGCGAGCGGGTAAGCCAGAGCCCGGGAGGGAGCGAGCAAGAACCGCTTCGGGCGGGCGGCGCACCAGCGATCGCACAGGAGATAAGGGCCGCAGTCAGGCTGAAAGTCAGCGTCGGGGAACGGGTGAAAACTGCCATTGAAGTGGGCGGAGAGCGACGAGAAGCGCGGGAAAACCGCCATTGAAGTGGGCGGGGAGAGCGAGAAGCGCGGGAAAGCTGCCATTTTTCGCGGGAAAACCGCTGGGGAAGAAGGCAGAAGCGGGAAACCGCCATCTTAGAAAATTAATAAGAATTTTCAGAAACAAGAAATAAGTGAAGCAATACTTGTGGTGTTCTCAAGAAGAGAAGAAAATTAATAATAAGTAAAGAAATACTTGTACTGTTCTCGAAAAGAGAAGAAGATGCCTAAGCGAGGAAATATTAATGATTTTAATGCTGAAATAGAAGACTGGGCCACGTATGTGGAACGCATAGAAATATATTGCGTAGCCAACGACATTGAGGATGACGACAAGGCAATAACTTTGTTAAATTCGATGGGAGCAAAAACATACGGGCTTTTGAAACATCTAATAGCACCAGTTAAACCAGTGGACCAGACCTTCGAAGAGATCGTAGCAGTGCTGAAGGATCACTTGAACCCCACACCGTTGATGCTGGCTGAACGATTTAAATTTTACGCCAGAACCCAGAGGCAAGATGAAAGCAATGCGGAATACTTAGTCGAACTGCGTAAGCTAGCGAAATACTGCCAGTTTGGAGGGAATTTGACAGAGGCGCTGCGGGACAAGTTCGTATGCGGCTTGGCCAAAGAAGGAACGCAGAAGCGACTTCTGGAGGAAAATGACCTCACACTGGACAGGGCTGTCCTCATAGCTTCATCACACGAAGCCGCAGCGAAAGGAACGGCGGAAATGCAGCTAAAGGCGGCGGCACTCGGGGTGGACCAAATGACTGCAAGCATTTCCAAATGCTACCGTTGTGGAAAGACAACGCACGACCAGAATCAGTGCTGGTTTAAGAATCAAGAGTGCAGGAAATGTGGCAAACTGGGTCACATCGCGAAGGTATGCAGGTCCGGAAAGAAGACCAACAAACAAAGGAAGCCACCACCACAAGAAAAGTACAACAAGGTGCATCAGGTGGCTGAAAAGAGTTCAGACGAACAAAATTCAGACTCAGACCCAAACAGCCAGGAGTTGGATAGTCTGAGAATCCACAATGTGGGTAAAGTAACTGATCTACAGACGATCTGGGTCACACTAAAAATAGCTGGAGTCCAAGTACGAATGGAGCTGGACACGGGATCAGCTGTATCAGTCATCAACCAAAAGGACTATCACCGGCTATTCTCTCACATACCCTTAAGAAATACCAAATTCGTATTACAGACATACACGGGGCATCATGTATACCCCCTGGGAAAAATACGAGTCAAGGTGAGAGATAGGGGTAAAGAACACCCACGAATGTATCTGTACGTACTACCTGAGGGAGGACCACCACTTCTGGGACGGGAGTGGATCAAGAAAATAGACATGGAATGGCACTACCGACAAGCAATGACGAGTGAGGACTCGGTGCAGACAAGCAGCTCAGACTCCGAGCCGGAAGACGATAAGTCCAGCTTATGTATGAAAAACAAGGTTAACATGAACTCACGGACTAAGGTTGGGAAATTGATGGCGTGCATAAAGACAGAGAATTCTGAGTCTGTTCAAGCTACAGACATATGCATTACGGAGGAACACCGGGCTAGAACTCAACGTTATGTCAAAGTACAACGACAATTAGAACAGTTGAGTGCCCGTCTCGTACAAGAGATGGAAAAGATGAAAAAGTTCTGGGACACCGAATGGGAGTCCCTGGAAAGACAACAGAGACAGCGCGCTCAAGCAGAGAGCGACCATAGAGCCATCGTGGCCAAGTACCAATCACATCTCCCTGAGGCTGTTCAGGAACTAGAATATACACAGAACGATCCAAAGGAAGAGGAATCTTCAGGAAGTCAGGATGGTATTCCAGTTCACCTCTACGACTTGTTGCAAGCAGAGTGTAACGAGTTGAAAGAACAGTATGAACAGGCTCGGACTACAATCCTGGAAGGGGTTAACTTGGCAACTTCCGAAAAGCTCGTGTTAGTGAAAGCATATGAGCAACTAAAGGTTGAACATGAACGACTAAAGGTTGACCATAAGCAAGAATTACAAAGTCTGCAGGAAATGTTTGATGAGCTTCAGGCCAAGGCTGACTCATCGTTAGGGATTCAATCCATAGAAAAAAAATTAGTGGTGGAAGACATACCTGAACAGGGAATACAGGATGTCCAAGAACTCGTTAAATTATTAAAGGAAACACAAATAAATATGAAGCGGCAATGGCCGAGGTCCAACGACTTGAAGAACAGATGCGACTGGAAATCTTTTCAGTGGAAGAAAAGGGAACTGTAAGAAACACAGAGACCGTAAGAATGGGCCATGAACATGAGCTTAAATCGTCAGAGGAGAAGGGTTTGGAGCTCTCAAAAGTTATGGAAATAGCCGAGGTTGCAACACAGACTGAGAAGATGGCAGCAGAGCAACCCTTAGATACCAAAAGTACGCTGACTCATGTCAAGGTTGAACAACAGAACGCTGAAACAACTGCTCCGGTAGAGGGATTGAATAGTCCGATCAATCAATCTCCAAAGGAAGTTGAAGTATTAAAATCACAAATGAGGTCATTAGTAAACAACTTGCTGAAAGCCCAGAAAAAGTTAGAGGAAGCGGAACACGTGAAGAAGTCTCTTCAGGAAAGATGTCTGGATTTGGAACAAAAGCTGGCTGACGTCCAGCTGGGTAGGGAGGACATAGAAGACCCTCTCGCTGACCTGTCGGACGACTCCGAATATTACTATGTCCTGTCCTGCCCAACTTGTAACTTCGACTCCCACCATACAGAAATCATGGAGGAGCACCGAAAGTCTACGGAACATCGGGAGAAGGTGGCTCTACTACGGAAAAAGGAGGAAGAGAAGGAGGAACTGCGCATGCAGCTGGCAGCTGACAGTGGAGCCCAGAGAGTCTCCAAGAAGCAGAAAAGGAAATGTCGAAACAGAAGATGACCATCTGAACCATTATTACCTCTACCAGATCACACACGTGGTCCCTCCGAACGGAGCCAATTCAGTTCGGAAGTTCAAACTGTTAAATCCATGGAAGGACTATTGAATGAGTCACTCCAGCAATATGAACTGTTTTCCACAGAGACTGAATCTGTGATCTGTTTTGACATGAAGTTATATATGTTATTATGTTATGTTAAACATGAAGTTATATGACGTTGACTCCATCGAGAGTATATCTGTAAATTGTTATATGACGTTGACTCCATCGAGAGTATATCTGCAAACTGTTTATATAAAATTGAAGATTGTATGTTTAATGGGATTCTGTAAGTAATAAGCTAGGAAGGGAGGAGTGTTGTGTATGTAACCGTTTACCTTTAAGGGAACTATAGAATGTGACCGTTCGCCTTTAAGAGCACTACTTTAGGGTGGCACTATTTATTGGCTCATGTATACTGTAATACCGATAGTGAACACACCAGTATATAAGGGTTGTGATACGTTAACTAGATCAGAATCGCCCGAGCCTCTGAATAGTAAAGACGTGTTTTATTTTGTTAACCGTGGAGTCTGTGATTATTTATAATACAACCCACAGACTTAACAATGTCATTTCAGTGTGCAACGCCTTCTAGGAGCACCTGAGCGCATATTGGGTGGCGCCCGGAGCCTTAGCGCCCAGCGCTATTAGTGACAGTTCGAGGGAGGGCTAACAGGCCCTTCTCAGAGTAGGGTGGCGCTATTTAAAGGGGACAGCTCTAGTGCAGAATCTTCTGCCACTTAGCCTGCTCATTAGCTCGCCAACTCTCTCTAGCAGCGATCGCAATGTGGAGCGGAGTTCTGGGAATTTAGCTTTACAGTACTTGGGACCTTCAACCCTGTCCGAAGCACTTGCAGCACTACACCTAAAAGCCTTTTGACCAACTGGCATCGGAATGGGAGCTTGTTGGAGGGCGACGGCCTCATCGCCCAACACTGCGAAGGGGCAGAGAGACGGCGGGAGAGAGGGCCGGGACTGGCCAGAATGAGGAGGGGCAATGGAGGTCGGCCAATCCGCCGGGATGCTGCGAGGGTCTTTAGGCAGCAGGTGACAAGCCTTGACATGTCGGAGGAGCAGTGTTTGCGAAGGCTCCGAATCTGGAAGGACATTGTTACTGATCTGTGCCACCTGCTTGGTCAGCATCTGCAGCCGCGTGAACGCTGCAGAACCTCTCTGTCCGTTATGGCTAAACTGACTGATGGCCTCCATTTTTATGGCAACGGATCCTTTCAGTCAGCCATTGGGGACAATGCGATTGTCGCTCAGGCTGCAGTCCGCTGTTGCATCCGGCAAGTGACAGATGCCCTTTATAGGCGAACGCGTCAATTCATTACCTTCCCTCGGACCCTGCACAAGCAGGCGGAGGAGGAGGAGTATGAGGAGGAGGAAGATGGAAGGGCTGCTGAAAGTGGAAGGTCCATACGTCAGAGGCTCCACTGGACTCGTGTCGACACCCCTGTGGCGGAATGATGAGAGTCTTAACTCATGCGCACTTTGGATGTTTGAGGGCCTCTGAATGCCAGCATCACTGAAAGTAGTCACATGCACCATGCAACATTGAAACTTCTGTTTATTGACACAAAAGTCTTTCATTACAGCTAAACAACGTAATGTGAGCACAAACCATAACTTTCAAAATAACTGTTAACTGTTCGGCCAAGCCGCAAAACTCAACACACCTCAGCAAATATAACAGCAGTTGAGGGTGTCCTTGAATTTGGACAAACAAACGTCTCAGCACCTCCCTGTACAACTGACCCCTTGAGGGAGAATGACTTCTCTTCTGCGCCCGGCCCCTTCCCTCCCTGCTTCTCCTACGTAATTGGACCCCAGTGGCGGCCTCAAGGCTGGGGGACGCCTGCTGACTGTCTGGAAGCGCAGAAGCCCCTGAGGGACGGCCTGGCCGACCTCTGTGCTTGGAGGGTGCGGACGCAGGATGCTTGCTGTGACCATGGCTGGAAGCAGTGTGGCCTGCAGGTGGTGGCAGCTGCAATGCAGGCGTCCCAGCGCTGGCATGTGCAATGCTCTCCTGCCGAGAGAGGACACCTGCACCATGGTCGGATGACACACTGGCTATCTGAGGGGAGCGGCTCGGCTCATCCGCCACAATCGCATGCTCCACTGATTCCTGGCCTTGTACGGGAGTGGAAGGGCCCGGGGTGATCCTATCTGATGCAGAGAGGGTGGCTGCAGTGAGAGATTGCGTTGCGTCAATCTGGCTGTGGAGGAGCCCAGCAAGTGACTGCGTGGCAACAGTGAGGACCTGTGTGCCAGGTGCCAGTGCTTCGGAGAAGGCCTGGACAGTTCTTCCCATGGCTTCGGACAAGGCAGGTGCCGACCGCTCCACTGCCTCAGACAAGCCCTGCACAGACCTTTCCAGGGATTGTCCGAAGCCCTGAACAGTCCTTTCCATTGCCGACTCAAAGCCGTGGACAGTCCTCTCCATTGTTGGGCCGAACCCTGGATAGTCCTGTCCATTGTGGCCCCGAAGCCCTGGATAGTCCTGTCCATAGTTTCCCCGAACACCTGGAGAGTCCTCTCCATTGCTGCCCCAAAGCCCTGGAGAGTCCTCTCCATTGTTGCCCCGAAGTCCAACATACTCCTAGCCAATGAATCTATTGACTCAGGCATCTTCTCCACTGCAGCCATCAGCTCCGTGTGTCTGACCCGGGCCTGTTTGCTCATCTCAGCCAGGCGATGGACCTCATCTGCACTCTGTGCAGCAGTCATGATGACCTGCCTTGCCCTCCGGGGAGACGGTGGCCGAACTTGCCTATCCCCCGTGCGTGGCTGCATGCCGCTTGGTCCGGCAACTGGTTCATCCTCAGAGCACCCCCCCTCCCCTCCAGGGGACTACTATCCCCAGTCTGCAGATGTCTCAGCTCCCCGGATTCTGCAGCGGCTGGTCCGGATTCCTCCTGGTCCTCGCCTCCGGTGGCACTGGCACTGGCAGCTTCAGCGCGTTGAGCCCGAGTTGGTGCTGCTTCATCTGAAAGTGGGAGGTGGAAGAGTGGCTTTAGCAAAAGGACAGCTTTGCTGAAAGGCATGCCAGATTGCGGCAAGGCTCTGACATGGCTGCACACTGAGGATGCATGCTGGCGGGGGGACCAAGTGGAAGGCAACAGGTGAAAAAGCTGAGAGTCTTACCCTCGCTGTCGGTAATGGGGTCGGCAGATGCAGTGGTCACTGGACCAGACAGACGTCCTCCAAGTATCTGGTGCACTCTCTCCTCCAGATCCGTGAGAGTGACCACTTGTGCAGGTCCGCCACCGGTTCGACGCTGCTCCTTTCGAATCATCGCCAGCTTGGACTGCAGGGGAAAGAAGGGGAGGTTCTGTTACACGATGCCTTGAGACCTCATCGCATGCCCCCCATGGTGCAAGAGCCCTTACATGAGGCCTTGAGACCTCATCGCATGCCCACCATGGTGCAAGAGCCCTTACATGAGGCCTTGAGACATCTGTCCATGTGTTTGCCCAGAAAGGGCCATGGGTGCATACTGACAGATGGCCATTGGCGCATCATTGCAGCAGGGTGCCCGAAGTCAGCTGCAGATGGAGGGAAGCACAAGTTTGGTAAACCTTCACTTACCCTAACGATCTGTGTGAGGTCGTTGAATTTCTTCCTGCACTGAACAGGGGTCCTGGTCGCCATGCTGCTGGAGTTCACCCTCACAGCAACCTCCCTCCAAGATCGTCGATAAGCCTTCTGATTTGTCCTCTTGCCATTATCCGGATACAGGACCTCTTGACGGTGTTCAACTGCAGCCAGCAAGTGGTCCAGAGCCTCAGTGCTGAAGCGCTCTGCTCTCTGCCTAACCTTCTCCATGATGAACAAGTTTCTACCGCCAGACAAGGGCGAGCGCCGAATCTGAGGCCTACAGGGCGTTGCGTGCCGAAGCTCAGGCTGACTGTCCCACCCCTTTAAGAGCCGGCCGGCGCCTGGAGGTCTCGTGCTTTCCCATAATTGAGTTCACCTGTGCTGCGCCCGTCCGCGTCGAAATTGAGTAGCGCCTGACCATTTGCGCCTTAAGAGCACCGTGCAACGGCTGATTTAGCGCCTCAATCCCCTTTGGGGGCGATGCGACCCAATATCGCGCCAGGCGGCGATAAGTTTCGTCTGGCTATAAACTTTGCGCATCGCCAGTTCTAACGCCTCAAGTGGGGCTATACCCAATTTCTAGGCCATTGAGACCATGAATGGACCAGCAAAATCAATATGCACCCGTTGCCATGGAGAGGAGGGCCACTCCCATGGGTGTAGAGGGGCATGTGGTGGTGCATTTTGGACCTTCTGGCATCCTGAGCAGCTCTTGGTTAGGTCCTCAATTTGTTGATCGATTCCCGGCCACCACACATAAGCCCTAGCAAGGCTTTTCATTTTCACTCCTCCCAGATGACCTTCATGAAGCTCATTTAGCACTCTCTCCCTTAACTTGGGTGGAATCACCACTCTGGATCCACACATCACTGTCCCCTGGCATACTGATAGCTGTTCTCTTCTGGATGAGAATGCTGGCAACAGTGAGTCGCCATGTGTTGGCCATCCCCTCACCGTCAAATTATATACCCGAGACAGCGTTGGATCATTGCGGGTCTCCTCTATATTCGCGTTTGTTACTGGCAATTGTTCAATTATTGACGAATAAAATATCTCGATAGGGTCCACTGCTGGTGCTTCCTCCATAGTAGGCAGTGGCAGGTGTGATAGCCCATCAGCGTTTCCATGCTGTTTCGTGCCTTTATATTCTATTTCATATTGATTCGCCCCTAGAAACAGGGACCATCTTTGCAACCATTGTGCAGTCATCACTGGAACGCCCTTCTTAGGATTAAAGATGGAGACAAGTGGTTGGTGGTCAGTCAGCAAGGTGAACTTCAGCCCATGCAGATAGTGGTTGAATTTTTTTACTCCCCACACTAAGCTGAGGGCCTCCCTGTCAATCTGGGCGTAGTTGCGCTCGGCTGAGGTTAGTGACCGAGACGCAAAGGCTACTGGCCTCTCCAACCCGTCTGGGAATTTGTGCGACAGTACCGCTCCAATACCATAGGGTGATGCATCAGATGCCAAACGAATTGGTAGTGCTGTGTTGAAATGGGCCAACACCTCTTTTGATGTGATCAATTCTTTGCACTTCTGGAAAGCTCGTTTAAGTTCGTCATTCCACTTCCATGGCACCCCTGTTTGCAGTAGGGTGTTCAGTGGGTGCAATACCGTAGACAAATTTGGTAAGAACTTGAAATAAAGAATAGATTGGCCTTCCAAAGCTAGGCTTTATTAACTTTAAAATCAGCAGCATATCTTTCCATATCCAGTCCCAACTAAAGCTAGAAAAGGACTGAATTTAAGGTAGACACAACACATCATGTGATCATCAACTACCAATGAGATTACAACACATATCCCAAGGCAGTTAACAAACAACGAATCATAATACTTTTACTAATCAAGGAATAATCACCACATTCACCCCTCCTTTTAAAATATACTCCAACCTAATAACTTTTACAATTTACAATTAATTATTTACAACTAAACTATGCACAAGAATAAAACTATTTACATAACACAATACTAAATGAACAACAACAAATAATAACATTACGCATAAGTATTAAGTATCTCTCAACTAAAACAATATACTATAATATTTCAACAAGTTTTAAAACATTACTATCAATTTAAAAGTCCATTTTCAATCGGTCGACCGGATATCTTGTTCGTGTTGACCTTCTTAACCTTGGTGAAATTCCTTGCCCTCCCACGCCAGAAGGCGCAGAAGTATCTTCAACAGGAAGGCTATCCATATCCCGATTCTCAACGGTTTCCGGATTAGAAATCCCATCAGAAGATGAACTGGGACGGTCATAAACATCTATCAAAGGCTGACTAATAGAAGTATGATTATCTGCAATCGGATTGGAAATATTCATAGTATCTGTAACAGCATCCACATTATCCGAATCATGACCATTATTAATATCCTCAGAAGAGGGCTGGCCCCCACAAGGAGCCAAGTCTTTAATTGAAACAGTACTTTCTTTCCCATCTTGGAATCGAATATGAGCATATTGGGAATTTGCCTCCAACAGCTCCACCTCCTCCACCAAGGGGTCATATTTTGACAATGTAACATGGCGTCGAAGCAACACAGGTCCCTGCATAGTAAGCCATGAAGGTACCGAATATCCCGTAGTAGATCTCCGCGGATAGTTAAAGAGCCTTTCATGGGGGGTCACATTAGTAGCCGTTGAAAGCAATGATCTAATGGAATGCAGGGCATCAGGCAGCACCATTTCCCACTGTGTATTCTTAAGGTTCCGGGATGTCAACGCCAACATAACTGCCTTCCAGATCACCCCATTGTATCATTCACACTGTCCATTACCCTGGGGATTATACGGGGTAGTTCTACTAGTAGAAATTCCCCGACTCTGAAGGTATTCCTTCAACTGGGAAAACATAAAAGAACTTCCCTGATCCGAATGGATATACGCAGGCATCCCAAAGATGACAAAAAGTTGAGTCAAACATTTAATAACTGTAGCAGCTGATACATCTGCACAAGGAAAAGCAAAGGGGAACCTTGAAAACTCGTCCACAACAGTAAATATATATCGGTTTTGAGTAGTTGAAGGAAGAGGTCCCTTAAAATCGACACTCAAACGTTCAAAAGGAGAAGTAGCCTTTATAAGATGAGCTCGTTGAGGCTTAAAGAAATTCGGTTTACACCGAGCACAGATAGAACATGATGAAGCCATCCGCTTGACGTCTTCAACTGAAAAAGTTCTTACTGCGTACAAAGTGTATCATCCTCGTAACCCTAGGATGACATAAGGCATTGTGAAGATTAATAAGCGTATCTCCGTGAATCACAGAACAATAAGCCCTCGACAGTGCATCAGCAGCAACATTATCCTTCCCCGGACGATAAACTATGTCAAAATGGCAACATGCCAACTCAATCCTCCATCTCATTATTTTATCATTTTTAATCTTTCCAAAATGTTTAACATCAAACATAAAGGACACAGATTTTTGATCAGTTACCAACGTGAAATGTCGCCCCGATAAATAATGTCTCCATTTACGCAATGCTTCTACTATTGCGTATGCCTCTTTTTCTATTGAGGAATGTCTTTTTTCACTATTATTCAAAGTACGTGAGAAAAAGGCCACAGGTCTTCCATTTTGGTTCAAAGTAGCCCCAATTGCAAAATCCGAAGCATCCGTCTCAATCACAAAGGGAACCTGCTCATCAATGGAATGCACAACTGCTCCTAAAATATCCTTTTTAAAATTCTCAAAACATGTCCTGGCCTCCCATGATAGAGGATATGTCGTAACCCGAATAAGAGGCCGGATCATCCGTGAAAAATTTGCAATCCAATTAGAATAATAAGAAAACAGTCCAACAACTCGTTGCAAAGCCTTAGAATTAGTAGGACAAGGTAAATCGATCAATGGTCGCAGACATTCTGGATCTAGTTTAATCTTATTTCCCGAAATAATATACCCCAATAGATTTACCTCAGTAGTCGAAAAGATACATTTCTCTTTGTTAAAAGTTAAACCAACTTTTTCCGCAGCTTGAAGGAATCTTTTTAAATTAGAATCATGCTCCACCCTTGATTTGCCACACACTGTGATGTCATCTAAGTATGAAAAGGTGTCAGAGAGGGAGTTATCACTTATAAAAGCATCCATTGCCCGTTGAAAACAAGCAACACCATTAGTAACACCAAATGGTATTCGGCAAAACTGATACAGCTTTCCACCAGCCTCAAAGGCCGTATATGGTTGATCCTTCTTAACAATAGGAATCTGATGATAAGCACTCTTTAAATCAATAGTGCTTAAAACTTTATACTGAGATACTTTATTGATAAGCTCATCAATCTTAGGCAAAGGGTACGCGTCTAATTGAGTATACCTATTAATAGTTTGGAAATAGTCTATCACCATTCGTTTCTTGTGTCTCTCATTAGTCGTGACAACTACCTGTGCTCGCCAAGGCGAACAATTAGGTTCAATGATTCCTTCCAATAAGAGACGTTGAACTTCAGAATTAATAAATTCTCTATCCTGACTACTATATCTTCTTGACTTGGTAGCAATTGGCTTACAATCCGACATCAAATTGGAAAAAAGTGATAATGGAGGAATAGATAAAGAGGTTAATCCACAAATAGATAAAGGTGGCTTAGTCCCTCCAAATGAAAGACTAAGAGACTCGTGTAACTGAAGCACATCATGTCCAATCAAAATATCCGCACAGAGATTAGGCAAAACAGATAGGCGTATATCAGTATACGTATTACCGAGAAGAACCATTTTCACAAAGCAACAACCAGCTATTTGTGAAGTAAGGGTCGTCTGAGCCATACACACCTGATACGTAACAGGCGAAATTTTCAAATGCTTCTCCTTCGCAAACTGAAGACTTATAAAACTCTCAGTACTGCCCGTATCTATAAGGGCCTTCACTTCCAACCCATTAACTTGAGCCGTAACTATAGCTTTGTTTAGGCCATGAGCAAATGCAGCAGAAATTGATGCAATAAACGCCCTATCTAAAGGCTGAATAGTCACAGAAGAGGTAGTGGAGGAAGACCCTCCCACACCAGGAGAAGGGAAGGTAATTGAACTGATGATTTGCACACACGTGCATAATGACCTCTCTTGCCGCATTTACTAAACACAGCCTCCCGAGCAGGACACTTCAGACGAGGGTGCCGGATATTCCCACAAAAATAACACTTCTGAATCCTAGAGGCAACGGCCGCCGAAGTAGAAACTGTTTCAAAATCTAGTAAACCACTCCCATTAAGTCCACATAATTCCTTTTCATCCGAAACTGCCGAAACCATAGTCGCAGGCCGATTAAAAAGAGCGTAAGAATCCGAACTTCTCTGAGCCACATCCAATGTAGAAGCTTGGTCAAAAACACTTTTAAGATCCAGAGTCTTATTTTCTAACAACCGCTGATGAATTGATCTAGACAGTAATCCATTAATAAAAGCATCCCGTACCGATTCGTCCTTATATTCTTCAGCCGTCACAGCCTTATAATTACAGTCAACACTAAGGCACCGAAGTGCTTGTAAATAAGTATCCAAAGATTCTCCCACCTGCTGCCTACGGGCAGATAGAAGATGACGTGCAAATACCTCATTCTTTGGTTTAACAAAAATCTTTTCCAATGTAGAAATAGCCTCTTCATAAGTTTTACAGTGCAAAATATATTTATATACATCCGAGTCAATGTAGTTGATCAGCATATTCAGCTCATTTAGAGCCTCTTGATCCAACACGCCCAAAAAGTTTTTAAATGTACAATACCAATGTTTCCATTTATCATCCACTCCAGCAGAATTGGGGTCAGCCTTGAATCGTTCTGGTTGAAGATATCGCTCCATTCTAACATAAAGTTAATAAATTGAAATAAAGAATAGATTGGCCTTCCAAAGCTAGGCTTTATTAACTTTAAAATCAGCAGCATATCTTTCCATATCCAGTCCCAACTAAAGCTAGAAAAGGACTGAATTTAAGGTAGCCACAACACATCATGTGATCATCAACTACCAATGAGATTACAACACATATCCCAAGGCAGTTAACAAACAACGAATCACAATACTTTTACTAATCAAGGAATAATCACCACAGAACTTATGGTAGTAGTTTACCAGCCCGAGGAACGACCTCAGTTGTGACACATTTTCCGGTGGTGGAGCCTTGACTACTGCCTCAATCTTTTCAGGGGGCTTATGTAACCCCTCTTCATCGATAACATGGCCACAGTACGAGATCTGCTTCTGGAAAAACTCGCAATTGTGGCGATTAGCTCATAGCCCATATTCCTTTAATCTGGTGAGCACCTTCTCCAAGTTGGCGAGGTGATCACTGTCATTTTCGCCCGTGACCAGGATGTCGTCTAAATAACACTGGGTCCCTGGAATCCCTTGCAGGACTTGATCCATCGCCCTTTGCCAAATAGCCAGAGCTGATGCTAACCCGAACACCAGCCGGTTGTATTCGTAGAGACCTTTATGAGTGTTGATCGTGAGGTATTGTTTCGAGGCTTCTTCTACCTCCATTTGCAAGTACGCCAGGGCTAGATCAATTTTGGTGAAGCGTTTACCTCCAGATAACGAGGCGAAAATATCCTCAATTCGTGGCAGCGGATATTGTACCGTGTGAAGGGCTGGGTTCACTGTCACCTTAAAATCCCCACAGATGCGGACCTTCTTTGGTTCCCCAGGCGTATTACTCAACGACCTCTTCATTACCGGAACGATGGGTGTAGCCCACTTGCTCCAGTCTACTTTGGACAGTACTCCTGAACGTTCCAACCCTTCCAGCTCTGCTTCGACGGCTGGTCTGATCGCATAAGGCACTGGTCTGGCCTTAAGAAACTTTGAGCTTGCGTTTTCCTCTATTTTAATTGTTGCTGTTATGCCTTTTAGTGTTCCAAGTCCCTCCTGGAACACTTCTTTTGCGTCAGTTAGCATTTTTGACAGTTGTCCAGGTGTGACGTCGTCATCCTTTTTGGCCTCAACCTTCAATGCCTGTATGGGATGCCAATCTAATTGAATCTTCCGGATCCATTCACGTCCTAGCAGTGGTGGTCCTCCATCTGGCAATACATATAAGTCCATTTTAGGTATTTCCTGGCCTTTGTATATCACTTTCACCCTTATTTTTCCTTTGGGGTAGACTTTTTGCCCCATGTACGTCTTCAAGACAATCTCTGTAGCTTTCAAGGGTATATGTGAAAATAGCCGCTTGTAGTCCCTTTGGTTTATGACTGTTAGGGCTGATTCAGTGTCCAATTCCATTTTCACTTGGACTCCGTCTATCTTGAGTGTAACCCAGATAGTCTGGTGATCCTCCATTTTGGTTACCTTATGTAGCTTCAGACAACCCAGCTCCTTGCTTCCGGAGTCTGTATCACTTTTCCGTTCGTCTGAACTACTGTCCATCACCTTATGTACCTTTTTGTACTTTTCCTGTGGAGATTTCTTGCTGTTGGTTTTCTTCCCAAACCTGCAGACTCTTGCTATGTGTCCTGCTTTTCCACACTGTCTGCACACTTGGTCCTTGAACCAACAATCCTTCTGGTCGTGTGTTGTTCTGCCGCAGCGATAACACTTCCCTGTTCCATAGGATATTTCATTGGTGCCATATTCTTGCGGTCTCCGTTGTATCTCTGCAGCGCCCCTTGCGGCTGCTTCGTGTGATACTGCCATGCTGAAAGCCTTGTCCAGCGTAAGATCCTTTTCTGATAGAAGCCGTTTCTGGGTTCCTTCACTTTGAAGCCCACACACAAACTTGTCCCTTAACGTATCTGCTAGTCCCACTCCAAACTGGCAGTGTTTCGATGGCTTGCGCAGTTCCGTTAAGTTCTCAGCATTACTTTCATCTTTAGGTTGGTTACTTTTGTGGAACTTAAATCTTTCTGCTATCAGCAGCGGTGTGGGGTTTAAGTGGTCCCGTCGGATTTCTACTATGCTTTCGAAATTCTTGTCCACGGGCTTCCCTGGGGTTATTAGTTTTCGCTGTAAGCCATAAGTTTTTGCACCCATGAAATTTAACAAAACCAGTGCTTTCCTAGCATCTGGCACTTCATTCACCCTGCAGTACACCTCAATACGTTCCACATATGTTGCCCAATCTTCGACTTCATTGTCAAACGCAGTGAAACTGCCACACTTCGGCATCCCTGGGTGTGATTTAACTGTCTAAAATAGCGTCTCCCGCGCTCTCCTTTCTTCTCCGCTGGCACAAAATGGCGTCTCCCGTGCTTTCCTTTCTTCTCCACGGCTCAATGGCGTCTCCCGCGCTCTCCCTTCTTCTCCCCGTGGACGCAGTTCAGCACTTGAGCCCTGGTTGTGCTCTGCGCGTTCTCCTGTGCCTTTCCCGTTGCCGTCGCTTGGTCCTGAACCCGGCTGCTGCTTTACCCTCACTCTCTCTCTGTTTGTTTTTCCTCGACGCCACTCGGTTTTCAACCCCCGGCTGCGCCCTGTGCGCTTCACCCTCTCTCTTACCCCGTCAATGCTGCTCGGCTTTTTCTGTGCCGTTGGTCGGCTCCAGCCGCCGCTGTCTGGAAATGGTCTGTGCTGTACCTGTTACCAGTCTGTTGCTGGATCGTCGTGGCTGGGGAACCAAGCCCGGCTCTCAACAGCCTCCCCTGCGATGTTCACTCTCTGCCGGATGACTGGGCAGTTGCTCGTGGTCGACGCCCGTGCTTCTAGCCTCGACTTTCTTCCACCGTCCTCCCGGAGCGAATCCGTGAAGGGAAATGTAGAGTTGTAGGCAGATTCGAATCGACTTCGTCGCCACTGTTGAATCCATGATTCTTAACGTATGATGTTTTCCAATAACTACACGGAGGCTGTAACTTAACAAACAACAGGTGTTTACTGGAGTAGGGTAGTCTCAAGACTGGGGTACAGAGGCATGCTCAAGGCTTATATACAGGTGTGGTCACTGCCGGTACTACAGTATACAGGAGCTGTAAAAGTAGTTCTCTCTTAAAGGTACATACGCTACATTATGCATTACTTTGGAACCTTTCTTCTACATAATGTTCTCAGTTGCATCAACATAAATGTGAACTCAACATTTAACTAGCACTGAAAACATCTCAACGTTTCAATAACAATGTACAGTTTTTTTAGGGCAGCAATCCGCCTACACCCTTTGACAGTTCACAAGTCAAGGATAACTCTAGGCTTGACCTCTTGTCCCGACCTTGTGTGGTATGGAACTGAGCATGCTCCTGAATCGGTCAACAAATCAGGTTCAGGTTTAGTTCACGTAAGTATGATGTGTTTTGTGTATTGCTCTGTTCATCACACTCTGTTGCACTGGTCCTCTCGTCGGAATGACGGTGTTATCCCTTGGTGTTCAGGAGGTGCCTGTGATTGCGGCGGTACACCTGTCCTTCTGGGGTGCGGATGTGATACGATCGCTCAGTGTCAGCTGGCTGGATGACGACTGCTGGCTTCCAGTAGTCATGCTCCTGGATTCTGACGGATTCTCCATTGTGCAGCGGTGGCAGTAGTCCAGCTGACCTGTCATAGTATCTTTATTGGTGTTGCTGTCTTTGTACACATTTTGCATGCACTTGCTTGCAGCTGACGACCTCTGCCTGCAGCTGCTGGTTGGTGCTTGGAAGGAATGAGCGAAGTCTGCGGCTCATCAAGAGTTGTCAACCGGAGTGTTGCGTTACTCAAGGAGACTGATGTAAGGGTCTCTTTTGTCAGCTTTGGCTTTGTCCGTGAGTGTTTTTGCAATCTGGACAGTTTTTTCAGCAAGGCCATTACTTTGAGGGTAATGTGGGCTTGATGTGACATGTGTGAAATCCCATGCCTTGGCAAACGACTCAAACACTTTTGATTTGTATTGGGGGCCATTGTCTGAGACTAAAGTCTCTACAATGCCATGCCTGGCTTTAGCTTGCGGATCATAGCTGCAGATGTGGTGCTGTGTGTTGAATCCGTGACTTGTAATGTATGATGTTTTCCAATAACTACACGGAGGCTGTAACTTAATAACAACAACAGGTGTTTACTGGAGTAGGGTGGTCTCAAGCCTGAAAGTACAGAAGCCTGCTACGGCTTTATATACAGGTGTGGTCACTGCCGGTACTACAGCATAAAAGCAGTTCTCTCTTAAAGGTACATACACAACAATTCCTCCCCTTTTAGATTAACAGTACCATAACATTCATTGAACAATTAACACTTATAACATGCAACATTAACTGAAAATAGTCCATTTATAAATTCAGTCTTTGGGGTGGCTTCCTGATCCTTTCAGGATAGCACCTTTCCTGAGGTTCTTGTTCTTGGTGCGGAGGCAATTCTGGCCCCTTTTTGTCGGTTATTTCATCAGTTTCCACTGCTACTGGTTCTGAGGTAGATGCTACCGGTATGTCGGGTTCATCCCCAGGTACCCGAGACATGGAGTTGACTCGTTCCTGTGACGTTAAGATCTGATCGACGTGGTGTCTCACAATGTTCTCCCCGACATCCACTGTGTACATTAATGGCCCCTGCCTTGTACATATCGTTCCAGGTTGCCATTTCTCTGTTCGGTAGTCACGGGCCAAGACTGGTTGTCCTATGTTGAAGCTCCTTGTCGGCTTCTCATTGATGTGCTGGAATTGTTTATCCTCAACATTTCTTCGCACATTTGGCCTGAGCAAATCCAGACGCGATCTCAACCTTCGGTTAAAGAACATCATGGCCGGGGTTTGGTTGGTAACTGCATGTGTCGCATTTCTGTAGGCTAATAAGAAATTGTCCACCTTATGCTGAAGTGGAATTTCATCATCACACATGGCTTTTATCGCCTTTATAAAGGTTTGTACGAACCTCTCAGCCAATCGATTTGTGGCTGGATGATGCGGGGCAGATGTGTAATGCCTTACCCCATTCCTTCTCATAAATTTCCGAAACTCTTCGGACACAAACTGTGGTCCATTATCAGAGCAAATCTGCTCTGGCAAGCCGTTCCTGGCAAATATGGTCCGTAGGACTGCAATCGTTTTCTCTGTAGTGGTTGAGGACATTTTTATCACCTCAGCCCACTTTGAATGAGCATCCACTACTATTAGGAACATGGAGTCCATGAATGGACCAGCAAAATCAATATGCACCCATTGCCATGGAGAGGAGGGCCACTCCCATGGGTGTAGAGGGGCATGTGGTGGTGCATTTTGGACCTTCTGGCATCCTGAGCAGCTCTTGGTTAGGTCCGCGATTTGTTGATCGATTCCCGGCCACCACACATAAGCCCTAGCAAGGCTTTTCATTTTCACTCCTCCCAGATGACCATCATGAAGCTCATTTTGCACTCTCTCCCTTAACTTGGGTGGAATCACCACTCTGGATCCGCACATCACTGTCCCCTGGCATACTGACAGCTGTTCTCTTCTGGATGAGAATGCTTGCAACAGTGAGTCGCCATGTGTTGGCCATCCCCTCACCATCAAATCATACAGCGAGACAGCGTCGGATCATTGCAGGTCTCCTTCTCTATATCCACGTTCATTACTGGCAATCGTTCAATTATTGACAAATAAAATATCTCGATATGGTCCACTGCTGGTGCTTCCTCCACAGAAGGCAGTCAGGCGTGATAGCCCATCAGCGTTTCCATGCTGTTTCGTGCCTTTATATTCTATTTCATATTGATTCACCCCTAGAAACAGGGACCATCTTTGTAGCCGTTGTGCAGTCATCACTGGAACACCCTTCTTAGGATTAAAGATGGAGACAAGTGGTTGGTGGTCAGTCAGCAAGGTGAACTTCTGCCCATGCAGATAGTGGTTGAATTTTTTTACTCCCCATACTAGGCTGAGGGCCTCCCTGTCAATTTGGGTGTAGTTGCACTCGGCTGAGGTTAGTGACCGAGACGCAAAGGCTACTGGCCTCTTCAACCCGTCTGGGAATTTGTGCGACAGCACCGCTCCCATACCATAGGGTGATGCGTCAAATGCAAACAAATTGGTAGTGCTGGGTTGTAATGGGCCAACACCTGTTTTGATGTGATCAATTCTTTGCACTTCTGGAAAGCTCGTTTACGTTCGTCATTCCACTTCCATGGCACCCCTGTTTGCAGTAGGTTGTTCAGTGGGTGTGATACCATAGACAAATTTGGTAAGAACTTATGGTAGTAGTTTACCAGCCCGAGGAATGACCGCAGTTGTGACACATTTTCCGGTGCTGGAGCCTTGACTACTGCCTCATTCTTTTCAGGGGACTTATGTAACCCCTCTTCACCGATAACGTGGCCACAATATGAGATCTGCTTCTGGAAAAACTCGCACTTGTGGTGATTAGCTCGTAGCCCATATTCCTTTAATCTGGTGAGCACCTTCTCCAGGTTGGCGAGGTGATCACTGTCAATTTTGCCTGTGACCAGGATGTCGTCCAAATAACACTGGGTCCCTGGAATCCCTTGCAGGGCTTGATCCATCGCCCTTTGCCAAATAGCCGGAGCCGATGCTACCCCGAACACCAGCCGGTTGTATTGGTAGAGACCTTTATGAGTGTTGATCGTGAGGTATTGTTTCGAGGCTTCTTCTACCTCCATTTGCAAGTACGCCTGGGCTAGATCAATTTTGGTGAAGCGTTTACCTCCAGATAACGTGGCGAAAATATCCTCAATTCATGGAAGTGGATATTGTACCGTGTGAAGGACTGTGTTCACTGTCACCGTAAAATCCCCACAGATGCGGACCTTCTTTGGTTCCCCAGGCGTATTACTCAATGACCTCTTCATTACAGGAACGATGGGTGTAGCCCACTCGCTCCAGTCTACTTTGGACAGTGCTCCTGAACGTTCCAACCCTTCCAGCTCTGCTTCGACGGCTGGTCTGATCACAAAAGGCACTGGTCTGGCCTTAAGAAACTTTGGGCTTGCATTTTCCTCTATTTTAATTGTTGCTGTTGCGCCTTTTAGTGTTCCGAGTCCCTCCTGGAACACTTCTTTTGCGTCAGTTAGCATTTTTGACAGTCGTCCAGGTGTGACGTCGTCATCCTTTTTGGCCTCCACCTTCAATGCCTGTATGGAATGCCAATCTAATTGTATCTTCCGGATCCATTCACGTCCTAGCAGTGGTGGTCCTCCATCTGGCAATACATATAAGTCCATTTTAGGTATTTCCTGGCCTTTGTATATCACTTTGCCTAGGAAAGACCCGAGGCAAGACGGAGGGTCAGAGGGATCTGGGTGTGCAAGTACACAGATCCCTGAAGGCGGCGGAACAGGTGGATAAGGTGGTAAAAAAGGCATATGGGATACTTGCCTTCATTAGCCGAGGCATTGAATATAAGAGCAAGGAGGTTATGATGGAGCTGTATAAAACACTGGTTAGGCCACAGCTGGAATACTGTGTGCAGTTCTGGTCGCCACACTACAGGAAGGATGTGATCGTGTTAGAGAGGGTGCAGAGGAGGTTCACCAGGATGTTACCAGGGCTGGAGCGCTTCAGCTATGAAGAGAGACTGGGCAGATTGGGTTTGTTTTCCTTGGAGCAGAGGAGGCTGAGGGGGGACATGATTGAGGTGTACAAAATTATGAGGGGCATAGATAGGATGGATGCTGAGGAGCTTTTTCCCTTAGTAGAGGGGTCAATAACTAGGGGGCATAGATTCAAGGTAAAGGGCGGGAGGTTTAGAGGGGATTTGAGAAAGAACTTTTTCACCCAGAGGGTGGTTGGAGTCTGGAACTCACTGCCTGAAAGGGTTGTGGAGGCAGAAACCCTCACAACATTTAAGAAGCATTTGGATGTGCACTTGAAATGCCATAGCATACAAGGCTACGGGCCAAATGCTGGAATATGGGATTAGATTAGGTAGGGCTTGATGGCCGGCGCGGACACGATGGGCCGAAGGGCCTCTATCCGTGCTGTATTACTCTATGACTCTATGACTTTCACCCTTATTTTTCCTTTGGGGTAGATTTTTGCCCCGTGTACGTCTTCAAGACAATCTCTGTAGCTTTCAAGTGTATGTGTGAAAATAGCCGCTTGTAGTCCCTTTGGTTTATGACTGTTAGGGCTGATGCTGTGTCCAATTCCATTTTCACTTGGACTCCGTCTATCTTGAGTGTAACCCAGATAGTCTGGTGATCCTCCATTTTGGTTACCTTATGTAGTTTCAGACAACCCAGCTCCTTGATTCCAGAGTCTGTATCACTTTTCTGTTCGTTTGAACTACTGTCCATCACCTTATGTACCTTTTTGTACTTCTCCTGTGGAGATTTCTTGCTGTTGGTTTTCTTCCCAGACCTGCAGACTCTTGCTATGTGTCCTGCTTTTCCACACTGTCTGCACACTTGGTCCTTGAACCAACAATCCTTCTGGTCGTGTGTTGTTCTGCCGCAGCGATTACACTTCCCTGTTCCATAGGACATTTCATTGGTGCCATATTCTTGTGGGCTCCGTTGTATCTCTGCAGCGCCCCTTGCGGCTGCTTCGTGTGATACTGCCATGCTGAAAGCCTTGTCCAGCATAAGATCCTTTTCTGATAGAAGCCGTTTCTGGGTTCCTTCACTTTGAAGCCCACACACAAACTTAACCCATAACGTATCTGCTAGTCTCCCTCCAAACTGGCAGTGTTGCGATAGCTTGCGCTGTTCCGCTAAGTACTCAGCATTACTTTCATCTTTCTGCTGATTCCTTTTGTGGAACTTAAATCTTTCTGCTATCAGCAGTGGTGCGGGGTTTAAGTGATCCCGTAGGATTTCTACTATGCTTTCGAAATTCTTATCCATGGGCTTCTCTGGGGTTATTTGGTTTCGCAGTAAGCCATAAGTTTTTGCACCCATGGAATTTAACAAAACCAGTGCTTTCCTAGCATCTGGCACTTCATTCGCCCTGCAGTACACCTCAATGCATTCCACATATGTCGCCCAATCTTCGACTTCATTGTCGAACGCAGTGATACTGCCACTCTGCGGCATCCCTGGGTGTGATTTAACTGTCTAAAATGGCATCTCCCGCGCTCTCCCTTCTTCTCTGCTGGCACAAAATGGTGTCTCCCGCGCTTTGCTTCCTTCCCGTGCTCGCCCTTCTTCTCCACTGCGACTTCTATAAAGAAATGGCATCTCCCGCGCTCTCTCTTCTTCTCCGCGTCTCAATGGCACCTCCCGCGCTCTCCCTGCTTCTCCCCGTGGACGCGGTTCAGCCCTTGAGCCCTGGTTGTGCTCTGCGCGTTCTCCTGTGCCTTTCCCGTTGCCGTCGCTCGGTCCTGAACACGGCTGCTGCTTTACCCTCTCTCTCTCTCTGTTTATTTTTCCTCGACGCCGCTCGGTTTTCAACCACCGGCCGTGCCCTGTGCACTTCACCCTCTCTCTTACCCCGTCGACGCTGCTTGGCTTTTCTATGCCGTCGGTCGGCTCCAGCCGCCGCTGTCTGGGAAGGGTCTGCGCTGTACCTGCTGCCAGTCTGTTGCTGGGTCGTGCTGCGATGTTCACTCTCTGCCGGATGACTGGGCGGTTGCTCGTGGTCGACGCCCGTACTTCTGGCCTCGACTTTCTTCCACCGTCCTCCCGGAGCGAATCCTTGAAGGGAAATGCAGAGTTGCAAGTAGATTCAAATCGACCTCGTCGCCACTGTTGAATCCGTGATTTGTAATGTATGATGTTTTCCAATAACTACACGGAGGCTGTAACTTAATAACAACAACAGGTGTTTACTGGAGTAGGGTGGTCTCAAGACTGAAAGTACAGAAGCCTGCTATGGCTTTATATACAGGTGTGGTCACTGCCGGTACTACAGCATAAAAGCAGTTCTCTCTTAAAGGTACATACACAACACTGTGAAGCTTGTCCAATTCAAAAAATCTGCTGTAGTAAACAACAGTCACTATGTAGTCCTCGTTGTTCCATGTGAACAGATCCATTGCCGTGACCTGCCAGGGCCTGTCTGGGATACGGTGAGATATCATGGGCTCTTTGACATTTGATGGGTGGTGTTCTAGACAAATGGAACATTTTCCGACAATGTCCTCAATGTGTTTGCACATTCCGGGCCAAAACATAATGTCACGTGCTCTTTGTTTGCATTTTTCCATGCCCATATGTCCAGCACGAATTTTTGTCAGCATCTCTTCTCTGAGACTGGTAGTAATGATGATTTTCTCCCCTTTGAAGACGATTCCGTTGATTTGTGACAGTTCATCTCTGTGGTTCCAGAATTCAGATATGCTCTGAGGGCATTTTCTCCTTTCCTCAGGCCATCCTTCATGTATGACTTTGCAAAGCAGTGTGAGTTGTGCATCTTTCTCTGTTCCTGCTCGGATCTCCTTCAGTTTTGAGTCACTCACAGGTAAGCTGTTGTACACCATGTGCACCTGCACATCCATGCCTTCACTGAGGCTGTTGTCCTGGATGCTAAGAGACTTTCTGGAGAGCGTGTCTGTGACAGGAATGTCTTTGCCTGGACGGTGAATGATTGTGAAGTCATACTTCTCTAGCTGAAGGATCATTCTCTGTAGCCTTGGTGGGGCTGCGGCTAGTGGTTTCTTCATGATTGACTCGAGGGGCTTGTGGTCGGATTCCGCAATGACTTGTCGGCCATAGATGTACTGGTGGAAACGCTTATATCCGAACAGAATTGCATATAGCTCTTTCTCGATTTGAGCATAGTTGATTTCACTGTCTGAGAGAGATCTGGAAGCGTAGCCGATGGGCTTTCCTTCTTGCAGTAATACTGTGCCTAGTCCGTACTTTGACGCGTCCACTTGTAGTCTGAGCTCTTTGTTGGGGTCGAAGTAGGCAAGAACTGGTCCTGGTTCTCTGGTGATTAGGTCTTTCATTTTCTGAAATGCTGTGTCATATTGTTTTTCACACAGGAACTCATTGGATTGTTTGAGCAACTGACGCATGGGTGCGTTGATTTCGGAGAGGCTCGGGGCAAACTTGGCTAAGTAGTTAACCATGCCTAGTACTGTCTCTAGCTCTGCGCGGTTCTTCGGCGGCTCCATCTTCTTGATGGCGGAGATTTTCTCTGGATCTGGCTTAATGCCATCAGTTGAGAGGCGATGCCCGAAATAACTGATCCCGGTGGATCCGATTATGCTTTTCTCAGGGTTGAGCCTGATACCTTTCTCCCGTGATCTTTGTAGCATCGCACGGAGGTTCCTGTCATGATCCTCTCTATTCCTGCCATAGATGACGATGTCATCTACGATTGCGACTAATCCGTCGAGGCCTTCATAGGTTTCATCGATCTTCCGCTGGAATTCATCCTGAGCTGAGATAAGACCAAATGGTAAACGCAGAAATCGGTAGCGTCCAAATGGTGTGTTGAACGTTGTTAGCTTAGATGACTCTTCCGTGAGCTTGGTAGTCCAGTATCCTGATCGTGCGTCCATTACACTGAAGTAACGTGCTCCCACCACCTTGGGTGTGATGTCATCTATCATTGGTAGAGGGTAGTGAGGGTGCTTGATAGCCTTGTTCAAATCTCTGGGGTCGAGACAGACAATGAGCTTGCATGTACATGGTTTCTCAACCACTACTAACTCGTTGACCCACTCTGTCGGTTCTGTTTCCTGGACGATGATTTCTGTATTCTCCATGCTCTGCAGTTCCTCCTTCAGGTGACTACATAGAGCAAGGGGTATCCTTCTTGGTGGGCAAACCACAGGGGTTGCTGCTGGATCATGGTGAATAGTGCATTCACCTGGGAATAGTCCGATTCCTTTGAAAACGTCAGCAAACTCCTCCATGACTGTCTGCTTCTCAACTGGTGCTGTCAATGATAGCACTAGCTTGACGAGATCCATGTCTAAACATGCCTTTAGACCTAGCACTGGAGGTGCTTGAGTGTTAACAATGTAAAAGTCCAACATCATGTCACTTTCTTTGTACTTGCATTTCATCACGCATGTGCCTTTTACAATGAGCTGTTCACCCCCATCGCCGGTCAGTCTGTGTGAGGTGGGCTATAGCTCACACTCATCCTTCAAGCTGTGATACTCACTCAGAGGAATTACGTTAACCTGAGATCCAGTGTCTAGTTTAAACTTAAGCTCTTTGCCCTGTTTTCCTATCTCAATATCGGCAAAAGCTTGCTCAGTCTCTGAAATCTGTTTTTTCTGTGACACAGAATCAATAAACAGTTCCTCTGCATTTGGCTCTCTATCTGGCATTTGGCTGTCACTCACTGTGTGTACTGTTTTTCCGAAAACAGTCTTGCAAACTTTAGCAAAGTGGTTCCGTTTACCACATTTAGTACATTGCCTTCCTTTGGCAGGGCAGTATTCCTTTTTTCCATGCCAGTTGTTTCCACAATATCCACAGTTTTAGAAGCGTTTTATGTCTGTGTCGCCCATTTTTAGAACTCTCTCTGTTCTTTCTGTTCTGAAACACGCTCTCTGGGCAGTGTTCTTTGGTGTGTGTCTATTATCTGCGTGCACTGTCTGTTCACTCGAGCTGCTCGTGGCGCCAGTTATGGTTTTCAACTGTGCTTGGGCTATCTCGTGCGATCTAGCTGTGTCCAAAGCTTTGTCCAGTGTTAGCCCGGACCCAACATTTAAAAGTATCTCTCACTTTATCACAGAATCACAGAAACCCCACAGTGCAGATAAAGGCCATTTCGGCCCATCGAGCCTGCACCGACACATATCCCACCCGATCCCCGTAACCCCTACACCAACACATATCCCACCCTATCCCCGTAACCCCACGTATTTAATCCCCCTAACACTAAGGGTCAATTTATCATAGCCAATCAACCTAACCCGCACATCTTTGTACAGTGGGAGGAAACCGGAGCACCCGGAGGAAACCCACGCAAACACGGGGAGAATGTGCAAACTCCACACAGACAGTCGCCCGAGGCCGGATTTGAACCCGGGTCCCTGGCGCTGTGAGGCAACAGTGCTAACCACTATGCCACCATGCTTTAGCTGAATATATTCCAAACACGATGCGATCTCTGACCATCTCATCTTTATCTGCATATGCACAGTCTTTTACCAGCAGTTTTAAGTCAGTCACGAACTGTTCAAACGACTCACTAGCTCCTTGTACTTTCTCCTGAAACTTGTACCTAGCGAATATCGTATTTGTCTTCGGCATCACATATGCTTCAAAATGGTCAAAATAACTTTTCAGTACCTTTGCTTCATCCGCAGTGAGAGACCATGTGTTAAAAATGTCTCTTCCTTTTTCTCCGATCCACAGGAGTAGGTAGCTGCATCTTTCTTCCTCCCCTTTGCTTTTCAGTGGACCCGAAAACATCAACTCCACGTGTTGCTTGAACTTGCGCCATTCTCTAGGTAAGTTCAAAGATCCCCAATTCATTCGAGGTAAGGGAGCTCCAACGATGTCCATTTCAAATCCCACTTCAGACACCATGTCTTGTTTTGCACACTTTGTACAAAAATAATAAATTGCAGGACAACGGAGTATTACATTTTAAACTCTTTTAATGAAGCATCAGGTCTGTAAGCTTTCTCAATCATCCAGCACCGTGTGGACAAGATGGAGTCAGGACCCCCTGGGTCTTCTAAACAATAGCAGTCCTTACAGATGCCTGCAGGCCAATGACAACTCAGCATGTGATCACATGTGAATATAATAGGTATTCCTTACAGATGCCTGCGGGCCAATGATAAATCAATATGCAAATGTTACACCCCTTACATCCTCCCTTAGCTGCGAACTCTTCTACCCGCTGCCAAGTGGTCTCTGGTCCCGGGTGTCCCGCCCCAGGATCCCCGTGAGCTAGCTGGAGAAAGTCCTCCCGATGCTGTACTGGGACCACCCACCGGTCCCCCTTAAACAACATCCCGTCCTTAACGCTGATGTCAGCAGCGCCAACGGGACCTTTGATTGTCTCCCCCTTCCCCCTACCTAGTAGGACGGCCTTGAGAATGGGGTCCTGTGCCTGTGCCTGTTTAAGGTCCGGGGCTAGAGGGATCCCTGGTGTGCCTCCCCTGTTCCGGATGGCTGCTACTGGGGCCGCTTTCCCTGGATCCCACAGGGTTCCCTCTCTAGTTCCGTTCTTTGCTTATTCATCTGTCTGCCCTCTGGTTCCCCCACCCCACGGGGCTCTGTCTTAGAATGGGCCTTTACCTTGTGGATGTAATAATCCCCTCTATTCTTGGTGGCCTCTAAGATTTTGTGGAGCAACCAAGCTGTGGCCAGGGGTCTCCCGTCGACGGATTAAAACCCTCGTCTTGCCCAGATTGCCAAATATTAAGTGCAAGAGTTGCATGTGAACATTGAATCCAAGCAAATGTTATATGGAGGGGGGAACTCTTTGGAGTGAGTCACCACGTAGGTCACGGCCGCCAGTTCAGCGTGCTGAGCGCTCATGGTGCTGGGGAGTTTTATGACCTTCTCTAGTGTCCCCGCTGGTTACTACCTCTAGCGGGAACTCTTCCCCCTGGTTAATCCCACCCAGCTCAGGTGCCGTTTGGAGGTCCCTTTTCAGCTGGGTGAATGCGGCCTGGCCGTTGGAACCCCACTCCCATTCGATTCCCTCGCGGAGGAGCTGAAGTAAAGGGGCTACTGTGGCTGCATGTCCCTCGATGAAATCCCGGCAGTACCCTGTGAGCCCCAGAAAAGACGTCACCCCGACACCGTCATGGGGGCTGGGAGCTCCTGTACTGCCTTTCGTCGGGCATCATCGATCGCCCTTTCACCTGCTCGGACGGTCAGCCCGAGAAATTTTACTTCCTTCTGACCGACCTGAGCCTTCTTTGGGTTGACTTTAAAACCCGCATCCCTGAGTAACTTCAGCAGCTCGCTCAGCAGTCGCCTGTGCTCCTCCTTATCACTAAAGAGGAGAATGTCGTCCACATACTGAACGATCTGCTGGGGCTGGCTAAAATTCTTCACAGCATTAGCATTGGCTTTGGTGGAAGATGGAGAGGCTGTTATGAAACCCCTGGGGGAGACACGTCCAAGTATACTGTTGACCCTTAAATGTAAAGGCGAACTTATACTGGTCTTCCCATTGAAGGGGAATCGACCAGAACCCATTTGAAACATCCAGCACCGAGAAGGTGGTCGCGGTGGCTGGAATATTTCCAATTAGGTCCGCTACAGCCGCGACTGTGGACGCGCAGGCTGGGATATTATTGTTGAGGACCCGATAGTCCACTGTGGCTCTCCATGACCCGTCAGGTTTCTTGACCGGCCAAAGGGGAGAGTTCACATGGGTGGCAATCAGCCTCAACACACTCTGCTTCACCAGGGAACCCAGTGCCGTCTCCAAGTCTGCCTCCGCTTCCCTGGGAAAACTATACTGTTTTTGAGGCCTAGACATGGGATCCCCGTCTACTCTAACCTCTACCCCAGTCACCCCGTCCACAGTCGTGCTTGTGGGTGGCGAAAGCATCTAAATTGCTCCGCACCTCTGCCTGGCACTGGAGCGGGATGTTACTGACCAAAACCTCTTGGTTGTAACTACCCCGGGGCTTCATGCTGCAGATGCTCCCTCATCCCCCCTTGTCTCTGGGTATTACCACTATCTCATCCGCCTTGTAGGGGTTGCAAAATTTCCTCTGTTTTTCCCTGAAGATTGAAAAGATTGGTGCACATTGTGGATGAAGAATTGGGTGATGTGACTTGTCTACCATGTTTTAAAATGTGCCTACAACCGAAAAAAAAGACTGCTCTGAGATGGAAAGAACATGGACAACACGGGAGGCGAGGAGCTCTTCACACACCTTGAGACAGTACTTTATTAATAAAATCATTCCCTGGAGTTTGGGCAATCACAAAAGGTTTTAAAATGGCCACAGAAAGCATTGGCCAAGAACCGTGGGGTTTGGAAAGCCTGTACAGCTTGTAATGTGTGTGTGTGAAAGACCTGTCAATCAAAACAGGGAGGTTCCCCTTTCTCTTCAGAGGCAAGGTTTGTTTATTGACTTAAGCAATTGCCCACTTGAGAATTGACCGCAAGACAATCGATTTGAAACTGCTATGTTGACACAGCCATTCAGAACTACTCAGACACACAATGAGAGACTAAAACCCTGGAATGGACTTTTGAAAGGCTACAGTTTAAGCAATGAATGGGTTTTTAAATCACCCAGCACTGGACAATAGGGCTGTTGCATACCCTTTTGTTTTAGCCCAGGTGAGCTCCAGATGTGGGCGGGATCATTTCGGCCCCACAGTGCAGACTCTAACCCAGTCCAGCCACTTTGAGTTAGCCAATCACAGCTTTTCTCTTGTGAATTGGAACTTTTTGGGCGCAAATTTTCCAGACAGGCAAACAGCAGAGGGGGGAGGGGGCTCACAAGGTGTATAAGATAGCTGCTGAGAAGCTATCACTCCCTCTTTACTTCCTGGGATCACAGGTGAGCCTCTCTCTCTCTCTCTCTCTCTGTCACTTCGCTGGACCACATGTGAGCAGAGTTTCTGACTCCTCAGCAAAACAACCTAGTAAGGAGTTAAGGGATGGTAATTAAGGGGATATTGCTAAGATTGTTTAATGAACATTGTAGCTACTTACCCCTCGTTTTTACTGTCTGTTTTCCCCCATTTAAGCAATTTTACTGTAATTACTGTGCTCGTGTGGTATGGTTTAATATTTTATTGTAGTTTCTTTAGTTTAATAAAAGTTTGACTTTCTCACATCAAAACCACTTGTTCGTTTTAATATATCATTAATTATAAGTCCTCTTGTCAGAACTAGAAGGTGGGGCAGCGATTCGAAACCGCTGTTTGAAAACTGGTTTATTGGAAATTGGTCAGAGTGCAGGCAAAGGTGGCTGACCAGGTAAATTACCTTAAATCAGTTAAAAGAAGCCCCCCTTACAACCTTATCGGAACCCACTGCTCCCCACAAGCAATGGTTCCTAAAATCTACAATGACCCTGTGGGCCAACATGAAGTCGGACCCAAGGACTCCCCACCCGGGCTGATCCTATTTCATGAGAACACGCTCCCATTTAGTGGTGAGGGAACCTAGCTTAATGATAAGGGGAGTAAACCCTGCTCCCGCCTGCTCATCCCCGGTGAACCCCATCAAACTGAAGGGGAGTTTGCTGGGCCAGGGTGAATGGATCACCGTGCTCGAGGCTCTGGTGTCCACCAGGTACTTCCCCATGACCGTTTCCACCCCACAGGGCCTGCCCCACTAATTGTAGATGAGCGGGCACAGGTACTCAGGCTGAGTGTGCTCTAGTCAGGGTGACGGGGGACCCACTGGAGCGCTCAGTATGACCTCGCTGACTGCAGCATCAAGTCTACCGGTGTCCTTGCCCATCACCGTACGGAGGGCAGCTCTGTCCCTCTCTCTCTCCCTGTCTCTCTGTCTCGCTCTCTGTCTCTCTTTCTCTCTCTTTCTCTCTCTTTCTCACTCTCAACTGTCTCCCTCGCTCTCTGTCTGTCTCTGTCTCTCTCTGTCTCACTCTCTGTCTCTCTTTCTCTCTCTTTCTCTCTCTGTCTCACTCTCTCTTTTTCTCTCTCTCGCTGTCTCTCACTCTCTGTCTGTCTGCCTCTCTCTCTCTCTGACTCCCTGCCTCTCTCTCTTTGTCTCTCTGTCTCTCTCTCGCTATATCTCTCTCTGTCTCTCTCTCTCTTTCTGTCTCTCTCTCTCTCTCTCTCTCTCGCCACTGATCTGACTTTTATTCTCATCTATCGCCTCTTCTCATTTGTCACCCAGGAGCGTTACTCATCTGACCTCTCACCCCTGCTCCCTTCCCCCATAGTAACAGGTAATCATCCTCCAATCGAAGCAGCTCCTGCCCCCGTGTCCTAACTCGCACCGAGTCCCATTCACCCATCACCCCTGTGCTCGCTGACCTACACTGGCTCGCAGTCCGGCAACACCTCGATTTTAACATTATCATCCTTGTTTTCAAATCCCTCCACGGGCTCGCCCCCTCCCTGTCTCTGTAACCTCCTCCAACCCTTGAGATCTCTGCGTTCCTCCAATTATGGCCTCTTGTCCATCCTCAATTTCCATCGCTCCACCATTGGCGGCCGCGCCTCCAGCTGCCTGGGCCCCAAGCTCTGGAATTCCCTCCCTAAACCTCTCTGCCTCTCTCTCTCCTCCTTTAAGACGCTCCTTAAAACCAACCTCTTTGACCAAGCTTTCGGTCACCTGTCCTAATAGCTCCTTTTGTGGCTCAGTGTCAAATATTTCACAGAATCATCGAAATATACAGGACAGAAGGAGGCCATTCGGCCCATCGTGTCCGTGCCAGCCGACAAAGAGCGATCCAGCCTCATCCCACTTCCCAGCTCTTGGTCCGTAGCCCTCTAGGTTCCGGCACTTCAAGCGCACATCCAAGCACTTTTTAAATGTGATGAGGGTTTCTGCCTCTCCAACCCTTTCAGGCAGTGAGTTCCAGACCCCCACCACCCTCTGGGTGAATAAAGTTCTCCTCAACTCCCCTCTAATCCTTCTGGCAATTACTTTAAATCTATGCCCTCTGGTTATTGACCTCTCTGATAAGGGAAATAGGTCCTTCCTATCCACTCTCTGATATTTGTCTGATTTATGCCCCTGTGAGGAGCCTTGGGGTGTTTTACTATGTTAAAGGCGCTGGATAACTACAAGTTGTCCTTGTCTTGGTTAATGGTTACAGTTTGGAACCCAACCAACCATTCCTGCTCCTCACCATCTTCCTGTTCGCACGCAGCCACCCGCAGAGCCTTGGAGCCAGGCCCAATCTGGGCCCAGGATGTGGTCAGGGGTCAGGGAGCAGGGGGTGGGGAGACGACATACTTTTGAAGGAAAAATCAATCAACCCAAATTCTGTCAATGATTGACTTGTTTTCACAGTTAGTCGGCACAGAGAATGTGTTCAGAGCAACCGTCCCTCTTTGAATCTATCTATCTGCCTTGGATAGGAACCGGAGGAGGCCATTCAGCCCCTCGAGCCTGTCCATTTTTATTCATTCACGAGGCGTGGGCGTCACTGGCAAGGCCAGCATTTATTGCCCATCCCTAGTTATCCTCGAGAAGGTGGTGGTGAGCCGCCTTCTTGAACCACTGCAGTCCGTGTGGTGAAGGTGCTCTCACAGTGCTGTTAGGGAGGGAGTTCCAGGATTTTGACCCAGCGACGATGAAGGATCGGCGATATACTTCCAGGTCCGGACGGTGTGTGACTTGGAGAGGAACTTGGAGCTGGTGGTGTTCCTATGCGCCTGCTGCCCTTGTCCTTCTAGGCGGTAGAGGTCACGGGTTTGGGAGGTGCTGCCGAAAAAGACTTGGCAAGTTGTTGCAGTGCATCTTGTCGATGTTCCCCTGCCATTCAATTAGCTCATGGTGGTTTCAATACACTAGAACAGGAAGAGGCCGTCCAGCCATTTGCAAATCACTGGTTTCGGCCTTAGCTGGAGTAACGGCCCAGAAATTCGTCTCTCCCCGAGTGGGTACGCACGGAGTACTCACCCGTAGGCCGAGTGGAATTGCCGGTTTCCTGCATGCACTGCGCATGCGCGGGAAACCGGCACTTCCGATCCTCTGAACGAAGAAGTTCAGAGGCCGAACGCGCGCGAAGGGGAGGCTGCGCATGCGCTTTGAACTTAGGTTTTTTTTACAGGTTTTCCCGGGAGGGTAAGCCTGCAGGATTTACACATTTAAAAAGCAGGCGTAAGGCCTGCTTTTTGCAATGTAAGTGGTCAATTAATTAAAATAAAAATATTTTTTCCACAGGTTTATTATTTTTAAATACTTTAAAGCAAGGTAAGTTTATTTTTAGCCCCGTTAGAATATAAAATTATTTTTTTCAAAAATTTAAATTATTGTTTAAAATAGTTATTTAACATAATTTATAGTTTATTTAAAAAGTGTGATTTAAAAAAAAAAAATATTTGAACTTTTACTACTATTTTGGGGCCCGTAGTATTTATAAGTTTTGACAGGTCTTCCTGTCAATCTTATGAATGGGCTTTTCCCTCCTCCGATTGGCCACCCATGGCTCACGTGATCCCAGGGGACGTATTGCACTAACTATGCCCCCGGGACACGCAAGCACAGCGCGCCGGCCTCTGGGCCAAGCCCCGGAGAGGAATTCCACGGGGCCCTACAGCTCAACTGCCGGCGCGCAAGGTAAGTGCAGGCTGGGGGCTTACACCCGCGGGAAGCCCCCGACCTGAATTTCTGGGCCATTGTGTTCAATTCTGGGCACCGCACTTTAGGAAGGATGTCAAGGCCTTGGAGCGGGTGTAGAGGAGATTGACCAGAATGGTACCAGGGATGAAGGACTTCAGTTCTGTGGAAGCTGGGGTCGTTTTCCTTAGAGCAGAGAAGGTTAAGAGGACAGAAAATGCTGGAGATACTCAACAGGTCAGACAGCATCTGTGAAGAGAGAAACAGAGTTAATGTTTCAGGCCGAAGACCTACCGTCAGAACTGGAAAAAAGCAGGAAATGGAACAGGTTTTTGTTAAGTTTGTGTGTGTCCAGTTATATTTAAGGTCAATTACTGACACAGACTACAAGAATAACTTTTCAATAGGTCTTTACTATTCGGAGGTTAGGGCTGTACTACCCAGCAAATTACTACACAGCACTTATATACCGGTGTGGTCACCACCGGTATTACCGTATACAGCAGCCAGAGAAAGTGGTACATCTCTTAAGGTGGAACAGGTTTAAGTTCTCTTAAGGTGGAACAAGTTACATACACCACAATCCTCCCTTTTTAGCTTAACAGTTATAACCCCATTTAAAATAACATAATAACATATATACATATACAACTTCATGTAGAAACAGTTCAAAGGTTCAGTCTCTCAGGAGGCCTCCTGATTCGAGTTGGATAACGCCTTTCAGGGGTCTCTGATTCTTGTTGCTGAGGTGACTCCTCTAGTTGGTCTCTTGTGTCTTGGACATCATCATCAGGTACATTCACTGCCGAGGTAGATGCTTCAGGTTCACTAACTTCTTCCACGGTTGTCTCTGTCGTAACCATGGGTTCGACCCTTGTTCTCGATTCTACCAGTTGGTCAGCATGACGCCGTATTACATTTTTACCAACATCTACCGTGTACATCAGGGGTCCTTGTCTGGCCCGAATTGTTCCGGATTGCCATTTCTCGTTTCCATAGTCCCTGGCCAACACTGGTTGTCCTACCTCGAAATTCCGAGTGGTCTTGTTATTTATATGCTGGAACTGTTTGTTTTCAACTTCCATCCGCACATTTGGTTTTAACAAGTCCAACCTGGACCGCAACCTCCTGTTATAAAACATCATGGCAGGACTTTGGTTTGTCACTGCATGAGCGGCGTTTCGATATGCCAGTAGAAACTTGTCCACCTTATGTTGTAGTGGAATCTGATCTTCGCTCATGGCCTTTATTGCCTTTTTGAATGTTTGTACAAATCTCTCGGCCAACCCATTTGTAGCCGGATGATATGGGGCAGAGGTATAATGTTTCACCCCATTCTTCTTTAAGAATTTTTGGAATTCTTCTGACACGAACTGTGGTCCGTTGTCGGAACATATTTGTTCTGGCAATCCGTTCCTTGTGAATATCGTTCTTAACACTGCAATTGTCTTTTCTGAAGTACTGGTAGTCATCTTGATCACTTCTGGCCATTTAGAATGTGCGTCCACCGCAATTAGAAACATGGAGTCCATGAATGGACCAGCAAAGTCAATATGTACACGTTGCCATGGGGCTGAAGGCCATTCCCATGGATGCAGCGGTGCAATCGAAGGTGCATTTTGCACTTTTTGGCACCCTGAGCAGCTTTTCGTCAGCTCCTCTATCTGTTGGTCGATACCCGGCCACAACACATAAGCCCTAGCAAGGCTTTTCATCTTGACTCCCCCCAGATGACCTTCATGCAGTTCCTTTAGAGTCATAGGCCTAGAAATTCACTGGCCTTAGCGCCGCTTTTGAGGCGCTAGAGGGCCTAGCGCCGAAGTTATGGCCAGTTTAGAAATTGACAGGGGCCCTAAATCGGCGTTAGGCCGGTAGCGCTGCGCCGGCACCGATGACGTCATCGGTGTGCGCAGCGTCCCGGTTGTCATGGTAACCCGCCCGAACTCGGAAATTGAGTTGCGGCCGCCTCGCCCGTGGCAGCCGCAAGCAACGTTCTGGCAGAGGTGCCTTACAGAACTTTGCGCCGGCGCATTAAAGGCCCCGCGGCGGCCGGCCGCTTTCCCGCTGGCCGCCTGGCCGCAGCTCCCTCCCCGGACTTCCCCCCACCACCCCCCGGAACAGAAGCAAGCCCGGCACTTGTCCGAGGTGCCGGGCTCATTTTTAAAAAGATTATCGCGGGCCGCGGCCGGGTGCAGGCAGCTCCTCCTTAACGGAAGGAGGAGGCCTGCACTTCCCGAGCCTGCCGCACCGCAGCGGGCGCCGCAGCGCCGGAATAGCGCCGCAATGCGGCGCGTGGCGCCAGTTTTGAGGCGCTGAGACCCCTCAGTAGCGCCGGCAGCCGTTTGGGCGCGGCGCTACTGAATTTTTGGCGCGCGCAGGGGGACTTAGCGCCGGCACTAACTTCCGGCGCTAAAGCCCTCGCTGCGCCAAAACCGAATTTCTAGGCCATAGAGTTTTACAGCACAGAAAGAGGCCATTCAGCCCATCGTGTCTGCGCCGCCCATCCATCCCTGTCCAGTCTAATCCCATTTTCCAGCATTTGGTCCATAGCCTTGTATGCAATGGCATTTCAAGTGCTCATCCAAATGCTTCTTGAATGTTGTGAGGGTTCCTGCCTCTACCACCCTTTCAGGCAGTGAGTTCCAGATTCCAACCACCCTCTGGGTGAAAAAGTTCCTCCTCAAATCCCCTCTAAATCTCCTGCCCCTTACCCTGAATCTATGCCCCCTTGTTATTGACCCCCCTACTAAGGGGAAAAGTTCCTCTTCATCTACCCTATCTATGCCCCTCATCATTTTGTACACCTCAATCAGGTCCCCCCTCAGCCTTCTTTGCTCCAAGGAAAACAACCCCAGCCTGTTTAGTCTTTCTTCATAGCTGAGGCGCTCCATCCCAGGTAACATCCTGGTGAATCTTCTCTGCACCCTCTCCAAAGCAATCACATCCTTGCTATAGTGAGGCGACCAGAACTGCACACAGTACTCCAGCTGTGGCCTCACCAGCGTTTAGTACAGCTCCATCATAACCTCCCTGCTCTTATATTCTATGCCTCGGCTAATGAAGGCAAGTATCCCATATGCCTTTCTAACCACCTTATCTACCTGTTCCGCTGCCTTCAGGGATCTATGTACATGTACACCAAGGTCCCTCTGACCCTCTGTACTTCCTAGGGTCCTACCACTCATTGTGTATTCCCTTGCCTTATTTGTCCGTCCAAAATGCATCACCTCGCACTTTTCAGGGTTAAATTCCATTTGCCACTTTTCCGCCCATCTGACCAACCCGTTTATATCGTCCTGTAGCCTGAGGCTTTCCTCCTCGCAATTTACCACCCCACCAATTTTCGTGTCATCTGCGAACTTACTGATCATACCTTTTACATTCTCATCCAAATCATTTATGTCGATCACAAACAGCAAGGGACCCAGCACCGATCCCTGAGGTACCCCACTGGACACAGGCTTCCAGTCACAAAAGCAACCTTCGACCATCACCCTCTGCCTCCTGCCACTCAGCCAGTTTAGGATCCAACGCGCCAAGGCACCCTGGATCCCATGGGCTCTTACCTTCTTGACCAGTCTCCTATGCGGGACTTTGTCAAAAGCTTTACTGAAGTCCATGTAAACCACATCCACAGCATTTCCCTCATCCACCCCACCTCGTCACCCCCTCGAAAAATTCAATCAGATTTGTCAGACATGATTTACCCTTGACAAAGCCATGCTGACTATCCCCGATTAATCCTTGCCTCTCCAAGTGGAGACTAATTTTGTCCCTCAGAATTTTTTCCAATAATTTCCCTACCACAGATGTTAGGCTCACTGGCCTGTAATTCCCTGGTTTATCCCTGCTACCCTTCTTGAATAATGGTACTACATTAGCTGTTCTCCAGTCTTCTGGTACATCCCCTGTGGCCAGAGAGGTTCTGAAAATTTGTGTCAGAGCCCCTGCAATCTCCTCCTTTGCCTCCCACAGCAGCCTGGGATACATCTCGTCCGGGCCTGGGGATTTATCCACTTTTTGGCCTGCTAAAACCGCTAGCACCTCCTCCCTCTCGATGCTAATATGTTCAAGTATGTCACAGTCCCCTTGCCCGATTTCTATGTCTGCATCGTCTCTCTCCATAGTGAACACAGATGCAAAAAATTCATTTAAAACCCCGCCTACATCATCTGGCTCTACACACAGATTGCCACTTTGGTCCCTAATGGGCCCTACCCTTTCCCTGGTTATCCTCTTGCCCTTAATATACTTATAAAACATCTTAGGATTTTCCTTTATTTTGCTCGCCAGTGTTATTTCATGGCCCCTCCTCTCCCTCCTAATTTCTTTTTTAATTATGCCCCTGCACTTTATATACTCCTCTAGGGCTTCTTCCGTCTTTAGTCTTTTGTAACTGCCAAAAGCCACCCTTTTATTTCTAATGCATTTTTGTATATCCCTTGTCATCCAAGGTTCCCTTTGCTTGTTGGTCCCCCCCTTGACCTTTACAGGAACATGTTGGCGTTGTACTCTCTCTATTTCCCTTCTGAAAGTCTCCCACTGTTTTGATGTGGATTTTCCTATAAGCAGCTGCTCCCAGTCCACTTTGGCCAGATCCTGCCTTATCATATTAAAATCGGCCTTCCCCCAATTTAGAACCCTTATTTCCGGGCCGTCTTTGTCTTTTTCCATGACCACCTTAAATCTCACCGAATTATGGTCACTGTTGCCAAAATGCTCTCCTACTGACACTTCCACCACTTGCCCGGCTACATTCCCCAGAATTAGGTCCAGTACTGCCCCCTCTCTTTTAGGACTTTCTACATGTTGGCTCAAAAAGCTCTCCTGGATGCACTTTAAGAATTCTGCACCCTCTAAGCCTTTCACACTCTGACTATCCCAATTTATATTGGGGAAGTTGAAATCCCCCACTATTATTACCCTATTATTTTCGCACTTTTCTGAGATTTGCCTACATATCTGTTCCTCTATCTCCCCCTGACTGTTTGGGGGCCTATAGTACACTCCCAGTAAAGTGCTTGCCCCCTTTTTGTTTTTAAGTTCTACCCATATGGCCTCATTAGAGGAACCCGCTAATATATCATCCCTCCTTACAGCAGTAATTGATTCCTTAATTAATATTGCAACACCCCCTCCCCTTTTACACCCCCCTCTGTCTCGCCTGAAGATTCCATACCCCGGAATATTGAGCTGCCAGTCCTGACCCTCCCTCAACCATGTCTCCGTGATAGCAACAATATCGTACTCCCATGTGTTCAACAACAACTTCAGTTCATCCACCTTATTTGCAAGACTCCTTGCATTAAAATAAATGCCTTCCAGCCCTGCCATATTCACTTTTGCCTTCACATATTTGCTCTGCCTTGCTTTTTCCTCTGTATTTGGCTGTAAATCACCCCCTACTATAGCTCCACTCTGTATACCCCATCCCCCTGCCAAGTTAGTTTAAACCCCCCCCAGCAGTGCTAGCAAACCTCCCCGCAAATATATTGGTTCCCCTCTGGTTCAGGTGTAAACCGTCCGACTTGTACAAGTCCCACCTTTCCCAGAAGCAGACCCAGTGATCCAGGAAACTAAAGCCCTCCGCCCTGCACCATCCCTTTAGCCACGCATTCATCTGTTCTATCTTCCCATTCCTATACTCACTTTAGAACTCTTTCCCTTAACTTAGGAGGAATAATCACTCTCGTTCCATACATCAATGTTCCTTGACAGACGGACAGCTGGCCTCGTCTTGCCGAGAATGCCGGTAACAGAGAATCACCATGTGCTGGCCATCCCTTCACTGTCACCTCGTAGACTCGGGACAGTGTCGGGTCGTTCCTGGTTTCTCTTTCAATACTTGCATTGGTGACTGGTAAACACTCGATGATGGTCGAGTGAAATAACTCAACAGGGTCAACCTTCGTTGTCTCCTCTTCTTCAGGTAGTGGCAGGCGCGACAGCCCATCAGCATTACCATGCTGCTTTGTACCTTTGAATTCTATCTGATATTGATGTGCCCCTAGGAAAAGGGACCATCTCTGGAGTCTCTGTGCTGTCATCACCGACACACCCTTCTTAGGGTTAAAAATGGATACCAACGGCTGATGGTCTGTCAGAAGCGTAAACTTTTGGCCCTGCAGGTAATGATTAAACTTCTTTACTCCCCACACAAGGCTGAGAGCCTCCCTATCTATCTGAGCATAGTTGTGCTCAGCGGAGGTCAATGATCTGGATGCGAACGCGACTGGCCTCTCCGTGCCATTTGGCAACTTGTGTGAGAGTACTGCCCCAATACCATATGGAGAAGCATCACAAGCCAAACGAATAGGCAGTGTTGGGTTGAAGTGAGCCAACACTTCCTCTGAGGTTATCAATTCCTTGCTTTTGCGAAAGGCCTTCTTACAGTCCTCGCTCCACTCCCATGGTACTCCCTTCTGCAAAAGAGCGTTCAGCGGGTGCAGTACCGTGGATAAATTTGGCAGAAACTTATGGTAATAGTTAATCAATCCTAGGAACGACCTCAACTGAGATTCATTAACCGGAGCGGGAGCCTTCACAACCGCTTCGATCTTGTCAGGAGACTTATGAAGTCCCTCCTGGTCAACGACATGGCCACAGTACGAGATCCGCTTCTGAAAGAACTCACATTTCTGCCGATTAACTCGAAGTCCATATTCTTTCAATCTGGTGAGCACCAGTTCCAAATTTGCGAGGTGTTCCTCGTCACCATCTCCTGTAATCAGAATATCGTCCAGGTAACATTGTGTGCCTGGAATTCCCTGTAATACCTGCTCCATGGCCCTCTGCCAAATTGCTGGAGCCGATGCCACTCCAAAAACCAGTCTATTATACCGGTACAAGCCTCTATGCGTGTTGATCGTGAGATACTGGCGTGACTCTTCCTCAACTTCCATCTGTAAGTACGCCTGCGCCAGGTCTATCTTGGTGAAGTGTTTCCCGCCCGACAATGAAGCGAAGATATCCTCAATCCGCGGAAGCGGATACTGCACCGTGTGAAGCACCGGATTAATGGTGATCTTGAAATCTCCACAGATGCGAACCTTCCCTGGTTCTTCCGGCTTGTTGCTCGAAAGACGTGTCATCACGGGAACAATGGGCGGGGCCCACTCACTCCAGTCTACCTTAGACAGTACACCTGAACGTTCTAGCCCTTCCAGCTCCGCTTCCACAGCAGGTCGTATCGCATAGGGTACCGGTCTGGCTTTGAAAAATTTTGGCTGTGCATGTTCTTCAATCTTGATGTTTGCCGTAATTCCTCTCAGTGTTCCCAGTCCCTGTTGGAACACCTCTTTAGCATCGTCCAATATTCTGGACAATCGTTTAGGTTTGACGTCTGTTTCCCTGGCATCTACCGTTAGTGCTTTTAAGGAATGCCAGTCCATATTCATTTTTCTAATCCACTCCCGTCCCAGTAGTGGTGGACCTCCTTCAGGTAGCACATATAAGTCCATTCCTCGGCTTTCTTTGCCCTTGTGGACCACCTTTACCTCTATCTTCCCGATGGGGTATACTCTTTGCCCCGTGTATGTTTTCAATACAATCTCCGTATCCCGTAGGGGAATATGTTGGAATAACCTTTTGTAATCTTTCTTATTCATGACCGTCAATGCCGATCCAGCGTCCAATTCCATCTTCACTTGGACTCCTGCTATCTGAAGTGTGACCCAAATTGTCTGGAGGTCTGCTTCCTTACCAACGTTGTGTACTCTTAAGCTACCCAGTTCATTACTGCTGGCGTCTGGATCTGACTTCTGTTCATTCGAACTGTTCTCTGTCACCTTGTGTACCTTTCTGTACTTTCCCTGCGGTGACTTTTTGTTGCTGGTCTTCTCTCCTGACCGGCATACTTTAGCTATGTGACCAAGCCTGCCACATTTTCTGCATTCTTTATTTTTGAACCAGCACTGGTTCTGATCGTGCGTTGTCTTTCCACAACGATAACATTTTACTGTACCCAAGACCATTTTATTTGTGCTGAGTTCCGGTGACCGTAGCTGCATTACCGCCATGCCTCTCGCTGCAGCTTCGTGCGATGCTGCCATAACGACAGCTTTATCAAGCGTCAGCTCGTTCTCCTCAAGCAGTCGCTTTTGTGTCTCTTCTTTTAACAATCCACACACAAATTTATCTCTTAGCGCATCTGTTAGTCCTGTTCCAAACTGACAGTACTTTGCTAGCTTATGCAATTCAATTAAAAATTCAGCATTGCTTTCATCTTTCCGCTGCTTTCTGCTGTAAAACTTAAATCGTTCCGCTAGCATCAGCGGCGTGGGGCTTAAATGATTTTTCAGGACGGTAACAATATCCGCGAAAGTCTTATCCGCCGGTTTCTCTGGTGATAGAAGGTGTTTCAATTGCCCGTATGTCTTCGCACCCATTAAGTTTAATAAGGTTGGTGCTTTCTCCCCATCTGGTATCTTATTTGCTCTACAATAAACTTCTATGCATTCTACATACGTGGTCCAATCTTCGATGTCGCTATCAAAAGTATTAATGTTCCCATGTTTAGGCATCTTTGCAATTTTTTTTTTTCCAAAATGCCGGCTCTTTTCCCACGCTCGTCTTCTTCACCCGCTGGCTGCAATGGCGATTGCTGTGCTGCTGCCGGTCTCGCCTCCCCAGTGGTTAACAACTCCCCCGACGCTGCTTCTACTCCACCGCGGTTCCCATGGGCATTTGCGCTTCCCTGCCGTCGCGCCTCGCAGCCCTTCTTGCAGCCCGGTTATGTGCACCCGCTGCGTTCGAATTCACCGCGGCTCTCGCGCCTTCAGCTGCCCCAGTCGCTGCGCCTTCCGGCCCGAATGCGGCCCGGCCCTTTTCACCGGCCGCGGTCGATTTCACCGCCCTCTTTCCTCCGTCTTCCCTCCCCTTCGCTACAGCCAACGCGGCCGACTTTCGCTGATTGGCTTACCCACCACCGTGGTAGAAGGAACATAGCTGTCTGCCGCTGATGGGGGCTTCGAGTTCAGAATTTCTCTTCTTCACTCCGGGTCCTCGATGCCTCCCGCGCGACGTGCTGTTCAGCAGGATGATGAGGGTGGATGCCTCTTCTCGACGCCCGTTCTGAGGACGAAGCTGCCGTGGATGTAAACTGCCGCAGGGTAAGATTGGACTCATCGCCACTGTTAAGTCTGTGTGTGTCCAGTTATATTTAAGGTCAATTACTGACACAGACTACAAGAATAACTTTTCAATAGGTCTTTACTATTCGGAGGTTAGGGCTGTACTACCCAGCAAATTACTACACAGCACTTATATACCGGTGTGGTCACCACCGGTATTACCGTATACAGCAGCCAGAGAAAGTAGTACATCTCTTAAGGTGGAACAGGTTTAAGTTCTCTTAAGGTGGAACAAGTTACATACACCACAGTTTTTAAGCAAGTTTAGGAGCTGGGAAAGGGGGGAGGGGATGAAAGAACAAAAGGGAAGGTCTGTGATAGGATGGAAAGCAGGAGAGGGTAAGAGACATTAAGAGACATTCAAGGCAAAAGGAGATGGTAATGGGGCAGGTTAAGAAACAAAGGATGGCTCTAGATGACGTGTAAATTGCGCTGGCAGAGTGAAGGACAGCTGCCATGTGGGAGAGAAGAACAGACACAAACAAAAGGTGTGGATAAAAAATATATATGTGATAGGGGCCGAGGTTATGATCTGAAATTGTTGAACTCTATGTTGAGTCCAGAGGGCTGTAAAGTGCCTAATCGAAAGGTGAGGTGATGTTCCTCGAGCTTATGTTGCGCTTCAGTGGAACAATGTAATAGGCCAAGGGCAGAGAGATCAGAGTGGGAGTGAAGTGGAGAATTAAAGTGACAGGCGACCGGAAGCTTGGTGTCACCCTTACGGACTGAACGGAGGTGTTCCGCAAAGCGGTTTGATCTCCCCAATGTAGAGGAGACCACATCGTGAGCAGCGAATACAGTATATTAAATTGCAAGAAGTACAAGTAAATCGCTGTTTCACCTGGAAGGGGTGTTTGGGGCCCTGGACAGTGGGAAGGGGGGAGGTATAAAAGGATGTGTTGCATCTCCTGTGCTTGCACGGGAAGGTGCCGGGCGAAGGGGAAGGCGTGTTAGGGTGATAGAGGAGTGGACTAGGGTGTCTCGAAGGGAGCGGTCCTTACGGAATGCTGACAGGGGAGGTGAGGGGAAGATGTGTTTGGTGGTGGGATCACGTTGGAGGTGGCGGAAATGGTGGAGGATGATCCGTTGAATGTGGAGGCTGGTGGGGTGAAAGGTGAGGACAAGGGGAACCCTATCGTGGTTCCAGGAGGGAGGGGCAGGGGTGAGGGCAGAAGTGCGGGAGATAGAACGGACACGGTCAAGGGCCGTGTCAACCACAGTAGAGGGGAATCCTCGGTTGAGGAAAAAGGAAGACATGTCGGAAGCACTAGTATGGAAGGTGGTATCGTCAGAACAGATGCGGCGGAGACGGAGAAACTGGGAGAATGGAATAGAGTCCTTACAGGAAGCGGGGTGGGAGGAAGTGTAGTCCAGGTAGCTGTGGGAGTCGGTGGGCTTGTAGTGGATGTTAGTCAATAACCTATCCCCAGAGATGGTGACGGAGAAGTCAAGGAAGGGAAGGGAAGAGTCAGAGATGGACCATGTGAAGGTGAGGAAAGGGTGGAAATTGGACGCAAAGTGAATGAAATTTTCTAGTTTAGGGCGAGAGCAGGAAACGGCACCGATACAGTCATCAATGTACCGGAAAAAGAGGTGAGGGAGGGGACCCGAGTAGGATTGGAACAAAGAATGTTCCACATATCCCACGAAAAGGCAGGCATAGCTAGGACCCATGCGGGTTCCTATAGCAACAGCTTTGATTTGGAGGAAGTGAATGGAGTCAAAGGAGAAGTTGTTCAACGTGAGAACAAGTTCAGCTAGGCGGAGGAGGGTGGTGGTGGATGGGGACTGGTTGGGCCTCTGTTCAAGGAAGAAGCGGAGTGCCCTCAGGCCATCCTGGTGGGGGATGGAGGTGTAGAGGCGGTTGGGGCCAGGAAACTGGAAACTGTTAAAGAGGCGGAGGGCGTCAGAAGAGTCACGGACGTAGATGGGAAGAGACTGGTCAAGGAGAAAAAATAGCCCCTACAACCCTTCCTCCTCCAGCCCCAACAACCATCCAAGACCCCTGTATCCTCCTCCATCCCCCAAATTCCTCCCTTTCTCTGTACCCTCCACCAGCCCTACAACCTTCCCAAACTCTAACCACCTCCAGCCCCTACAACCGTCCCAATCTCTGTAACCCACTCCAGCCTTACAACCCTTCCCTATTTCTGTAAACACCTCCAGCCCTACAACCCTAACTATCTATGTATCCCCCTCCAAGCCCTACAACCCTATCAGAGAGCACTGCACTGTTGGAGGGGCAGTATTGAAGGAGCGTTGCCCTAACAGATGGGTAGTACCGATGAAATGCTGCACTGTCGGAAGGTCAGCACTGAGAGAGCGCTACACTGTCAGAGGGGCAGTACAATGGGAGCACCGCACAGTCGGAGGGGCAGTACTGAGGGAGCGCTGTCCTGTCAGAGGGGCAGTACTGTGGGAGCGCTACACTGACGGAGGGGCAGCACTGAGGGGGAGCTATTCTGTCGGAGGGGCAGTACTGAGGGAGTGTTGCACTGCCTTAGGGGCAGTACTGAGGGAGCGCTGCACTGTCAGAGGGTCAGTACTGAGGGAGCGCTGTGCTGTCAGAGGTGTTATGTTCATTAATAAATAGACATTCTTATTATGAACACAGCTAGCTTTTGCTAGTTACTTTATTGAGCCATGTGGACTTGGTACAGTATCTGTAGAGATGCAGCATTATGCTCCTGTGTGCAGGCTGCCATCTTGACTGTTGCCTTGTGGGTAGCCTAGCCTCATGGGTAATGTAGTCTTAATGTATGTATAGCTGGGTAGTGTAGTTTTATACATACAGCTATATACAGCTCTACTGCTCCACCTAGTGTCCACCACAGAATGACATGGTATTGATCACTACAAGAGGGTCAGTAATGATGGAGCGCTGCACTGTTGGAGGGGCAGCACTGAGGGGGAGCTACACTGTCGGAGGGGCAGCACTGAGGGGCAGCGCTGCACTGTCAGAGGGGCAGTACTGAGGGAGCGCTGCGATGTCAGAGGGTCAGTACTGAGGGGGCGCCACACTGTCAGATGGGCAGTACTGAGGGGGAGCTACACTGTCGGAGGGGCAGCACTGTGGAAGCGCCGCACTGTCGGAGGGGCAGCACTGAGGGGGAGCTACACTGTTGGAGGGGCAGTACTGTGGAAGTGGCGCACAGTCGGTGGTGCAGTACTGAGGGTGCGCTGCACTGATGGAGGGTCAGCACTGAGGGAGCGCTGCCCTGTAAGAGGGTCAGTACTGAGGGAGCTCTACACCGTCAGAGGGGGAGAATTGATGGAGCGTTGCATTGTCGGAGGGGCAGTACTGAGGGAGCGCCGCACTGTCGGAGGGGCAGTACTGAGGGAGCGCTGCACTGTCGGAAGGGCTGAACTGAGGGAGCGCTGCAGTGTCGGAGCAGCAGTACTGAGTGAACGCCGCACTGTCGGAGGGGCAGCACTGTGGGAGCGCTGCCCTGTCAGAGGGGCAGTACTGAGGGAACGCTGCACTGTCGGAGAGTCAGTACTGAGGAGCGCTGCACTGTCGAAGGGTCGGTACTGAGGCAGTGCCGCACTGTCGGAGGGTCAGTACTGAGGGAGCATTATACTGTCAGAGGGGCAGTACTGAGGGAGCACCGCACTGTTGGAGGGGCAGTACTGAGGGAGCGCTGCACTGTCGGAGGAGCAGTACTGAGGGAGCGCTACACTGTCGGAAGTTCAGTACTGAGGGAGCGCTACACTGTCAGAGCGGCAGTACAGTGGGAGCACCGCACTGTCAGAGGGGTAGTGCTGAGGGAGTGCTACACTGTCAGAAGGGCAGTACTGAGGGAGCACTGCACTGTCAGAGGGGCAGTACTGAGGGAGCGCTGCACTGTTGGAGGGGCAGTACTGAGGGAGCGCTGCACTGACAGAGGGGCAGTACTGAGGGAACGCTGCACTGTCAGAGCGTCAGTAGTGAGGGAGCGCTGCCCTGTCAGAGGGGATTTATTGTGGAGGCGCTGCACTGTTGGAGGCTCAGTACTGAAGGAGCGCTGCCCTGTCAGATGGGCAGTACTGAGGGAACGCTGCACTGTCGGAAGTTCAGTACTGAGGGAGCGCTACACTGTCAGAGCGGCAGTACAGTGGGAGCACCGCACTGTCAGGGGGTAGTGCTGAGGGAGTGCTACACTGTCAGAAGGGCAGTACTGAGGGAGCACTGCACTGTCAGAGGGGCAGTACTGAGGGAGCGCTGCACTGTCGGAGGAGCAGTACTGAGGGAGCGCTACACTGTCGGAGGGGCAGTAATGATGGAGCGCTGCACAGTGAGTGGGTCAGTACTGAGGGAGCGCTGCACTGTCAGAAGGGCAGAACTGAGGGAGCGCTGCACTGTCGGACAGGCAGTACTGAAGGAGCGCTGCCCTGTCAGATGGGCAGTACTGAGGGAGCACTGCACTTTCGGAACTTCAGTACTGAGGGAGCGCTGCACTGTCAGAATGGCAGTATGTTGGGAGCACCTCACTTTCGGAGGGGCAGTACTGAGGGGGTGCCGCACTGTCACAGTGTCAGTACTGTGGGAGCGCTGCATTGTCAGAGCGGCAGTACTGAGGGTGTGCTGCACTGTTGGAGGGGCAGTACTGTGGGAGCGCTGCATTGTCGGTGCGGTAGTACTGAGTGAACGCCTCACTGTGGGGTGGCAGTACTGACGGAGCGCTGCGCTGTCAGAGGTGCAGTACTGAGGGAGCACTGCTCTGTTGGAGGGGCAGTACTGAGGGAGAGCTGCACTGTCGGAGGGGCAGTACTGAGGGAGAGCTGCACTGTCGGAGGCGCAGTACTGAGGGAACACTGCACTGTCGGAGGGGCAGTAGTGAGGGAGTGCTGCACAGTCGGAGGGGCAGTACTGAGTGGGAGCTGCACTGTCGGAGGGGCAGTACTGAGGGAGCGCCGCAGTGCCTGAGGGGCAGTACTGAGGGAGCACTGCACTGTCGGAGGTTCAGTACTGAGGGAGCACTGCACTGTAGAAGGGTCAGTACTGAGGGAGCACTACACTGTTGGAGCAACAGTACTGATGGAGCGCTGCATTGTCAGAAGTTCAGTACTGAGCGTGTGCTGCACATTCAGAGGGACAGTACTGAGGGAGCTCTTCAGCGTCAGAGGGGCTGTACTGAGGGAGTGCTGCACTGTTAGAGGGTCAGTACTGAGGGAGCTCTGCACCGTCAGAGGGTAAGTACTGAGGGAGCATCGCACTGTCAAATGGGTTGTATTGAGGAAGCGCTGCACTGTCAGAGGTTCAGTGCTGAAGCAGCGCAGCCCTGTCAGAGGGCCAGTACTAAGGGAGCACTACACTGTCGGAGGATCAGTAATGATGGAGCACCTCACTGTCGGAGGTGCAGTACTGAGGGAGCGCTGCACTGTCGGACGGGCAGTACTGAGGGGGCACTGCACTGTCGGAGGGGCAGTACTGAGGGAGCGCAACACTGTCGGAGGGGCAGTACTGAGTGAATGCCGCACTGTCGGAGGGGCAGTACTGAGCGAGTGCAACACTGTCGGATCGGCAATACTGAGGGAGTGCTGCACTGTCGGAATGTCAGTACTGGGAGAGCTGCACTGTCGGAGGGTCAGTACTGAGGGAGCACTGCATTATCGGAGAGGCAGTACTGATGGAGCGTCGCACTGTCCAAGGGGCAGTACTGAGGGAGCACCGCACTGTCGGATGGTCAGTACTGAGGGAGCACCGCACTGTAGGAGGGGCAGTACTGTGGGAGCGCTGCACTGTCAAATGGGCAGAATTGAGGGAGCGCTGCAGTGTCGGAGCGGCAGTACTGAGTGAACAGCGCACTGTCGGAGGGTCAGTACTGAATGAGCGTAGCCCTGTCCGAGGGGCAGTACTGAGTAAGCGCTGCACTGTCAGAGGGGCAGTACTGAGGGAGCACTACACTGTCGGAGGGGCAGTAATGATGGAGCGCCGCACTGTTGGAGGTGCATTACTGATGGAGCGCTGCACTGTCGGAGGGGCAGTACTGGAAGAGCGCTGCCCTGTCAGAGGGGCAGTACTGAGGGAGGGCTGCACTGTCAGACAGTCAGTACTGAGGGAGCGCTGCAATGTCAGAGGGGCAGTACTGAGTGAACGCCACACTGTCGGAGGGGCAGTACTGAAGGAGCGCCAAACTTTCGGAGAGGCAATTCTGAGGGAGTGCTGCACTGTCGGAAGGTCAGTACTGGGAGAGCTGCACTCTCGGAGGGTCAGTACTGAGGGAGCGCTGCACTGTCGGAGAGGCAGTACCGATGGAGCACCGCACTGTTGGAGGATCAGTACTGAGGGAGCGCCACACTGTCGGAGGACCAGTATTGTGGGAGCGCTGCACTGTGTGAGGGGCAGAACTGAGGGCGCGCTGCAGTGTCGCAGCAGCTGTACTGAGTGAACGCCGCACTGTCAGAGGTGTTATGTCCGCGTATAAATTAAACACGGACTGCAGGAGAACGGTGTAACAGGTGTTTACTGAATGTAGGGTATACTGGAACTAACTACAAATTACTACTCAGTGTTATATACAGGTGTGGTCACTGCTGGTACTGCAGTATACAGGGGCTGTAAAAGATAGTTCCTCTCTTAAAGGTACATACATTACAATTCCTCCCCTTTTAGATAAACAGTACCATAACATTTATTTAACAATTAAATTATAACTAATTACAATTACAATTTTGTACAATGTACATTAGCTGAAAATAATCTCTTATAAATTCAGTCTTTGGGGAGGCTTCCTAATCCTTTCTGGATAGCGTCTTTCCCAAGTGTCTTGCTCTTTCGGCGGAGGCGATTCTGGCCCCTTATCATTGGTTGGTTCATCAGCTTCCGATGCTACTGTTTCTGAGGTAGATGCAACCTGTACTTTGGGTTCATCGCCAGGTACGTATGGGCGTGGCATGGGGTTGATTGGTCCTGTGACTCTAGAATCTGGTCAGCCTGCCGTCTCATTATGCTCTCACCAACGTCCACTGTGTACATTAGTGGTCCCTGCCGTGTGCATATCGTTCCTGGCTGCCATTTGTCTGCTCGGTAGTCACGGGCCAAGACTGGTTGCCCTACCTTGAAGCTCCTTGTCGGCTTCTCATTGATGTGCTGAAATAGCTTATTCTCAACATCTCGTCTAATGTTTGGTCTGAGCATATCCAGGCGAGATCTTAACCTTCGGTTAAAGAACATCATGGCTGGGGCCTGGTTGGTGACTGCATGTGTTGCATTCCTGTAGGCAAACAGGAAATTGTCCACCTTGTGTTGCAGTGGAATGTTGTTGTTATACATCGCCTTTATTGCTTTTTTAAAGGTTTGTACGAACCTCTCAGCCAATCCATTTGTGGCTGGATGATACGGGGCGGATGTGTAGTGCTTTACCCCATTATTTCTTAAGAACCTCCGGAAATCCTCGGCACAAACTGTGGTCCATTATCGGAGCAAATCTGCTCTGGCAAGCCATTCCTGGCAAACATGGTCCGTAGGACTGCAATAGTTTTCTCCGTGGTGGTGGAGGACATTTTGATGACCTCTGGCTATTTCGAGTGTGCATCCACGGCTATTAGAAACATTGAGTCCATATTTGAACCAGCAAAATCAATGTGCACCCGTTGCCATGGAGATGAGGGCCACTCCCATGGGTGTAGAGGGGCCTGCGGTGATGCATTTTGGACTTTCTGGCATCCTGCACAGCTCTTGGTCAAGTCCTCGATCTCTTTATCGATTCCCGGCCACCACACAAACGCCCTGGCTAGGCTCTTCATTTTTACCCCTCCCAGATGACCCTCATGAAGCTCATTGAGCACTCTATCTCTCAACTTGGGTGGAATTACCACTCGGGATCCACACATCAAGGTCCCCCGGCACACTGACAGCTGTTCTCGCCTTGTCGAGAATGCTGGCAACAGTGAGTCGCCATGTGCTGGCCATCCCTTCACCGTCAAATCATATACCCGAGAAAGTGCCGGGTCATTTTGGGTTTCCTTCTCAATACGTGCGTTTGTTACCGGTAGGTATTTGACTAGTTGAATGGAATATTTCGACAGGATCCACTGCAGATGCTTCCTCCACCGTAGGCAGTGGCAGGCGTGATAGCCCATCAGCGTTTCCTGCTGTTTCGTGCCCTTATACTCAATTTCGTATTGATGTGCCCCTAGAAAAAGGGACCATCTTTGCAGCCGTTGTGCAGTCATCACCGGAACGCCCTTCTTTGGGTTAAAGATGGAAACAAGAGGCTGGTGATCAGTCAGCAAGGTGAATTTCTGCCCGTGCAGATAGTGATTGAACTTCTTCACCCCCCACACCAGGCTGAGGGCCTCCCTGTCGATCTGGGCGTAGTTACGCTTGGCTGAGGTTAATGAACGTGACGCAAAGGCTATTGCCCTCTCTGAGCCGTCAAGGAATTTGTGCGACAGCACCGCTCCAATGCCGTAGGGTGACACATCACATGCCAACCGAATTGGTAATGTTGGATTGTAATGGGCCAATATTTCCTTCGAAGTGATTAGGGTTTTGCTTTTCTGGAAAGCACGCCTACACTCATCACTCCATTTCCATGGTACTCCAGTTTGCAGCAGGGCGTTCAGTGGGTGTAGTATTGTAGACAAATTTGGCAAGAACTTATGGTAGTAGTTTACCAGCCCGAGGAACGACCTCAGTTGTGACACATTTTCCGGTGCTGGAGCCTTGACTACTGCCTCAATCTTGTCTGGGGACTTATGTAACCCCTCTTCATCAATCACGTGGCCATAATACGAGACTTGCTTCCTGAAAAACTCGCATTTGGGGCGGTTGGCTCGGAGCCCATATTCCTGTAGTCTAGTGAGCACCTGCTCGAGGTTGGCAAGGTGATCACTGTCATTTTCGCCTGTAACCAGGATGTCGTCCAAATAACATTGGGTTCCTGGAATCCCTTGCAGGACTTGCTCCATTGCCCTCTGCCAAATAGCCGGAGCTGATGCTACCCCGAACACCAGCCGGTTGTATTGGTAGAGACCTTTATGAGTGTTGATTGTGAGGTATTTTTTTGATGCTTCTTCTACCTCCATTTGTAGATACGCTTGGGCCAGATCAATTTTAGTGAAGCGTTTCCCTCCAGATAGTGAGGCGAAAATATCATCAATCCGCGGAAGTGGATGTTGTACGGTGTGAAGGACCGGGTTCACAGTTACCTTAAAGTCCCCACAGATGCGAACCTTCTTTGGCTCCCCAGGCGTGCTGCTCAATGACTTTTTCATTACAGGAATGATGGGTGTGGCCCACTCGCTCCAGTCCACCTTGGACAGTACACCTGACCATTCCAGACTCTCCAGCTCTGCTTCGATGGCTGGGCGGATCGCATAAGGTACCGGTCTGGCCTTAAAAAACTTTGGGTTTGCGTTCTCTTCAATCTTGATTGCTGCAGTTATGCCTTTTAGTGTTCCAAGTCCCTGCTGGAACACTTCTTTCACGTTAGTTAGGATCTTTGACAGTCGCCCAGGTGTGACGTTGTCATCCTTTTTGTCAGCCACAGTCAGTGCCTAAATGGAATGCCAATCCAATTGTATTTTCCGGATCCATTCACGTCCCAGTAATGGTGGTCCTCCATCTTGTAATATATACAGATCTAGTTTCTGTGTTTCCTTACCGTTATACTTAACGGCCACCCTTATTTTTCCTTTGGGGTAGACTTTTTGCCCCGTATACGTCTTCAAAATAATTTTTGTGTCTCTCAAGGGTATGTGTGAGAATAGCTGCTCATAGTCTTGTCAATTCATGACTGTCAGGGCTGATCCTGTGTCCAATTCCATCTTTACCTGGGACCCTGCTATCATGACAGTGACCCAAATGGTTCGGTGATCCTCCTTTGCGATCACATTGTGTAACTTCAGACAACTTAATCTCTTGCTTTCGGAGTCGTTATCACTCTTCTGATCTTCTGAACTACTGTCCGTCATCTTCTGTACTTTCTTGTACTTTTCTTAGTAGTTCTTTTGGTGTTGGTTTTCTTTCCCGACCTGCAGACTCGTGCTATGTGTCCTACTTTTCCACACTGTCTGCACACTTTGTCCTTAAACCAACAATCCTTCTGGTCATGGGTTGTTCTGCCGCAGCGATAGCACTTCTCTGCTCCATATGCCATTTCATTGGTGCTATATTCTTGCGGTTTCTGTTGTATTTCTGCAGTGCCCCGTGCTGCTGCTTCATAGGATACCGCAACACTGAAAGCCTTTTCCAGCGTAAGGTCCTTTTCTGATAGGAGTCATTTCTGGGTTCCTTCACTCTGGAGCCCGCAGACAAACTTATCCCTTAAGGTATCTGCCAGTCCTGCTCCAAACTGGCAGTGTTTCGATAATTTGCGTAGTTCCGTGAGATAATCAGCATTACTTTTGTCTTTGTGCTGGTTTCTTTTATGGAACTTGAATCTTTCTGCTATCAGCAGCGGTGTAGGGTTTAGATGTTCCTGTAATATAGTGACAATATCCTCAAAACTTTTCTCCATTGGTTTAGCTGGGGTTATTAAATTCCGTAACAGGCCGTACGTTCTTGCGCCCATCAAATTCAACAATACCGACGCCTTCTTTTCATCGGACACCTCATTTACCTTGCAGTGCACTTCAATCCTCTCAACATACGTAGCCCAGTCTTTTACTTCGTTGTCGAAAGCAGTGATACTGCCACTCTTCGGCATCTTGGGTGTGGTTTAAAATGGCGCCTCCCGCGCTTTTCCTTCTTCCCCAATGGTTTAAGATGGCGCCTCCCGCGTTTATCCTTCTTCCCCCGCTGCTGCCAACGCTGCTCCTAGCGTTTCTTATGGTAATGGCGGCGCCCTGTGGATTTCGCGTGCTTCTCCTTTTCTCTCTTCAACGCTGCACTCTGCGCGTCTCTCTCTCTTTCTCTCTGCAACGCTGCCCGGCTCCTGAACACCGGCTGCGCCCTGTGCGCTCCACCCTCTCTCTCTTTCTTCCCCCGTCGACGCTGCTCGGCCCTCTTACTGTGCCGCTCGGTCGAGCTCTAGCCCGCCGCAGTCCGGGAAGGGTCAGCGCACTACCTGTTACCAGCCCGATTTGCTGGACCACCTCGACTGGAGAACCAAGCACGGCTCTCGACAGTCTCCCCCGCGATTCTCTAAGCTCCGCTGGATCACTGGGCAGTTGCCCGCGGTCGACGCCCGTTTCTCTGGCTTCGACCTCCAAGATGCTGTTCTTCATGAATGAATCCCCGTGAGGTGATGCAGAACTGCAGGTCAGTTCGAACCTGCTCGTCGCCACTGTTATGTCCGCGTATAAATAAAACACGGACTGCAGGAGAACGGTGTAACAGGTGTTTACTGAACGTAGGGTATACTGGAACTAACTGTACAAATTACCGCTCAGTGTTATATACAGGTGTGGTCACTGCTGGTACTGCAGTATACAGGGGCTGTAAAAGATAGTTCCTCTCTTAAAGGTACATACATTACAGGAGGGGCAGTACTGCGGCAGCGCCGCACTGTCAGTGGGTCAGTGCTAAGGGAGCGGTGCACTGTCAGAGTGACAGTACTGAGGGAGCGCTGCATTGTCAAAGGGCCATACTGAGGGGGAGCTACACTGTCGGAGGTTCAGTACTGAGGGAGCACTGCAATGTCGGAGGGGGTGTATTGAGGAAGCGCTGTGCTGTCGGAGGGGCAGTACTGTGGGAGTGCAGCACTGTCGGAGGGTCAGTACTGAGGGGGCACTGCACTGTCAGACAGGCAGTACTGAAGGAGCGCTGCCCTGTCAGAGGGGCAGTAAATTGGGAGCACCTCACAGTCGGAGGGGCAGTACTGAGGGGGCGCCGCACTGTCACAGGGTCAGTACTGAGGGAATGCTGCACTGTCGGAGGGGCAGTACTGTGGGAGCGCTGCATTGTCGAAGGGGCAGTACTGAGGGAGCGCTGCACTGTCGGAGGGGCAGTACTGAGGGAGCGCAGCACTGTCGGAGGGGCAGTTCTGAGGGAGAACTATACTGTCGGAGGCGCAGTACTGAGGGAGATCTGCATTGTCGGAGGGGCAGTACTGAGGGAGCCCTGCACTGTCGGAGGGTCTGTACTGAGGGAGCGCTGCACTGTCAGGAGGGCAGTACTGAGGGAGCGCTGCACTGTCGGTGGGGCAATACTGAGAGAGCCCTGCACTGTCGGAGTCTCGGTACTGAGGGAGTGCTGCCCTGTTGGAGGAGCAGTACTGAGTGAGCGCTGCACAGTCAGAGGGGTGGTACTGAGGGAGCGCCACAATGTCGGAGGGGCAGTACTGAAGGAGCACTGCCCTGTCAGATGGGCAGTACTGAGGCAGCACTGCACTGTCGGAAGATCAGCAATGAGGGAGCGCAGCACTGTCAGAGAGGCTGTAAATTGGGAGCACCGCACTGTCGGATGGGCAGTATTGAGGGAGCGATGTCCTGTCAGAGGGGCAGTATAGTGGGACCGCTGCACTGTGAGAGGTGCATAATTGAAGGAGCGCCGCACTGTCCGAGGGTCAGTACTGAGGGAGCACTGCACTTTCGGAGAGGCAGTACCGATGGAGCGCCGCACTGTCGGAGCGGCAGTACTGAGGGAACGCAGCACTGTCGGAAGGGCAGTACTGAGGGAGCACCGCACTGTCGGAGGGTCAGTACTGAGGGAGCGCCACACTGTCGGAGGGCCAGTATTGTGGGAGCGCTGCACTGTGGGAGGGGCAGAACTGAGGGAGCGCTGCAGTGTCGCAGCGGCAGTACTGAGTGAATGCCGCACTGTCGGAGGGGCAGTACTGCGGCAGTGCCGCATTGTCAGTGGGTCAGTGCTAAGGGAGTGGTGCACTGTCAGAGTGTCAGTACTGAGGGAGCGCTGCATTGTCAGGGGGGCCGTACTGAGGGGGAGCTACACTGACGGAGTTTCAGTACCGAGGGAGCACTGCACTGTCGGAGGGGCAGTACTGTGGGAGCGCTGCAATGTCGGAGGGGCTGTATTGAGGAAGCGCTGCTCTGTCGGAAGGGCAGCACTGTGGGAGCGCAGCACTGTCAGAGGGGCAGTAAATTGGGAGCACCTCACTGTCGGATGGGCAGTACTGAGGGGGCGCCGTACTGTCACAGGGTCAGTACTGAGGGAATGCTGCACTGTCGGAGGTGCAGTACTGTGGGAGCACTGCATTGTCGGAGGGGCAGTACTGAGGGAGTGCTGCACTGTCGGAGGGGCAGTACTGAGGGAGCGCAGCACTGTCGGAGGGGCAGTTCTGAGGGAGAACTATCCTGTCGGAGGCGCAGTACTGAGGGAGCTCTGCATTGTCGGAGGGGCAGTGCTGGGGGAACGGCGCACTGTCGGAGGGGCAGTACTGAGGGAACGCTGACTGTCGGAGGGTCAGTACAGAGGGAGCGCCACACTGTGGGAGGGGCAGTACTGAGGGAGCAGTCCACTCTCAGAGGGGCAGTACTGAGGGAGCACTGCACTGTCGGAGGTTCAATACAGAGGGAACGCTGCTATGTCGGAGTGCTGTACTGAGGGGGCACTGCACTGTCAGATGGGCAGTACTGAGGGAGCACTGCACTGTCGGAAGGTCAGTACTCAGGGAGCGCTGCACTGTCAGAGGGGCAGTAAATTGGGAGCACCTCACTGTCGGAGGGGCAGTACTGAGGGGCGCAGCACTGTCACAGGGTCAGTACTGAGGGAGTGCTGCATTGTCGGAGGGGCAGTACTGTGGGAGCGCTGCACTGTCGGAGTGGCAGTACTGAGGGAGCACTGCATTGTCAGAGTGTCATTACTGAGTGAATGCCGCACTGTGAGGTGGTAGTACTGAGGGAGCGCTGCACTGTTGGAGGGGCAGTACTGAGGGAGTGCTGCACTGTCGGAGGGGCAGTACTGAGGGAGCGCTGCACTGTTGGAGGGGCAGTACTGAGGGAGAGCTACACTGTCGGAGGCGCAGTACTGAGGGAGCGCTGCACTGTCGCTGGGGCAATACTGAAGGAGCCCTGCAATGTCGGAGGGGTGGTACTGAGGGAGAGCTGCACTGTCAGATGGGCAGTACTGAGGGAGTGCTGCACTGTCAGGAGGGCAGTAATGAGGGAGCACTGCACTGACGGTGGGGCAATACTGAGAGAGCCCTGCACTGTCGGAGTCTCGGTACTGAGGGAATGCTGCACTGTTGGAGGGGCATTACTGAGGGAGCGCTGTCCTGTCAGATGGGCAGTACTGAGGGAGCGCAGCACTGTCAGAGAGGCTGTACATTGGGAGCACCGCACTGTCGGATGGGCAGTACTGAGGGAGCGATGTCCTGTCAGAGGGGCAGTATAGTGGGTCCGCTGCACTGTGAGACGTGCATAATTGAAGGAGCGCCACACTGTCAGAGGGGCAGTACTGAGGGAGCGCAGCACTGTCGGAGGGGCAGTACTGAGTGAGCGCTGCACTGTCGGAGGGGCTGTACTGAGGGAAACTTTTACTGTCGGAGGGGCAGTACTAAGGTAGCGCTGCATTGTCACAGGAGCAGTACTGAGGGATTGCTGCACTGTCGGAGGGACCTTACTGAGCGAGCGCCACAATGTCGGAGGGGCAGTACTGGGGGAACGACGCACTGTCGGAGGGGCAGTACTGGGGGAACGACGCACTGTCGGAGGGGCAGTACTGAGGGAGCTCTGCATTGTCGGAGGGGCAGTACTGAGGGAGCTCTGCATTGTCGGAGGGGCAGTACTGAGGGAGCCCTGCACTGTCGGAGGGTCTGTACTGAGGGAGTGCTGCACTGTTGGAGGGGCAGTACTGAAGGAGCGCTGCACTGTCAGGAGGGCAGTACTGAAGGAGCGCTGCACTGTCGGTGGGGCAATACTGAGAGAGCCCTGCACTGACGGAGTCTCGGTACTGAGGGCGTGCTGCACTGTTGGAGGGGCAGTACTGAGGGAGCGCCGCAATGTCGGAGGGGCAGTACTGAAAGAGCGCTGCCCTGTCAGATGGGCAGTACTGAGGGAGCACTGCACTGTCAGAAGATCAGCACAGAGGGAGCGCAGCACTGTCAGAGAGGCTGTACATTGGGAGCACCGCACTGTCGGATGGGCAGTACTGAGGGAGCGATGTCCTGTCAGGGGCAGTATAGTGAGACCGCTGCACTGTGAGAGGTGCATAATTGAAGGAGGCCCGCACTGTCGGAGGGGCAGTACTGAGGGAGCGCAGCACTGTCGGAGGGGCAGTACTGAGTGAGAGCTGCACTGTCGGAGGGGCAGTACTGAGGGAAACCTTTACTGTCGGAGGGGCAATACTAAGGCAGCGCTGCACTCTCATAGGAGCAGTACTGAGGGAGTGCTGCACTGTCAGAGGGACCTTACTGAGCAAGTGCCGCAATGTCGGAGGGGCAGTACTGGGGGAACGGCGCACTGTCGGAGGGGCAGTGCTGGGGGAACGGCGCACTGTCGGAGGGGCAGTACTGAGGGAACGCTGACTGTCGGAGGGTCAGTACAGAGGGAGCGCCACACTGTGGGAGGGGCAGTACTGAGGGAGCAGTCCACTCTCAGAGGGGCAGTACTGAGGGAGCACTGCACTGTCGGAGGTTCAATACAGAGGGAACGCTGCTATGTCGGAGTGCTGTACTGAGGGGGCACTGCACTGTCAGATGGGCAGTACTGAGGGAGCACTGCACTGTCGGAAGGTCAGTACTCAGGGAGCGCTGCACTGTCAGAGGGGCAGTAAATTGGGAGCACCTCACTGTCGGAGGGGCAGTACTGAGGGGCGCAGCACTGTCACAGGGTCAGTACTGAGGGAGTGCTGCATTGTCGGAGGGGCAGTACTGAGGGAGCGCTGCACTGTCGGAGTGGCAGAACTGAGGGAGCACTGCATTGTCAGAGTGTCATTACTGAGTGAATGCCGCACTGTGAGGTGGTAGTACTGAGGGAGCGCTGCACTGTTGGAGGGGCAGTACTGAGGGAGTGCTGCACTGTCGGAGGGGCAGTACTGAGGGAGCGCTGCACTGTTGGAGGGGCAGTACTGAGGGAGAGCTACACTGTCGGAGGCGCAGTACTGAGGGAGCGCTGCACTGTCGCTGGGGCAATACTGAAGGAGCCCTGCAATGTCGGAGGGGTGGTACTGAGGGAGAGCTGCACTATCAGATGGGCAGTACTGAGGGAACCCTGTACTGTCGGAGGGGCAGTACTAAGGGAGTGCTGCTGGGTCAGAGGAGCAGTACTGTGGGAGTGCTGCACTGTCGGAGGGACAGTATTGTGGGAACGCTGCACTGACGGAGGGTCAGTACTGAGGGAACGCTGCACTGTCGGAGGGTCAGTACTGAGGGAACGCTGCACTGTCGGAGGGTCAGTACTGAGGGAACGCTGCACTGCCGGAGGGTCAGTACTGAGGGACGGCCGCACTGTCGGAGGGGCAGTAATGATGGAGCACCGCACTGTCGAAGGTGCAATACTGTGGGAGCGTCGCACTGTCGGAGGGGCAGTATTGAGGATGCGCTGCAGTGTCTGAGGTGCAGTACTGTGGGAGCGCAGCACTGTTGGAGGGCCAGTACTGAGGGAGCACTGCACTGTCAGACAGGCAGTCCTGAAGGATCGCTGCCCTGTCAGATGGGCAGTACTGAGGGAGCACTGCACTGTCAGAAGGTCAGCACTGAGGGAGCACTACACTGTCAGAGGGGCAGTAATTTGGGAGCACAACACTGTCACAGGGTCAGTACTGAGAGAGTGCTGCACTTTCGGAGAGGCAGTACTGAGGGAGCGCTGCATTGTCGGAGGGGCATTGCTGAGTGAACGCCGCACTGTGGGGTGGCAGTACTGAGGGAGCGTCGCACTGTCAGAGGGGCAGTAACGAGGGACCACTGCACTGTCGGAGGGGCAGTACTGAGGGAGCGCCGCACTGTCGGCGGGGCAGTATTGAGGGACCACTGCACTGTCAGAGGGGCAGTACTGAGGGAGCGCCGCACTGTCGGAGTCTTGGTACTGAGTGTGTGCTGCATTGTCGGAGGGGCAGTACTGAGGGAGCGCCGCACTGTCGGAGGGGCAGTATTGAGGGAGCGCTGCACTGTCGGAGGGGTGGTACTGAGGGAGAGCTGCAATGTCGGAGGGGCTGTATTGAGGAAGCGCTGCTCTGTCGGAAGGGCAGCACTGTGGGAGCGCAGCACTGTCAGAGGGGCAGTAAATTGGGAGCACCTCACTGTCGGATGGGCAGTACTGAGGGGGCGCCGTACTGTCACAGGGTCAGTACTGAGGGAATGCTGCACTGTCGGAGGTGCAGTACTGTGGGAGCACTGCATTGTCGGAGGGGCAGTACTGAGGGAGTGCTGCACTGTCGGAGGGGCAGTACTGAGGGAGCGCAGCACTGTCGGAGGGGCAGTTCTGAGGGAGAACTATCCTGTCGGAGGCGCAGTACTGAGGGAGCTCTGCATTGTCGGAGGGGCAGTACTGAGGGAGTGCTGCACTGTCAGGAGGGCAGTAATGAGGGAGCACTGCACTGACGGTGGGGCAATACTGAGAGAGCCCTGCACTGTTGGAGTCTCGGTACTGAGGGAGTGCTGCACTGTTGGAGGGGCATTACTGAGGGAGCGCTGTCCTGTCAGATGGGCAGTACTGAGGGAGCGCAGCACTGTCAGAGAGGCTGTACATTGGGAGCACCGCACTGTCGGATGGGCAGTACTGAGGGAGCGATGTCCTGTCAGAGGGGCAGTATAGTGGGTCCGCTGCACTGTGAGACGTGCATAATTGAAGGAGCGCCGCACTGTCAGAGGGGCAGTACTGAGGGAGCGCAGCACTGTCGAAGGGGCAGTACTGAGTGAGCGCTGCACTGTCGGAGGGGCTGTACTGAGGGAAACTTTTACTGTCGGAGGGGCAGTACCAAGGTAGCGCTGCATTGTCACAGGAGCAGTACTGAGGGATTGCTGCACTGTCGGAGGGACCTTACTGAGCGAGCGCCACAATGTCGGAGGGGCAGTACTGGGGGAACGACGCACTGTCGGAGGGGCAGTACTGGGGGAACGACGCACTGTCGGAGGGGCAGTACTGAGGGAGCTCTGCATTGTCGGAGGGGCAGTACTGAGGGAGCCCTGCACTGTCGGAGGGTCTGTACTGAGGGAGTGCTGCTCTGTTGGAGGGGCAGTACTGAAGGAGCGCTGCACTGTCAGGAGGGCAGTACTGAAGGAGCGCTGCACTGTCGGTGGGGCAATACTGAGAGAGCCCTGCACTGACGGAGTCTCGGTACTGAGGGCGTGCTGCACTGTTGGAGGGGCAGTACTGAGGGAGCGCCGCAATGTCGGAGGGGCAGTACTGAAAGAGCGCTGCCCTGTCAGATGGGCAGTACTGAGGGAGCACTGCACTGTCAGAAGATCAGCACAGAGGGAGCGCAGCACTGTCAGAGAGGCTGTACATTGGGAGCACCGCACTGTCGGATGGGCAGTACTGAGGGAGCGATGTCCTGTCAGGGGCAGTATAGTGAGACCGCTGCACTGTGAGAGGTGCATAATTGAAGGAGGCCCGCACTGTCGGAGGGGCAGTACTGAGGGAGCGCAGCACTGTCGGAGGGGCAGTACTGAGTGAGAGCTGCACTGTCGGAGGGGCAGTACTGAGGGAAACCTTTACTGTCGGAGGGGCAATACTAAGGCAGCGCTGCACTCTCATAGGAGCAGTACTGAGGGAGTGCTGCACTGTCAGAGGGACCTTACTGAGCAAGCGCCGCAATGTCGGAGGGGCAGTACTGGGGGAACGGCACACTGTCGGAGGGGCAGTGCTGGGGGAACGGCGCACTGTCGGAGGGGCAGTACTGAGGGAACGCTGACTGTCGGAGGGTCAGTACAGAGGGAGCGCCACACTGTGGGAGGGGCAGTACTGAGGGAGCAGTCCACTCTCAGAGGGGCAGTACTGAGGGAGCACTGCACTGTCGGAGGTTCAATACAGAGGGAACGCTGCTATGTCGGAGTGCTGTACTGAGGGGGCACTGCACTGTCAGATGGGCAGTACTGAGGGAGCACTGCACTGTCGGAAGGTCAGTACTCAGGGAGCGCTGCACTGTCAGAGGGGCAGTAAATTGGGAGCACCTCACTGTCGGAGGGGCAGTACTGAGGGGCGCAGCACTGTCACAGGGTCAGTACTGAGGGAGTGCTGCATTGTCGGAGGGGCAGTACTGTGGGAGCGCTGCACTGTCGGAGTGGCAGTACTGAGGGAGCACTGCATTGTCAGAGTGTCATTACTGAGTGAATGCCGCACTGTGAGGTGGTAGTACTGAGGGAGCGCTGCACTGTTGGAGGGGCAGTACTGAGGGAGTGCTGCACTGTCGGAGGGGCAGTACTGAGGGAGCGCTGCACTGTTGGAGGGGCAGTACTGAGGGAGAGCTGCACTGTCGGAGGCGCAGTACTGAGGGAGCGCTGCACTGTCGCTGGGGCAATACTGAAGGAGCCCTGCAATGTCGGAGGGGTGGTACTGAGGGAGAGCTGCACTGTCAGATGGGCAGTACTGAGGGAACCCTGTACTGTCGGAGGGGCAGTACTAAGGGAGTGCTGCTGGGTCAGAGGGGCAGTACTGAGGGAGCGCTGCACTGCCGGCGGGTCAGTACTGAGGGAACGCTGCACTGACGGAGGGTCAGTACTGAGGGAACGCTGCACTGTCGGAGGGGCAGTACTGAGGGACGGCCGCACTGTCGGAGGGGCAGTAATGATGGAGCACCGCACTGTCGAAGGTGCAATACTGTGGGAGCGTCGCACTGTCGGAGGGGCATTATTGAGGATGCGCTGCAGTGTCTGAGGTGCAGTACTGTGGGAGCGCAGCACTGTTGGAGGGCCAGTACTGAGGGAGCACTGCACTGTCAGACAGGCAGTCCTGAAGGATCGCTGCCCTGTCAGATGGGCAGTACTGAGGGAGCACTGCACTGTCAGAAGGTCAGCACTGAGGGAGCACTACACTGTCAGAGGGGCAGTAATTTGGGAGCACAACACTGTCACAGGGTCAGTACTGAGAGAGTGCTGCACTTTCGGAGAGGCAGTACTGAGGGAGCGCTGCATTGTCGGAGGGGCATTGCTGAGTGAACGCCGCACTGTGGGGTGGCAGTACTGAGGGAGCGTCGCACTGTCAGAGGGGCAGTATTGAGGGACCACTGCACTGTCGGAGGGGCAGTACTGAGGGAGCGCCGCACTGTCGGCGGGGCAGTATTGAGGGACCACTGCACTGTCAGAGGGGCAGTACTGAGGGAGCGCCGCACTGTCGGAGTCTTGGTACTGAGTGTGTGCTGCATTGTCGGAGGGGCAGTACTGAGGGAGCGCCGCACTGTCGGAGGGGCAGTATTGAGGGAGCGCTGCACTGTCGGAGGGGTGGTACTGAGGGAGAGCTGCAATGTCGGAGGGGCTGTATTGAGGAAGCGCTGCTCTGTCGGAAGGGCAGCACTGTGGGAGCGCAGCACTATCAGAGGGGCAGTAAATTGGGAGCACCTCACTGTCGGATGGGCAGTACTGAGGGGGCGCCGTACTGTCACAGGGTCAGTACTGAGGGAATGCTGCACTGTCGGAGGTGCAGTACTGTGGGAGCACTGCATTGTCGGAGGGGCAGTACTGAGGGAGTGCTGCACTGTCAGAGGGGCAGTACTGAGGGAGCGCAGCACTGTCGGAGGGGCAGTTCTGAGGGAGAACTATCCTGTCGGAGGCGCAGTACTGAGGGAGCTCTGCATTGTCGGAGGGGCAGTACTGAGGGAGTGCTGCACTGTCAGGAGGGCAGTAATGAGGGAGCACTGCACTGTCGGTGGGGCAATACTGAGAGAGCCCTGCACTGTCGGAGTCTCGGTACTGAGGGAGTGCTGCACTGTTGGAGGGGCATTACTGAGGGAGCGCTGTCCTGTCAGATGGGCAGTACTGAGGGAGCGCAGCACTGTCAGGGAGGCTGTACATTGGGAGCACCGCACTGTCGGATGGGCAGTACTGAGGGAGCGATGTCCTGTCAGAGGGGCAGTATAGTGGGTCCGCTGCACTGTGAGACGTGCATAATTGAAGGAGCGCCGCACTGTCAGAGGGGCAGTACTGAGGGAGCGCAGCACTGTCGGAGGGGCAGTACTGAGTGAGCGCTGCACTGTCGGAGGGGCTGTACTGAGGGAAACTTTTACTGTCGGAGGGGCAGTACTAAGGTAGCGCTGCATTGTCACAGGAGCAGTACTGAGGGATTGCTGCACTGTCGGAGGGACCTTACTGAGCGAGCGCCACAATGTCGGAGGGGCAGTACTGGGGGAACGACGCACTGTCGGAGGGGCAGTACTAAGGTAGCGCTGCATTGTCACAGGAGCAGTACTGAGGGATTGCTGCACTGTCGGAGGGACCTTACTGAGCGAGCGCCACAATGTCGGAGGGGCAGTACTGGGGGAACGACGCACTGTCGGAGGGGCAGTACTGGGGGAACGACGCACTGTCGGAGGGGCAGTACTGAGGGAGCTCTGCATTGTCGGAGGGGCAGTACTGAGGGAGCCCTGCACTGTCAGGAGGGCAGTACTGAAGGAGCGCTGCACTGTCGGTGGGGCAATACTGAGAGAGCCCTGCACTGACGGAGTCTCGGTACTGAGGGCGTGCTGCACTGTTGGAGGGGCAGTACTGAGGGAGCGCCGCAATGTCGGAGGGGCAGTACTGAAAGAGCGCTGCCCTGTCAGATGGGCAGTACTGAGGGAGCACTGCACTGTCAGAAGATCAGCACAGAGGGAGCGCAGCACTGTCAGAGAGGCTGTACATTGGGAGCACCGCACTGTCGGATGGGCAGTACTGAGGGAGCGATGTCCTGTCAGGGGCAGTATAGTGAGACCGCTGCACTGTGAGAGGTGCATAATTGAAGGAGGCCCGCACTGTCGGAGGGGCAGTACTGAGGGAGCGCAGCACTGTCGGAGGGGCAGTACTGAGTGAGAGCTGCACTGTCGGAGGGGCAGTACTGAGGGAAACCTTTACTGTCGGAGGGGCAATACTAAGGCAGCGCTGCACTCTCATAGGAGCAGTACTGAGGGAGTGCTGCACTGTCAGAGGGACCTTACTGAGCAAGCGCCGCAATGTCGGAGGGGCAGTACTGGGGGAACGGCGCACTGTCGGAGGGGCAGTGCTGGGGGAACGGCGCACTGTCGGAGGGGCAGTACTGAGGGAACGCTGACTGTCGGAGGGTCAGTACAGAGGGAGCGCCACACTGTGGGAGGGGCAGTACTGAGGGAGCAGTCCACTCTCAGAGGGGCAGTACTGAGGGAGCACTGCACTGTCGGAGGTTCAATACAGAGGGAACGCTGCTATGTCGGAGTGCTGTACTGAGGGGGCACTGCACTGTCAGATGGGCAGTACTGAGGGAGCACTGCACTGTCGGAAGGTCAGTACTCAGGGAGCGCTGCACTGTCAGAGGGGCAGTAAATTGGGAGCACCTCACTGTCAGAGGGGCAGTACTGAGGGGCGCAGCACTGTCACAGGGTCAGTACTGAGGGAGTGCTGCATTGTCGGAGGGGCAGTACTGTGGGAGCGCTGCACTGTCGGAGCGGCAGTACTGAGGGAGCACTGCATTGTCAGAGTGTCATTACTGAGTGAATGCCGCACTGTGAGGTGGTAGTACTGAGGGAGCGCTGCACTGTTGGAGGGGCAGTACTGAGGGAGTGCTGCACTGTCGGAGGGGCAGTACTGAGGGAGCGCTGCACTGTTGGAGGGGCAGTACTGAGGGAGAGCTGCACTGTCGGAGGCGCAGTACTGAGGGAGCGCTGCACTGTCGCTGGGGCAATACTGAAGGAGCCCTGCAATGTCGGAGGGGTGGTACTGAGGGAGAGCTGCACTGTCAGATGGGCAGTACTGAGGGAACCCTGTACTGTCGGAGGGGCAGTACTAAGGGAGTGCTGCTGGGTCAGAGGAGCAGTACTGTGGGAGTGCTGCACTTTCGGAGGGACAGTATTGTGAGAACGCTGCACTGCCGGCGGGTCAGTACTGAAGGAACGCTGCACTGTCGGAGGGTCAGTACTGAGGGAACGCTGCACTGTCGGAGGGGCAGTACTGAGGGACGGCCGCACTGCCAGAGGGGCAGTACTGAGGGAGCACTGCACTGACGGAGGGGCAGTACTGAGGGAGTGCAGCACTGTCGGAGGGGCAGTACTGAGTGAGCACTGCACTGTCGAAAGGTCATTACTGAGCGAGCGCTGCACATTCAGAGGGGCAGTACTGAGGAAGCGCTGCACGGTTGGAGGGACAGTATTGTAGGAGCCCTTCACTGACTGAGGAGCAGTACTGAGGGAGTGCTGCACTGTTGGAGGGGCATTACTGAGGGAGCGCTGTCCCGTCAGATGGGCAGTACTGAGGGAGCGCAGCACTGTCAGAGAGGCTGTACATTGGGAGCACCGCACTGTCGGATGGGCAGTACTGAGGGAGCGATGTCCTGTCAGAGGGGCAGTATAGTGGGTCCGCTGCACTGTGAGACGTGCATAATTGAAGGAGCGCCGCACTGTCAGAGGGGCAGTACTGAGGGAGCGCAGCACTGTCGGAGGGGCAGTACTGAGTGAGCGCTGCACTGTCGGAGGGGCTGTACTGAGGGAAACTTTTACTGTCGGAGGGGCAGTACTAAGGTAGCGCTGCATTGTCACAGGAGCAGTACTGAGGGATTGCTGCACTGTCGGAGGGACCTTACTGAGCGAGCGCCACAATGTCGGAGGGGCAGTACTGGGGGAACGACGCACTGTCGGAGGGGCAGTACTGGGGGAACGACGCACTGTCGGAGGGGCAGTACTGAGGGAGCTCTGCATTGTCGGAGGGGCAGTACTGAGGGAGCCCTGCACTGTCAGGAGGGCAGTACTGAAGGAGCGCTGCACTGTCGGTGGGGCAATACTGAGAGAGCCCTGCACTGACGGAGTCTCGGTACTGAGGGCGTGCTGCACTGTTGGAGGGGCAGTACTGAGGGAGCGCCGCAATGTCAGAGGGGCAGTACTGAAAGAGCGCTGCCCTGTCAGATGGGCAGTACTGAGGGAGCACTGCACTGTCAGAAGATCAGCACAGAGGGAGCGCAGCACTGTCAGAGAGGCTGTACATTGGGAGCACCGCACTGTCGGATGGGCAGTACTGAGGGAGCGATGTCCTGTCAGGGGCAGTATAGTGAGACCGCTGCACTGTGAGAGGTGCATAATTGAAGGAGGCCCGCACTGTCGGAGGGGCAGTACTGAGGGAGCGCAGCACTGTCGGAGGGACAGTACTGAGTGAGAGCTGCACTGTCGGAGGGGCAGTACTGAGGGAAACCTTTACTGTCGGAGGGGCAATACTAAGGCAGCGCTGCACTCTCATAGGAGCAGTACTGAGGGAGTGCTGCACTGTCAGAGGGACCTTACTGAGCAAGCGCCGCAATGTCGGAGGGGCAGTACTGGGGGAACGGCGCACTGTCGGAGGGGCAGTGCTGGGGGAACGGCGCACTGTCGGAGGGGCAGTACTGAGGGAACGCTGACTGTCGGAGGGTCAGTATAGAGGGAGCGCCACACTGTGGGAGGGGCAGTACTGAGGGAGCAGTCCACTCTCAGAGGGGCAGTACTGAGGGAGCACTGCACTGTCGGAGGTTCAATACAGAGGGAACGCTGCTATGTCGGAGTGCTGTACTGAGGGGGCACTGCACTGTCAGATGGGCAGTACTGAGGGAGCACTGCACTGTCGGAAGGTCAGTACTCAGGGAGCGCTGCACTGTCAGAGGGGCAGTAAATTGGGAGCACCTCACTGTCAGAGGGGCAGTACTGAGGGGCGCAGCACTGTCACAGGGTCAGTACTGAGGGAGTGCTGCATTGTCGGAGAGGCAGTACTGTGGGAGCGCTGCACTGTCGGAGCGGCAGTACTGAGGGAGCACTGCATTGTCAGAGTGTCATTACTGAGTGAATGCCGCAAAGTGAGGTGGTAGTACTGAGGGAGCGCTGCACTGTTGGAGGGGCAGTACTGAGGGAGTGCTGCACTGTCGGAGGGGCAGTACTGAGGGAGCGCTGCACTGTTGGAGGGGCAGTACTGAGGGAGAGCTGCACTGTCGGAGGCGCAGTACTGAGGGAGCGCTGCACTGTCGCTGGGGCAATACTGAAGGAGCCCTGCAATGTCGGAGGGGTGGTACTGAGGGAGAGCTGCACTATCAGATGGGCAGTACTGAGGGAACCCTGTACTGTCGGAGGGGCAGTACTAAGGGAGTGCTGCTGGGTCAGAGGAGCAGTACTGTGGGAGTGCTGCACTGTCGGAGGGACAGTATTGTGGGAACGCTGCACTGCCGGCGGGTCAGTACTGAGGGAACGCTGCACTGTCGGAGGGTCAGTACTGAGGGAGCGCTGCACTGTCGGAGGGACAGTATTGTGGGAACGCTGCACTGTCGGAGGGTCAGTACTGAGGGAGCGCTGCACTGTCGGAGGGACAGTATTGTGGGAACGCTGCACTGTCGGAGGGGCAGTACTGAGGGAACGCTGCACTGTCGGAGGGTCAGTACTGAGGGAACGCTGCACTGTCGGAGGGGCATTACTGAGGGACGGCCGCACTGCCAGAGGGGAAGTACTGAGGGAGCACTGCACTGACGGAGGGGCAGTACTGAGGGAGTGCAGCACTGTCGGAGGGGCAGTACTGAGTGAGCACTGCACTGTCGAAAGGTCATTACTGAGCGAGCGCTGCACATTCAGAGGGGCAGTACTGAGGAAGCGCTGCACGGTTGGAGGGGCAGTACTGAGGAAGCACTGCTATGTCGGAGGGGCACTATTGTAGGAGCCCTTCACTGACTGAGGAGCAGTACTGAGGGAGTGCTGCACTGTCGGAGGTACCTTACTGAGCAAGCGCCGCAGTGTCGGAGGGTCAGTACAGAGGGAGCGCCACATTGTCGGAGGGGCACTACTGAGAGAGCGCTGCACTGTTGGAGGTTCAGTACTGAGGGGAGCTACACTGTCAGAGGGTCAGTACTGAGGGAGCACTGCACTGTCGGAGGGGCAGTAATGATGGAGCACCGCACTGTCGGAGGTGAAGTACTGAGGGATTGTCGCACTGTCGGAGGGGCTGTATTGAGGATGCGCCGCATTGTCGGAGAGGCAGTAGTGAGGGAGCGCTGCACTGTCAAAGGGTCAGTACTGCGGCAGCGCCGCACTGTCAGTGGGTCAGTACTGAGGGAGCAGTGCGCTGTCAGAGGGTCAGTACTGAGGGAGCGCTGCACTGTCAGAGGGGCAGTACTGAGGGGAACTACACTGCCGGAGGGTCAGTACTGAGGGAGCGCTGCACTGTCGGAGGGGCAGTAATGATGGAGCACCGCACTGTCGAAGGTGCAATACTGTGGGAGCGTCGCACTGTCAGAGGGGCAGTATTGAGGATGCGCTGCAGTGTCTGAGGGGCAGTACTGTGGGAGTGCAGCACTGTTGGAGGGCCAGTACTGAGGGAGCACTGCACTGTCAGACAGGCAGTCCTGAAGGATCGCTGCCCTGTCAGATGGGCAGTACTGAGGGAGCACTGCACTGTCAGAAGGTCAGCACTGAGGGAGCACTACACTGTCAGAGGGGCAGTAATTTGGGAGCACAACACTGTCACAGGGTCAGTACTGAGAGAGTGCTGCACTTTCGGAGGGGCAGTACTGAGGGAGCGCTGCATTTTCGGAGGGGCATTGCTGAGTGAACGCCGCACTGTGGGGTGGCAGTACTGAGGGAGCGTCGCACTGTCAGAGCGGCAGTATTGAGGGACCACTGCACTGTCGGAGGGGCAGTACTGAGGGAGCGCCGCACTGTCGGCGGGGCAGTATTGAGGGACCACTGCACTGTCAGAGGGGCAGTACTGAGGGAGCGCCGCACTGTCGGAGTCTTGGTACTGAGTGTGTGCTGCATTGTCGGAGGGGCAGTACTGAGGGAGCGCCGCACTGTCGGAGGGGCAGTATTGAGGGAGCGCTGCACTGTCGGAGGGGTGGTACTGAGGGAGAGCTGCACTGTCGGAGGGGTGGTACTGAGGGACGGCCGCACTGTCGGAGGGGCAGTACTGAGGGAGCGCTGCACTGTCAGAGGGGCAGCGCTGTGTGAGAGCTGCACCGTCGGAGGGTCAGTACTGAGGGAACCCTGTACTATCGGAGGGACAGTACTAAGGATCGCTGCTATGTCAGAGGAGCGGTACGGAGGGAGTGCTGCACTGTCGGAGAGAAAGTACTGAGGGAGCGCCGCAGTTTCAGAGGGGCAGTACTGGTGGAATGGCGCACTGTCAGAGGGGCAGTACTGAGGGAGCACTGCACTGTCGGAGGTTCAGTACTGAGGGAGCACTGCACTGTCGGAGGGGCAGTACTGAGGGAACCCTGCAATGTCGGAGGGTCGGTACTGAGGGAGTGCTGCACTGTCGCCGGGGCTGGACTGAGGGAGTGCTGCACTGTCGTTGAGGCAATACTGAGGGAGCCCTGCACTGTTGGAGTCTCGGTACTGAGGGAGTGCTGCACTGTCGGAGGTGCAGTACTGAAGGAGCGCTGCACTGTCGAAGGGTTAGTACTGATGGAGCGCTGCACTGTCGGTGGGGCTGTACTGAGGGAGCGCTGCCCTGTCTGAGGGGCTGTACTGAGGGAGCGCTGCAGTGTCGGGGGGCAGTACTGAGGGAGAGCTGCACTGTCGGAGGCGCAGTACTGAGGGAGCGCAGCACTGTCAGAGGAGCAGTACTGACGGAACCCTGCATCGTCGGAGGGTCGGTTCTGAGGGAGTGCTGCACTCTTGGAGGGGCAGTACTGAGGGAGCGCTGCACTGTCGCTGGGGCAATATTGAAGGAGCCCTGCAATGTCGGAGGGGCAGTACTGAGGGAGCGCTGCAAAGTCGGAGAGGCAGTACTGAGGGAGCGCTGCACTGTCGGAGAGGCAGTACTGAGGGAGCGCTGCACTGTCGGAGAGGCAGTACTGAGGGAATGCTGCACTGTTGGAGGGGCAGTACAGAGGGTGCGCTGCACTCTTGGAGTGGCAGTACAGAGGGTGCACTGCACTGTCGATGGGGTAGTACAGAGGGAGCGCCACACTGTCGGAAGGGTGTACTGAGGGATCGCCGCACTGTCACAGGGTCAGTACTGAGGGAATGCTGCATTGTCGGAGGGGCAGTACTGAGGGAGCCCTGCACTGTCAGGAGGGCAGTACTGAAGGAGCGCTGCACTGTCGGTGGGGCAATACTGAGAGAGCCCTGCACTGACGGAGTCTCGGTACTGAGGGCGTGCTGCACTGTTGGAGGGGCAGTACTGAGGGAGCGCCGCAATGTCGGAGGGGCAGTACTGAAAGAGCGCTGCCCTGTCAGATGGGCAGTACTGAGGGAGCACTGCACTGTCAGAAGATCAGCACAGAGGGAGCGCAGCACTGTCAGAGAGGCTGTACATTGGGAGCACCGCACTGTCGGATGGGCAGTACTGAGGGAGCGATGTCCTGTCAGGGGCAGTATAGTGAGACCGCTGCACTGTGAGAGGTGCATAATTGAAGGAGGCCCGCACTGTCGGAGGGGCAGTACTGAGGGAGCGCAGCACTGTCGGAGGGGCAGTACTGAGTGAGAGCTGCACTGTCGGAGGGGCAGTACTGAGGGAAACCTTTACTGTCGGAGGGGCAATACTAAGGCAGCGCTGCACTCTCATAGGAGCAGTACTGAGGGAGTGCTGCACTGTCAGAGGGACCTTACTGAGCAAGCGCCGCAATGTCGGAGGGGCAGTACTGGGGGAACGGCGCACTGTCGGAGGGGCAGTGCTGGGGGAACGGCGCACTGTCGGAGGGGCAGTACTGAGGGAACGCTGACTGTCGGAGGGTCAGTACAGAGGGAGCGCCACACTGTGGGAGGGGCAGTACTGAGGGAGCAGTCCACTCTCAGAGGGGCAGTACTGAGGGAGCACTGCACTGTCGGAGGTTCAATACAGAGGGAACGCTGCTATGTCGGAGTGCTGTACTGAGGGGGCACTGCACTGTCAGATGGGCAGTACTGAGGGAGCACTGCACTGTCGGAAGGTCAGTACTCAGGGAGCGCTGCACTGTCAGAGGGGCAGTAAATTGGGAGCACCTCACTGTCAGAGGGGCAGTACTGAGGGGCGCAGCACTGTCACAGGGTCAGTACTGAGGGAGCACTGCATTGTCAGAGTGTCATTACTGAGTGAATGCCGCACTGTGAGGTGGTAGTACTGAGGGAGCGCTGCACTGTTGGAGGGGCAGTACTGAGGGAGTGCTGCACTGTCGGAGGGGCAGTACTGAGGGAGCGCTGCACTGTTGGAGGGGCAGTACTGAGGGAGAGCTGCACTGTCGGAGGCGCAGTACTGAGGGAGCGCTGCACTGTCGCTGGGGCAATACTGAAGGAGCCCTGCAATGTCGGAGGGGTGGTACTGAGGGAGAGCTGCACTGTCAGATGGGCAGTACTGAGGGAACCCTGTACTGTCGGAGGGGCAGTACTAAGGGAGTGCTGCTGGGTCAGAGGAGCAGTACTGTGGGAGTGCTGCACTTTCGGAGGGACAGTATTGTGAGAACGCTGCACTGCCGGCGGGTCAGTACTGAAGGAACGCTGCACTGTCGGAGGGTCAGTACTGAGGGAACGCTGCACTGTCGGAGGGGCAGTACTGAGGGACGGCCGCACTGCCAGAGGGGCAGTACTGAGGGAGCACTGCACTGACGGAGGGGCAGTACTGAGGGAGTGCAGCACTGTCGGAGGGGCAGTACTGAGTGAGCACTGCACTGTCGAAAGGTCATTACTGAGCGAGCGCTGCACATTCAGAGGGGCAGTACTGAGGAAGCGCTGCACGGTTGGAGGGACAGTATTGTAGGAGCCCTTCACTGACTGAGGAGCAGTACTGAGGGAGTGCTGCACTGTTGGAGGGGCATTACTGAGGGAGCGCTGTCCCGTCAGATGGGCAGTACTGAGGGAGCGCAGCACTGTCAGAGAGGCTGTACATTGGGAGCACCGCACTGTCGGATGGGCAGTACTGAGGGAGCGATGTCCTGTCAGAGGGGCAGTATAGTGGGTCCGCTGCACTGTGAGACGTGCATAATTGAAGGAGCGCCGCACTGTCAGAGGGGCAGTACTGAGGGAGCGCAGCACTGTCGGAGGGGCAGTACTGAGTGAGCGCTGCACTGTCGGAGGGGCTGTACTGAGGGAAACTTTTACTGTCGGAGGGGCAGTACTAAGGTAGCGCTGCATTGTCACAGGAGCAGTACTGAGGGATTGCTGCACTGTCGGAGGGACCTTACTGAGCGAGCGCCACAATGTCGGAGGGGCAGTACTGGGGGAACGACGCACTGTCGGAGGGGCAGTACTGGGGGAACGACGCACTGTCGGAGGGGCAGTACTGAGGGAGCTCTGCATTGTCGGAGGGGCAGTACTGAGGGAGCCCTGCACTGTCAGGAGGGCAGTACTGAAGGAGCGCTGCACTGTCGGTGGGGCAATACTGAGAGAGCCCTGCACTGACGGAGTCTCGGTACTGAGGGCGTGCTGCACTGTTGGAGGGGCAGTACTGAGGGAGCGCCGCAATGTCAGAGGGGCAGTACTGAAAGAGCGCTGCCCTGTCAGATGGGCAGTACTGAGGGAGCACTGCACTGTCAGAAGATCAGCACAGAGGGAGCGCAGCACTGTCAGAGAGGCTGTACATTGGGAGCACCGCACTGTCGGATGGGCAGTACTGAGGGAGCGATGTCCTGTCAGGGGCAGTATAGTGAGACCGCTGCACTGTGAGAGGTGCATAATTGAAGGAGGCCCGCACTGTCGGAGGGGCAGTACTGAGGGAGCGCAGCACTGTCGGAGGGGCAGTACTGAGTGAGAGCTGCACTGTCGGAGGGGCAGTACTGAGGGAAACCTTTACTGTCGGAGGGGCAATACTAAGGCAGCGCTGCACTCTCATAGGAGCAGTACTGAGGGAGTGCTGCACTGTCAGAGGGACCTTACTGAGCAAGCGCCGCAATGTCGGAGGGGCAGTACTGGGGGAACGGCGCACTGTCGGAGGGGCAGTGCTGGGGGAACGGCGCACTGTCGGAGGGGCAGTACTGAGGGAACGCTGACTGTCGGAGGGTCAGTATAGAGGGAGCGCCACACTGTGGGAGGGGCAGTACTGAGGGAGCAGTCCACTCTCAGAGGGGCAGTACTGAGGGAGCACTGCACTGTCGGAGGTTCAATACAGAGGGAACGCTGCTATGTCGGAGTGCTGTACTGAGGGGGCACTGCACTGTCAGATGGGCAGTACTGAGGGAGCACTGCACTGTCGGAAGGTCAGTACTCAGGGAGCGCTGCACTGTCAGAGGGGCAGTAAATTGGGAGCACCTCACTGTCAGAGGGGCAGTACTGAGGGGCGCAGCACTGTCACAGGGTCAGTACTGAGGGAGTGCTGCATTGTCGGAGAGGCAGTACTGTGGGAGCGCTGCACTGTCGGAGCGGCAGTACTGAGGGAGCACTGCATTGTCAGAGTGTCATTACTGAGTGAATGCCGCAAAGTGAGGTGGTAGTACTGAGGGAGCGCTGCACTGTTGGAGGGGCAGTACTGAGGGAGTGCTGCACTGTCGGAGGGGCAGTACTGAGGGAGCGCTGCACTGTTGGAGGGGCAGTACTGAGGGAGAGCTGCACTGTCGGAGGCGCAGTACTGAGGGAGCGCTGCACTGTCGCTGGGGCAATACTGAAGGAGCCCTGCAATGTCGGAGGGGTGGTACTGAGGGAGAGCTGCACTATCAGATGGGCAGTACTGAGGGAACCCTGTACTGTCGGAGGGGCAGTACTAAGGGAGTGCTGCTGGGTCAGAGGAGCAGTACTGTGGGAGTGCTGCACTGTCGGAGGGACAGTATTGTGGGAACGCTGCACTGCCGGCGGGTCAGTACTGAGGGAACGCTGCACTGTCGGAGGGTCAGTACTGAGGGAGCGCTGCACTGTCGGAGGGGCAGTACTGAGGGAGCGCTGCACTGTCGGAGGGGCAGTACTGAGGGAACGCTGCACTGTCGGAGGGTCAGTACTGAGGGAGCGCTGCACTGTCGGAGGGTCAGTACTGAGGGAGCGCTGCACTGTCGGAGGGTCAGTACTGAGGGAGCACCACACTGTCGGAGGGACAGTATTGTGGGAACGCTGCACTGTCGGAGGGTCAGTACTGAGGGAGCGCTGCACTGTCGGAGGGACAGTACTCAGGGAGCGCTGCACTGTCGGAGGGTCAGTACTGAGGGAGCGCTGCACTGTCGGAGGGTCAGTACTGAGGGAACGCTGCACTGTCGGAGGGTCAGTACTGAGGGAACGCTGCACTGTCGGAGGGTCAGTACTGAGGGAGCGCTGCACTGTCGGAGGGACAGTATTGTGGGAACGCTGCACTGTCGGAGGGTCAGTACTGAGGGAGCGCTGCACTGTCGGAGGGACAGTATTGTGGGAACGCTGCACTGTCGGAGGGGCAGTACTGAGGGAACGCTGCACTGTCGGAGGGTCAGTACTGAGGGAACGCTGCACTGTCGGAGGGGCAGTACTGAGGGACGGCCGCACTGCCAGAGGGGAAGTACTGAGGGAGCACTGCACTGACGGAGGGGCAGTACTGAGGGAGTGCAGCACTGTCGGAGGGGCAGTACTGAGTGAGCACTGCACTGTCGAAAGGTCATTACTGAGCGAGCGCTGCACATTCAGAGGGGCAGTACTGAGGAAGCGCTGCACGGTTGGAGGGGCAGTACTGAGGAAGCACTGCTATGTCGGAGGGGCACTATTGTAGGAGCCCTTCACTGACTGAGGAGCAGTACTGAGGGAGTGCTGCACTGTCGGAGGTACCTTACTGAGCAAGCGCCGCAGTGTCGGAGGGTCAGTACAGAGGGAGCGCCACATTGTCGGAGGGGCACTACTGAGAGAGCGCTGCACTGTTGGAGGTTCAGTACTGAGGGGAGCTACACTGTCAGAGGGTCAGTACTGAGGGAGCACTGCACTGTCGGAGGGGCAGTAATGATGGAGCACCGCACTGTCGGAGGTGAAGTACTGAGGGATTGTCGCACTGTCGGAGGGGCTGTATTGAGGATGCGCCGCATTGTCGGAGAGGCAGTAGTGAGGGAGCGCTGCACTGTCAAAGGGTCAGTACTGCGGCAGCGCCGCACTGTCAGTGGGTCAGTACTGAGGGAGCAGTGCGCTGTCAGAGGGTCAGTACTGAGGGAGCGCTGCACTGTCAGAGGGGCAGTACTGAGGGGAACTACACTGCCGGAGGGTCAGTACTGAGGGAGCGCTGCACTGTCGGAGGGGCAGTAATGATGGAGCACCGCACTGTCGAAGGTGCAATACTGTGGGAGCGTCGCACTGTCAGAGGGGCAGTATTGAGGATGCGCTGCAGTGTCTGAGGGGCAGTACTGTGGGAGTGCAGCACTGTTGGAGGGCCAGTACTGAGGGAGCACTGCACTGTCAGACAGGCAGTCCTGAAGGATCGCTGCCCTGTCAGATGGGCAGTACTGAGGGAGCACTGCACTGTCAGAAGGTCAGCACTGAGGGAGCACTACACTGTCAGAGGGGCAGTAATTTGGGAGCACAACACTGTCACAGGGTCAGTACTGAGAGAGTGCTGCACTTTCGGAGGGGCAGTACTGAGGGAGCGCTGCATTTTCGGAGGGGCATTGCTGAGTGAACGCCGCACTGTGGGGTGGCAGTACTGAGGGAGCGTCGCACTGTCAGAGCGGCAGTATTGAGGGACCACTGCACTGTCGGAGGGGCAGTACTGAGGGAGCGCCGCACTGTCGGCGGGGCAGTATTGAGGGACCACTGCACTGTCAGAGGGGCAGTACTGAGGGAGCGCCGCACTGTCGGAGTCTTGGTACTGAGTGTGTGCTGCATTGTCGGAGGGGCAGTACTGAGGGAGCGCCGCACTGTCGGAGGGGCAGTATTGAGGGAGCGCTGCACTGTCGGAGGGGTGGTACTGAGGGAGAGCTGCACTGTCGGAGGGGTGGTACTGAGGGACGGCCGCACTGTCGGAGGGGCAGTACTGAGGGAGCGCTGCACTGTCAGAGGGGCAGCGCTGTGTGAGAGCTGCACCGTCGGAGGGTCAGTACTGAGGGAACCCTGTACTATCGGAGGGACAGTACTAAGGATCGCTGCTATGTCAGAGGAGCGGTACGGAGGGAGTGCTGCACTGTCGGAGAGAAAGTACTGAGGGAGCGCCGCAGTTTCAGAGGGGCAGTACTGGTGGAATGGCGCACTGTCAGAGGGGCAGTACTGAGGGAGCACTGCACTGTCGGAGGTTCAGTACTGAGGGAGCACTGCACTGTCGGAGGGGCAGTACTGAGGGAACCCTGCAATGTCGGAGGGTCGGTACTGAGGGAGTGCTGCACTGTCGCCGGGGCTGGACTGAGGGAGTGCTGCACTGTCGTTGAGGCAATACTGAGGGAGCCCTGCACTGTTGGAGTCTCGGTACTGAGGGAGTGCTGCACTGTCGGAGGTGCAGTACTGAAGGAGCGCTGCACTGTCGAAGGGTTAGTACTGATGGAGCGCTGCACTGTCGGTGGGGCTGTACTGAGGGAGCGCTGCCCTGTCTGAGGGGCTGTACTGAGGGAGCGCTGCAGTGTCGGGGGGCAGTACTGAGGGAGAGCTGCACTGTCGGAGGCGCAGTACTGAGGGAGCGCAGCACTGTCAGAGGAGCAGTACTGACGGAACCCTGCATCGTCGGAGGGTCGGTTCTGAGGGAGTGCTGCACTCTTGGAGGGGCAGTACTGAGGGAGCGCTGCACTGTCGCTGGGGCAATATTGAAGGAGCCCTGCAATGTCGGAGGGGCAGTACTGAGGGAGCGCTGCAAAGTCGGAGAGGCAGTACTGAGGGAGCGCTGCACTGTCGGAGAGGCAGTACTGAGGGAGCGCTGCACTGTCGGAGAGGCAGTACTGAGGGAATGCTGCACTGTTGGAGGGGCAGTACAGAGGGTGCGCTGCACTCTTGGAGTGGCAGTACAGAGGGTGCACTGCACTGTCGATGGGGTAGTACAGAGGGAGCGCCACACTGTCGGAAGGGTGTACTGAGGGATCGCCGCACTGTCACAGGGTCAGTACTGAGGGAATGCTGCACTGTCGGAGGGGCAGAACTGAGGGAGGGCCGCACTGCCAGAGGGGCAGTACTGAGGGAGCACTGCACTGTCGGAGGGGCAGTACTGAGGGAGCACTACACTGTCGGAGCAGCAGTACTGAGGGAGCGGTGCACTGTTGTAGGGGCAGTACTGAGTGAGCACTGCACTGTCGGAGGGGCAGTATTGTGGGAGCCCTTCACTGACTGAGGAGCAGTACTGAGGGAGTGCTGCACTGTCGGATGTAACTTACTGAGCAAGCGCCGCAGTGTCAGAGGGTCAGTACAGAGGGAGCGCCACATTGTCGGAGGGGCACTACTGAGAGAGCGCTGCACTGTCGGAGGTTCAGTACTGAGGTAGCACTGCACTGTCGGAGGGGCAGTAATGATGGAGCACCGCACTGTCGGAGGAGAAGTACTGAGGGGTCGTCGCGCTGTCGGAGGGGCTGTATTGAGGATGCGCCGCACTGTCGGAGGGGCAGTAGTGAGGGAGCGCTGCACTGTCAAAGGGTCAGTACTGCGGGAGCAGTGCGCTGTCAGAGGGTCAGTACTGAGGGAGCGCTGCACTGTCAGAGGGGCAGTACTGAGGGGAACTACACTGCCGGAGGGTCAGTACTGAGGGAGCACTGCACTGTCGGAGTCTTGGTACTGAGGGTGTGCTGCACTGCCGGAGGGGTGGTACTGAGTGTGATGAAATATGCCTTCATCAGACCTGCTTGTATTTTGCCTGCTTGTATTGTGTGAACCACACCCTTTTGTTCCTATTGTGTGTATTGGCTACGCCCCTGTCTTTTGCCATATAAAGGTCTCAGGAGCTGTATGAGTCATTCACTACCAGACGATCCCGATGTGGGAAGACCTGCTATGCTGCCATGTTCTTAGTGATTAAAAGCCTTCAGTTGAATCCTTGTCTTTGAGTCATTGATGGCATATCAATTTTAATCACTAAAACACCAAGATGGATCGACTCCTGAAACCAGAGCGCTTGGATCTGGATCCCCATGCCGCAGACGCAGCCACACAGTTCAGACACTGGTTCCAATGCTTCGAATTTTTCATTGCAAACTCATCCACTGCCATAGCCGCAGCCGAAACCGCCACCGGAGACATGAAACTGGGAATCCTGCGAAACTGGGTGAGCCATCGGGTCTCCCCTCTCATCCAAGATGCCACCAGCTACGGGGATGCCTGCACCATTCTGAAGGCCCACTACGTGCGGCCAATAAACGAGGTGTACGCCAGGCATCTTCTGACTACTCGCACGCAGCGGCATGGTGAGTCATTAGAGGACTTTATACTAAACCTAAAAGTACTGGGCAGAGACTGTAACTGTAAGGCCGTGTCTGCCATCGTGTACACGGAGGAGCTGATTCGAGACTCCCTTATTGCGGGCCTCAGTTCAAATTATATTCGGCAGAAACTGTTTGAAAAGGAGGGACTGGACTTAAAACAGGCTATAGATATAGCGCGATCGCTGGATATGGCCCAGAGGAACTCTGAATCCTGTTCCCCAGGCCACGCGGCCCACTCCGCCTCGTGCGCGCCGTGGGGGCCGCCATCTTGGAAGCCATCTTCACCTCCCAGGTCTCAGGCCAGCCCAGCACCATCGGAGCCCCAGCCTCCACCCAGGAGCCCCACTACTGCCGCGATGCATCGGGGCCCGAAATGCTACTTCTGCGGTCAGGACAAACACTCCAGGCATCTGTGCCCAGCGAAGGGCACCACCTGTTCTAAATGCGGGAAGAAAGGACACTTCAGCAAAGTCTGCAGAGGGAACCCCGCCTCCAATTCCACCACTGCCGCATGCGCGCCGTGGGAGCGGCCATCTTGGAAGCCATCTTGTCCACCCTCATGGAGTCCACCATCTTGCCCCGACTACACGGACCTCCAGGACCCACTGGTGGCCTCGATCACAGTGGATCAATCCAGGCCGCATCCGTTGTCTAAATCGATGATGGACATAGAGGTAATCGGGAACAAGGTTAAATGCTTGATTGACTGCGGGAGCACCGAAAGCTTTATTCATCCTAGCCTGGTAAAACGACTTTCTCTGACGATAGTCCCCACACAGGGCAAAATCGCCATGGCCGATAAGACTCATACCTCAAAAATTACAGGTTTCTGCGCGGTTATGTTGTCGGTAAAAGGCAATGATTGCAGAGATTTTAAACTATTGATAATGCCAGATCTCTGTGTGAGCGTGATCTTGCGTCTGGACTTCCAGTGCCACCACCAAAGTATCACGCTTACCTACGGTGGGTCCCAGCCGCCACTCACAGTGTGCAGTCTGGCTACCCTGAAGGTCAAGCTGCCCTCTCTGTTCGCCAACCTCGCACCCAACTGTCAACCCATAGCGACCAAGAGTAGGCGGTGCAGCTGGGAGGACAGACGGTTCATTGCGTCGGAAGTAGAAAGACTCAAGCGGGAGGGTATCATCGAATGCAGTACCAGCCCGTGGCGTGCCCAAGTAGTAGTAGTTAAGGGTAGCAAAAAGAAGCGGATGGTGATAGATTATAGCCAGACGGTTAATCTATACACCCAGCTAGACGCCTACCCTCTGCCCCGCATAGCGGATATGGTTAACCAAATCGCGCAATACCGGGTGTTTTCCACCATCGACCTAAAATCGGCATACCACCAGCTCCCCATTAGGCCGGAGGACCGTCCATACACCGCCTTCGAGGCGAACGGACGTCTCTACCACTTCCTCAGAGTCCCCTTTGGGGTAACGAACGGGGTCTCGGTCTTCCAGCGGGAGATGGACCGCATGGTCGATGAGAACCAGTTAACAGCCACCTACCCATACCTAGACAACGTCACCATCTGCGGCCACGACCAGCAAGACCACGACTCGAACCTCGCGAGATTTCTGAAAACCGCCCTCAGACTCAATCTCACCTACAACGAGGATAAGTGTGTCTTTAGCACCACGCGCCTCTGTATCCTGGGCTGCGTGGTGGAAAATGGGGAAATCGGTCCGGACCCCGACCGATTGCGCCCCCTACGGGAGCTACCCCTACCAAATACTCCCAAGGCCCTGAAAAGGTGCCTGGGGTTCTTCTCCTATTACGCCCAATGGGTCCCCAATTATTCCGACAAGGCCCGTCCCCTCCTGAAATCAACGTCCTTCCCGCTCACGGCCGAGGCCCACGCCGCCTTCAACAGCATTAAACACGACATTGAGAAGGCCGCGCTGTGGGCAGTGGACGAAAACATCCCTTTCCAGGTCGAAAGCGATGCGTCTGACTTCGCCTTAGCAGCCACCCTCAACCAGGATGGGCGGCCCGTAGCCTTTTTCTCAAGAACCCTCCAAGGGCCCGAGATCAGGCACTCCTCAGTAGAGAAGGAGGCCCAGGCCATAGTGGAGGCAGTGCGGCACTGGAGGCACTACCTAGCCAGCCAACGCTTCACCCTGCTTACCAACCAGCGGTCGGTAGCCTTCATGTTTAACAACAAACAGAGGGGGAAGATCAAGAATGACAAAATTCTCAGGTGGCGGATCGAACTCTCCACGTTTGACTACGACATAATATATAGGCCGGGGGCCCTCAATGAATCCCCCGACGCCCTATCACGAGGGATGTGTGCCAGCATCCAGGGGGACAGGCTACAGGGCCTCCACAATGGCCTCTGCCACCCGGGGGTCACCCGGCTATTCCACTTTATAAAATCCCGTAACCTGCCCTATTCCATCGAGGAGGTCCGGTCTATGACCAGGGACTGCCGCACCTGTGCGGAATGCAAGCCCCGTTTTTTCAGACCCGACCGAGCCCACCTGATCAAAGCTACACGGCCATTTGAGCGCCTGAGCTTAGATTTCAAGGGACCACTCCCCTCCACCGACCGCAATGTGTACTTTCTCAACATTGTGGATGAGTACTCCCGCTTCCCATTCGCCTACCCCTGCCCAGATATGACCAGTGCCACGGTCATCAAGTGCCTCGGCAACCTGTTTTGCACGTTCGGCATGCCTAACTACATCCACACTGACAGGGGGGCGTCGTTCATGAGCGTTGAATTGCACCAATACCTGCTGTCGAAGGGGATAGCCACGAGTCGGACCACTAGTTATAACCCCCGGGGTAATGGGCAAGTGGAGAGGGAGAACGCGACAGTGTGGAAGGCGGTCACCTTAGCACTAAGATCTAAAGGCCTCCCCACCTCCCGCTGGCAGCAGGTCCTCCCAGACGTACTCCACTCGATAAGGTCGCTACTGTGTACTGCTGCTAACGCCACTCCTCACGAGAAGATGTTTGTTTTTCCCCGCAAATCAACCTCAGGAGTATCCCCACCCTCGTGGCTCTCCACCCCAGGGACAGTCCTGTTACGGAAGCATGTGAGGGGCCACAAAATGGATCCCCTCGTGGAGGCAGTACACCTACTCCACGCAAACCCACAGTACGCGTACGTCAAGCACGCCGATGGGCGTGAAGACACCGTGTCCATAAAGGACCTCGCCTTGGCAGGAAGCGACGACGACGACCCATCACCACCACCCCCAGAAGAACCTGCAACACCCCCAGCACATGGGTATGCCCAGGAGGGCACCACGGACTCCCGGTCGGAACCCGAGGTACTGTTGCAACGTTCAGGAAGGACTATCACACCCCCGGACAGACTAAATCTGTAGAAGGGGTGAATGTGATGAAATATGCCTTCATCAGCCCATGTGTTTCACCTGCTTGTATTGTGTGAACCACACCCTTTTGTTCCTATTGTGTGTATTGGCTACGCCCCTGTCTTTTGCCATATAAAGGTCTCAGGAGCTGTATGAGTCATTCACGACCAGACGAACCCAATGTGGGAAGACCTGCTATGCTGCTATGTTCTTAGTGATTAAAAGCCTTCAGTTGAATCCTTGTCTTTGAGTCATTGATGGCATATCACTAAGGGAGGGCCACAATGACGGAGGGGCAGTACTGAGGGAGCGCAGCACTGTCGGAGGGGCAGTGCTGTGTGAGAGCTGCACCGTCGGAGGGGCAGTACTGAGGGAACCTTGTACTATCGGAGGGACAGTACTAAGGATCGCTGCTATGTCAGAGGAGCGGTACGGAGGGAGTGCTGCACTGTCGGAGTGACAGTACTGGTGGAACGGCGCACTGTCAGAGGGGCAGTACTGAGGGAGCACTGCACTGTCGGAGGGTCAGTCCTGAGGGAGTGCCGCACTGTCGGAGGGTCAGTACTGAGGGAGAGCCGCACTGTCGAAGGGGCAGTACTGTGGGAGCAGTGCATTGTCAGAGGGGCAGTGCTGAGGGAGCACTGCACTGTCGCAGGTACAGTACTGAGGGAGCGCTGCACTGTCAGAGGGGCAGTACTGAGGGAGCACTGCACTGTCGGAGGGGCAGTACTGAGGGAACCCTGCACTGTCGGAGGGTCGGTACTGAGGGAGTGCTGCACTGTTGCCGGGGCAGTACTGAGGGAGCTCTGCACTCTCGTTGGGGCAATACTGAGGGAGCCCTGCACTGTTGGAGTCTCGGTACTGAGGGAGTGCTGCACTGTCGGAGGTGCAGTACTGAAGGAGCGCTGCACTGTCGGAGGGTTAGTACTGAGGGAGCGCTGCACTGTCGGTGGGGCTGTACTGAGGGAGCGCTGCCCTGTCTGAGGGGCTGTACTGAGGGAGCGCTGCAGTGTCGGGGGGCAGTACTGCGGGAGAGCTCCACTGTCGGAGGCGCAGTACTGAGGGAGCGCAGCACTGTCGGAGGAGCAGTACTGACGGAGCCCTGCACTGTCGGAGGGCCGGTTCTGAGGGAGTGCTGCACTCTTGGAGGGGCAGTACTGAGGGAGCGCTGCACTGTCGCTGGGGTAATACTGAAGGAGCCCTCCAATGTCGGAGGGGCAGTGCTGAGGGAGCGCTGCAATGTCGGAGGGGTGGTACTGAGGGAGAGCTGCACTGACAGATGGGCAATACTGAGGGAACCCTGTACTGTCGGAGGGGCAGTACTAAGGGAGTGCTGCTACATCAGAGGAGCAGTACTGTGGGAGTGCTGCACTGTCGGAGGGACAGTACTGTGGGAACGCTGCACTGCCGGTGGGTCAGTACTGAGGAAACGCTGCACTGTCGGAGGGTCAGTACTGAGGGAGCGCTGCAATGGCGGAGGGGCAGCACTGAGGGAGCGCCGCACTGTGGGTGGGCACGACTGAGGGAGCACTGCACTGTCATAGGGTCAGTACTGAGGGAGCGCTGCACTCTCATAGGGTCAGTACTGAGGGAGCGCTGCACTGTCGGAGGGGCAGTGCTGAGGGAGCGCTGCACTGTCGGAGAGGCAGTACTGAGGGACTGCTGCACTGTCGGAGGGGCAGTACTGATGGAGCACTGCACTGTTGGAGTGGCAGTACAGAGGGTGCGCTGCGCTGTCGATGGGGTAGTACAGAGAGAGCGTCGTACTGTTGGAAGGGTTGAACTGAGGGATCGCCGCGCTGTCACAGGGTCAGTACTGAGGGAGTGCTGCACTGTCGGAGGGGCAGTACTGAGGGAGGGCTGCACTGTCACACGGTCAGTATGGATGGAACGCTGCACTGTCGGAGGGGCAGTACTGAGGGAGCGCCGCACTGCCAGAGGGGCAGTACTGAGGGAGCGCCGCACTGCCAGAGGGGCAGTACTGAGGGAGCGGTGCACTGTCAGAGGGGCAGTACTGAGTGAGCACTGCACTGTCGAAAGATCAGTACTGAGCGAGCGCTGCAAATTCAGAGGGGCAGTACTGAGGAAGCGCTGCACGGTTGGAGGGGCAGTACTGAGGAAGCACTGCACTGTCGGAGGGGCAGTATTGTGGGAGCCATTCACTGACTGAGGAGCAGTACTGAGGGAGTGCTGCACTATCGGAGGTACCTTACTGAGCAAGTGCCGCAGTGTCGGAGGGTCAGTACAGAGGGAGCGCCACATTGTCGGAGGGGCACTACTGAGAGAGCGCTGCACTGTCGGAGGTTCAGTACTGAGGCGAGCTACACTGTCAGAGGGTCAGTACTGAGGGAGCACTGCACTGTCGGAGGGGCAGTAATGATGGAGCACCGCACTGTCGGAGGTGAAGTACTGAGGGATCGTCGCACTGTTGGAGGGGCTGTATTGAGGATGCGCCGCACTGTCGGAGGGGCAGTAGTGAGGAAGCGCTGCACTGTCAAAGGGTCAGTACTGCGGCAGCACCGCACTGTCAGTGGGTCAGTACTGAGGGAGCAGTGCGCTGTCAGAGGGTCAGTACTGAGGCAGCGCTGCACTGTCAGAGGGGCAGTACTGAGGGGAACTACACTGCCGGAGGGTCAGTACTGAGGGAGCACTGCACTGTCGGAGGGGCAGTAATGATGGAGCACCGCACTGTCGGAGGTGCTGTACTGAGGGAGCGTCGCACTGTCGGAGGGGCTGTATTGAGGATGCGCTGCAGTGTCGGAGGGGCAGTACTGTGAGAGCGCAGCACTGTCGGAGGGTCAGTACGGAGGGAGCACTGCACTGTCAGACAGGCCGTCCTGAAGGATCGCTGCCCTGTCAGAAGGTCAGTACTGAGGGAGCGCTACACTGTCAGAGGGGCAGTAATTTGGGAGCACAACACTGTCGGAGGGGCAGTACTGAGGGGGCGCAGCACTGTCACAGGGTCAGTACTGAGAGAGTGCTGCACTTTCGGAGGGGCAGTACTGAGGGAGCGCTGCATTGTCGGAGGGGCATTACTGAGTGAACGCCGCACTGTGGGGTGGCAGTACTGAGGGAGCACTGCACTGTCGGAGATGCAGTACTGAAGGAGCGTTGCACTGTTGGATGGGCAGTAATGAGGGAGAGCTGCACTGTCAGAGGGGCAGTACTGAGGGAGAGCTGCACTGTCGGAGGGGCAGTACTGAGGGAGAGCTGCACTGTCGGAGGGGCAGTACTGAGGGAGCGCAGCACTGTCGGAGGGGCAGTACTGAGTGAGAGCTGCACCGTCGGAGGGGCAGCACTGAGGGAGCGCCACACTGTCGGAGTGGCAATACTGAGGGAGAGCTGCACTGTCGGAATGTCAGTACTGGGAGAGCTATACTGTCGGATGGTCCGTAGTGAGGGAGCACTGCACTGTCGGAGGGGATTACTGATGGAGCACCGCGCTGTGGGTGGGCACTACTGAGGGAGCACTGCACTGTCGGAGGGTCAGTACTGAGGGAGCGCTGCACTGTCAGAAGTTCAGTACTGAGGGAGCGCTACACTGTCAGAGAGGCAGTAAATTGGGAGCACATCACTGTCACAGGGTCAGTAATGAGGGAGTGCTGCACTTTCGGAGGGGCAGTACTGAGGGAGCACTGCATTGTCGGAGGGACATTACTGAGTGAACGCCGCACTGTGGGGTGGCAGTACTGAGGGAGCGCCGCAATGTCAGCGGGGCAGTACTGAGGGAGCGCTGCACTGTTGGAGGGGCAGTACTGAGGGAGTGCTGTACTGTCGGAGGGGCATTACTGAGGGAGTGCTGTACTGTCGGAGGGGCATTACTGAGGGAGTGCCGCACTGTCGGAAGGGCAGTATTGAGGGACCACTGCACTGTCGGAGCAGCAGTACTGAGGGAGCACTGCACTGTGGGAGGGACAGGACTGAGGGAACGCTGCACTGTCGGAGGGGCGGTACTGAGGGAGCGCTGCACTGTCGGAGGGCAGTACTGAGGGAGCGCCGCGCTGTCACAGCGTCAGTACTGAGGGAGTGCTGCACTTTCAGAGGGACAGGACTGAGGGAGCGCTGCCCTGTTAGATAGGCAGTACTGCGGGAGCGCCGCACTGTCGTAGGGGCAGTACTGAGGAAGCACTGCACTTTCGGAGGCTCAGTACTGCATCAGCACAGCCCTGTCAGAGGGACAGTACTTAGGGAGCACTACACTGTCGGAGGAACAGAACTGATGGAGCGCCCCACTGTCGGAGGTGCAGTACTGAGGGTGCGCTGCACTGTTGGGGGGACAGCACTAATGGAGCACTGCACTGTCAGAGGGGCAGAACTGAGGGAGCGCTACAATGTCAGAGAAACAGTACTGTGGGAGCGCTGCACTGTCGGACAGTCAGTACTGAGGGAGCGCTGCACTGTCGGACAGTCAGTACTGAGGGAGCGCTGCACTGTCGGAGGGTCAGTACTGAGGGATCACCGCACTGTCGGACACTCAGTACTGAGGGAGCACTGCACTGTCAGAGGGGCAGTCCTGTGGGAGCACTGCACTTTAGAGAGGCAGTACTGATGGAGCGTTGCACTGTCGGAGGGGCACTACTGAGGGAGAACCGCACTGTCGGAGGGACTGAACTGAGGGAGCGCTGCACTGTCAGAGCGGCAGTACTGAGTGAATGCCGCACTGTCGGAGGGGCAGTCCTGAGGGGCGCCGCACTGTCAGATTATCAGTAATGAGGGAACGCGACACTGTCGGAGGGTCAGTACTGAGGGAGCGCTGCACTGTCAGAGTGTCAGTACTGAGGGAGCACTGTACTGACAGAGGGGCAGTACTGAGGGAAAGCTGCACTGTCGGAGTGTAGGTACTGAGTTAGCGCCGCACTGTCGGAGGGGCAGTACTGATGGAGCGCTGCACTGTCGGAGGGGCACTACTGAGGGAGCACCGCACTGTCGGAGGGTCATTACTGAGGGAGCGCTGCACTGTTGGAGGTGCTGAACTGAGGGAGCGCTGCACTGTCAGAGCGGCAGTACTGAGTGAATGCCGCACTGGCGGAGGGGCAGTACTGAGGGGCGCCGCACTGTCAGTGTCAGCAATGAGGGTACGCGACACTGTCAGAGTGTCAGTAATGAGGGAACGCGGCACTGTCAGAGGGGTAGTACTGAAGGAGCACTACACTGTCGGAGGGACAGAACTGATGGAACGCCGCACTGTCGGAGGTGCAGTATTGAGGGAGCGCTGCACTGTAGGGGGGGAAAGTACTGAGTGAACGACGCACTGTCGGAGGGTCAGTACTGAGGGAGCGCTGCACTGTCGGAGGATCAGTACTGAGCGAGAGCTGCACTGTCGGAGAGTCGGTACTGAGGGAGTGCTGCACTGCTGGTGGGGCAGTACTGAGGGAGCGCTGCACTGGCGGTGGAGCAATACTGAGAGAGCGCTGCACTGTCGGAGTCTCAGTACTGAGGGAGCGCTGCCCTGTCAGATGGGCAGTACTGAGGGAGCACTGCACTGTTGGAAGATCAGTACTGAGGGAGTGCCGCAATGTCGGAGTGGCTGAACTGAGGGAGCGCTTCAGTGTCGGAGCGGCATTACTGAGTGAACACCTTACTGTCAGAGGGGCTGTACTAATGGAGTGCCGCACTGTCAGAGCGGCAGTAATGAAGGAGCCATTTCACTGTCGGAGTGTCGGTACTGAGGGAGTTCTGCACTGTCGGAGGGGCAGTACAACGGGAGCACCGCACTGTCGGAAGTGCAGCACAGAGGGAGTGCTGCACTGTCAGAGGGGCAGTACTGAGGGAGCGCCACACTGCCTGAGGGAGCGCCACACTGTCAGAGGATCACTACTGAGGGAACGCTGAACTGTCGGATTGTCGGTACTAAGGGAGCACTGCCCTGTCGGAGGGGCAGTACTGAGGGAGCGCTGCGCTGTCAGTCGAGCAGTACTGAGGGAACACTGCACTGTCAGAAGATCAGTACTGAGGGAGCGCCGCAATGTCGGAGGGGCAGTACTGAAGGAGCACTGCCCTGTCAGATGGGCAGTACAGAGGGAGCACTGCACTGTCGGAAGATCAGTAATGAGGGAGCACTGTCCTGTCAGAGGGGCATTACAGTGGGACCGCTGCACTGTCAGAGGGGCAGCACTGAAGGAGCGCTACACTGTCGGAGGGGCAGTACTGAGGGAGCACTGCACTGTCGAAGTGACCGTACTGAGGGGGAGCTGCACTGTCGGAGGGGCTGTACTGAGGGAGCGCTGCGCTTTCGGAGGGGCAGTAATGACGGAGAGCTGCACTGTCAGTGGGTTAGTACTGAGGGAGCACTGCGCTTTCAGAGGGGCAGTACTGATTGAGAGCTGCACCATCAGAGGGGCAGTAATGAGGGAGCAGTGCACTGTTGGAGGGACAAAACTGAAGGAGTACTGCACTGTCGGAGGTTCAGTACTGAGGGAATGCTGCACTGTCGGATGGTCAGTACTGAGGGAGCTCCGCACTGTCAGAGGGGCAGTACTGAGGGAGCACTGCACTGTCGGAAGGTCAGTATTGAGGGAGCGCTGCACTGTCAGAGGGACAGAGCTGAGGGAGCACTGCACTGTCGGAGGGGCTGTACTGAAGGAGCCCTGCACTGTCGGAGGGTCGGTACTGAGGGAATGCTGCACTATCGGACTGGCAGTACTAGGGGAGCACCGCACTGTCGGAGGGACAGTACTGAGAGATCGCCACACTTTCGGAGAGGCAGTACTGAGTGAGCACTGCACTGTCGGAAGGTCAGTATTGAGGGAGCGCTGCACATTCAGAGGGACAGTACCGAGGGAGCACTGCACTGTCGGAGGGGCAGTACTGAGGGAGCGCTGCACTGTCGGAGGGGCGGTACTGAGGGAGCGCTGCACTGTCGGAGGGCAGTACTGAGGGAGTGCTGCCCTGTCGGAGCGGCAGTACTGTGGGAGTCCTGCACGTTCAGATGGTCAGTACTGAGGGGGCGATACACTGTTGCTGGGTCAGTACTGAGGGAGTGCTGCACTGTCGGAGGGACAGGACTGAGGGAGCGCTGCCCTGTCAGAGGTGCAGTATTGGGGGAGCGCTGCACTGTTGTCGGGGCAGTACTGAGGAAGCACTGCACTTTCGGAGGCTCAGTACTGCACCAGCACAGCCCTGTCAGAGGGACAGTACTTAGGGAGCACTACACTGTCGGAGGGACAGAACTGATGGAGCGCCCCACTGTCGGAGGTGCAGTACTGAGGGTGCGCTGCACTGTAGGGGGGACAGCTCTAAGGGAGCGCTGCACTGTGGGAGGGTCAGTACGGAGGGAGCGCTGCCCTGTCAGAGGGGCAGAACTGAGGGAGCGCTGCAATGTCAGAGTGACAGTACTGTGGGAGCACTGCACTGTCGGACAGTCAGTACTGAGGGAGCGCTGCCCTGTAGGGGGGACAGCTCTAAGGGAGCGCTGCACTGTGGGAGGGTCAGTACTGAGGGAGCGCTGCCCTGTCGGAGGGGCAGAACTGAGGGAGCGCTGCACTGTCGGAGGGTTAGTACTGAGGGAGCACTGCACTTTAGAGAGGCAGTATTGATGCAGCACTGCACTGTCGGAGGGGCACTACTGAGGGAGCACCGCACTGTCGGAGGGGCTGAACTGAGGGAGCGCTGCACTGTCAGATCGGCAGTACTGAGTGAATGCTGCACTGCTGGAGGGCTGTACTGAGGGAGCGTTGCACTCTCAGAGGGGCCGTACTGTGGGAGCGCCGCACTGTTGGAGGGGCAGTACTGAGGGGCACCGCACTGTCAGAAGGTCAGTACTGAGGGAACGCGGCGCTGTCAGAGGGTCAGTACTGAGGGAGCGCTGCACTGTCGGAGGGTAGGTACTGAGGGAGCGCTGTACTGTCAGAGGGGCAGTACTGAGGGAAAGCAACACTGTCGGAGGGTAGGTACTGAGTTAGTGCCACCCTGTCAGAGGGGCAGTACTGAGGGAGCGTCACACTGTCGGAGGGCTGTACTGAGGGTGCGCGCACTGTCAGAGGGTCAGTACTGAGGGAGCGCTGCACTATCGGATTGTCAGTACTAAGGGAGCACTGCCCTGTCAGAGGGGCAGTTCTGAAGGAATGCTGCACTGTTGGAATGTCAATAATGGGAGAGCTATTCTGTTGGAGGGTCAGTACTGAGGGAGTGCTGCACTGTAAGAGGGGCAGTACTGAGGGAGCGCCGCACTGTCGGAGTGTCAGTACTGAGGGAGCGCCGCACTGTGGGAGGGTCAGTACTGAGGGAGCTTAAAACTGTTGGGTGGTCAGTACTGAGGGAGCGCCGCAATGTCAGAGGGGCTGAAATGAGGGAGCGCTTCTGTGTCGGAGCGGCATTATTGAGTGAACACCTTACTGTCGGAGGGACTGTACTAAGGGAGCGCCGCACTGTTAGAGTGGCAGTAATGAGGGAGCCCTTGCACTGTCGGAGTGTCGGTACTGAGGGAGTGCTGCACTGTCGGAGGGGCAGTACAACGGGAGCACCGCACTATCGGAAGTGCAGCACAGAGGGAGCGCTGCACTGTCAGAGGGGCAGTACTAAGGGAGCGCCACACTGTCTGAGGGAGCGCCACACTGTGAGAGGGTCACTACTGAGGGAACGCTGTACTGTCAGAGGGGCAGTACTGAGGGAACGCTGCACTGTCAGATGGTCAATACTGAGGTAGCTCTGCACTGTCAGTGGGGCATTACTGTGGGAGCGCCGCCCTGTCGGAGTTGCAGTACTGAGGGAGCGCTGCTCTGTCGGAAGGGCAGTACTGAGGGGCGCCGCACTGTCAGAGGGGCAGTACTGAGGGAGCGCTGTCCTGTCAGAGGGGCAGTACAGCGGGAACACCGCACTGTCCGAAGTGCAGTGCTGAGGGAGCGCTACACTGTCGGAGGGGCAGTACTGAGGGAGCGCTACACTGTCGGAGGGGCAGTACTGAGGGAGCGCTACACTGTCAGAGGGGCAGTACTGAGGGAGCGCTACACTGTCGGAGCGCCAGTACTGAGGGATCGCTGCACTGTCGGAGGGTTAGTACTGAGGGAGCGCTGTACTGTCAGAGGGGCAGTACAGCGGGAGCACCGCACTGTCGGAAGTGCAGTGCTGAAGGAGCACTATACTGTTGGAGGGGCAGTACTGAGTGAGCGCCGCACTGTCTGAGGGTCACTACTGAGGGAACGCTGTACTGTCGGAGGATAGGTACTGAGGGAGTGCTGCACTGTCGGAAGGGCAGTACTGAAGGAACGCCGCACTGTCAGAGGAGCAGTACTGAGGGAGCGCTGCACTGTCGGAGGGGCATGACTGAGGGAGCACTGCACTGTCGGAGGGGCAATACTGAGGGAGTGCTGCACTTTCAGAGGGGCAGTACTGAGGGAGCGCCGCAGTGTCAGAGGGGCAGTACTGAGGAAACGCCGCACTGTCGGAGGGGCAGCACTGAGGGAGCACTGCACTTTTGAAGGGGCAGTACTGAGGGAGCGCTCCACTGTCGGAGGGGCTGTATTAAGGCAGCCCTGCACTGTCGGAGGGTCGGTAATGAGGGAGTGCTGCACTGTCGGAGGGACATTACTGTGGGAGTGCTGCACTGTCGGAGGGGCAGTAATGAGGGAGCGCTGCACTGTCGGAGTGGTGGTACTGAGGGAGTGCCGCACTGTCGGAGGGGCAGTACTGAGGGAGCCCTGCACTGTCGGAGTGTCGGTACTGAGGGAGTGCTGTACTGTCGCAGTGGCAGTACTGAGTGATCGCTGCACTGTCGGAGGGGCGGTACCGAGGGAGCGCTGCACTGTCGCAGGGGCAGTACTGAGGGATCGCTGCACTGTCAGAGGGGCAGTACAGCGGGAGCACCGCACTTTTGGAAGTGCAGTATTGAGGGAGCCCTGTACTGTCGGACGGTCAGTACTGAGGGAGTGCTGCATTGTCGGAGGGGCAGTACTGAAGGAAGGCCTCACTGTCGGATGGGCAGTACTGAGGGAGCACTACACTGTCGGAGGGCAGTAGTGAGGGAGTGCTGCACTTTTGGAGGGGCAGTACTGAGGGAGCGCCGCATTGTCGGAGGGGCAGTACTCAGGGAGCGCCGGACTGTCGGAGGATCAGTACTGAGGGAGCGCTGCACTGTCGGAGGGGCAGTACTCAGGGAGCACTGCACTCTAGGAGGGGCAGTACTGAGGGAGCGCTGCACTGTCGGAGGGACATTACTGAGGGAGCACCGCACTCTCAGAGGGGCAATACTGAGGGAGCGCTGCACTGTCGGATGGCCTGTATTAAGGCAGCCCTGCACTGTCGGAGTGTCGGTAATGAGGGAGTGCTGTACTGTCGGAGGGGCAGTAATGAGGGAGCGCTGCACTGTCGGATTGTCAGTACTAAGGGAGCACTGCCCTGTCGAAGGGGCAGTACTGAAGGAGCGCCGCCCTGTCAGTCAAGCAGTACTGAGGGAGCCCTGCACTGTCAGTCGAGCAGTACTGCAGCTTTCCCGGGTAATTCCCATAATGCAATGCACATTACATTACCGTATTGACTGGTGTTAAACTCACACATTACATTACCGTATTGACTGGTGTCAAACTCGCAATCAATACACGACATCCCCCTTTTCCTTGGAAACAAACTTGCAGTTTACAAACAGTTGCTTACAATAACACTGCATAACTTATTTGATTTATAAACTTTTTACAAACTTGTGTCTTACCACACAACTAAATAATTCCCACATTTAAACATTTAACATCACCCATGCAGTTCTTGCACAGTTTATGTTGTGATATAATCGGACAGTCTTTGGGGTTTTCTTTTAACCCTTTGAGGTCTGGCTGTATTGGGTATGTCTGACATGTTGATGTCAGTGGGTATTGCCTGTGTCACAGTGGTATGTGTGTCAGGGTCTACTATACTGTCCTCAATCCCTTGTGTTTCCTCCTGCTCATGGAGTGTCTCCTTTGGTCCATTGGTTCTGCATTTCTTCACAAACGTAGTGTTTCTCGAGTAGCGTGCTCCTTCTGGAGATTCCACTATTACTTCACTCCCTGTTTTACTCAAAACTTTGTGTGGTGTGGCATTAAAAGGAGTGGTGAACTTGTCCACTTTGTCCTGCCTGTGATGAAATATATGCCTTCATCAGCCCATGTGTTTTACCTGCTTGTATTGTGTGAACCACACCCTTTTGTTCCTATTGTGTGTATTGGCTACGCCCCTGTCTTTTGCCATATAAAGGTCTCAAAAGCTGTATGAGTCATTCCTACCAGACGAACCCGATGTGGGAAGACCTGTAATGCTGCAATGTTCTTAGTGATTAAAAGCCTTCAGTTGAATCCTTGTCTTTGAGTCATTGATGACATATCAATTTTAATCACTAAAACACCAAGATGGATCGACTCCTGAAACCAGAGCGCTTGGATCTGGACCCCCATGCCTCAGACGCAGCCACACAGTTCAGACACTGGTTCCAATGCTTCGAATTTTTCATTGCAAACTCATCCACCACCATAGCAGCCGGAACCGCTACCGGAGACATGAAACTGGGAATCCTGTGAAACTGGGTGAGCCATCGGGTCTACCCTCTCATCCACGATGCCACCAGCTACGGGGATGCCTGCACCATTCTGAAGGCCCACTACGTGCGGCCAATAAACAAGGTGTACGCCAGGCATCTTCTGACTACTCGCATGCAGCGGCATGGTGAGTCACTAGAGGACTTTATACTAAGCCTAAAAGTACTGGGCAGAGACTGTAACTGTAAGGCCATGTCTGCCATCGTGTACACGGAGGAGCTGATTCGAGACTCCCTTATTGCGGGCCTCAGTTCAAATTATATTCGGCAGAAACTGTTTGAAAAGGAGGGACTGGACTTAAAACAGGCTATAGATATAGCGCGATCGCTGGATATGGCCCAGAAGAACTCTGAATCCTGTTCCCCAGGCCACGCGGCCCACTCCGCCTCGTGCGCGCCGTGGGGGCCGCCATCTTGGAAGCCATCTTCACCTCCCAGGTCTCAGGCCAGCCCAGCACCATCGGAGCCCCAGCCTCCACCCAGGAGCCCCACTACTGCCGCGATGCATCGGGGCCCGAAATGCTACTTCTGCGGTCAGGACAAACACTCCAGGCATCTGTGCCCAGCGAAGGGCACCACCTGTTTTAAATGCGGGAAGAAAGGACATTTCAGCAAAGTCTGCAGAGGGAACCCCGCCTCCAACTCCACCACCGCCGCGTGCGCGCCGTGGGAGCGGCCATCTTGGAAGCCATCTTGTCCACCCTCATGGAGTCCACTATCTTGCCCCGACTACACGGACCTCCAGGACCCACTGGTGGCCTCGATCACAGTGGATCAATCCAGGCCGCATCCGTTGTCTAAATCGATGATGGACATAGAGGTAAACGGGAACAAGGTTAAATGCTTGATTGACTGCGAGAGCACCGAAAGCTTTATTCATCCTAGCCTGGTAAAACGACTTTCACTAACTATAGTCCCCACACAGGGCAAAATCGCCATGGCCGATAAGACTCATACCTCAAAAATTACAGGTTTCTGCGCGGTTATGTTGTCGGTAAAAGGCAATGATTGCAGAGATTTTAAACTATTGATAATGCCAGATCTCTGTGTGAGCGTGATCTTGCGTCTGGACTTCCAGTGCCACCACCAAAGTATCACGCTTACCTACGGTGGGTCCCAGCCGCCCCTCACAGTGTGCGGTCTGGCTACCCTGAAGGTCAAGCCGCCCTCTCTGTTCGCCAACCTCGCACCCAACTGTCGACCCATAGCGACCAAGAGTAGGCGGTACAGCTGGGAGGACAGACGGTTCATTGCGTCGGAAGTAGAAAGACTCAAGCGGGAGGGTATCATCGAATGCAGTACCAGCCCGTGGCGCGCCCAGGTAGTAGTAGTTAAGGGTAGCGAAAAGAAGCGGATGGTGATAGATTATAGCCAGACGGTTAATCTATACACCCAGCTAGATGCCTACCCTCTGCCCCGCATAGCGGATATGGTTAACCAAATCGCGCAATACCGGGTGTTTTCCACCATCGACATAAAATCGGCATACCACCAGCTCCCCATTAGGCTGGAAGACCATCCATACACCGCCTTCGATGCGAACGGACGTCTCTACCACTTCCTCAGAGTCCCCTTTGGGGTAACGAACGGGGTCTCGGTCTTCCAGCGGGAGATGGACCGCATGGTCGATGAGAACCAGTTAACAGCCACCTACCCATACCTAGACAACGTCACCATCTGCGGCCACGACCAGCAAGACCACGACTTGAACCTCGCGAGATTTCTGAAAACCGCCCTCAAACTCAATCTCACCTACAACGAGGATAAGTGTGTCTTTAGCACCACGCGCCTCTGTATCCTGGGCTGCGTGGTGGAAAACGGGGAAATCGGTCCGGACCCCGACCGATTGCGCCCCCTACGGGAGCTACCCCTACCAAACACTCCCAAGGCCCTGAAAAGGTGCCTGGGGTTCTTCTCCTATTACGCCCAATGGGTCCCCAATTATTCCGACAAGGCCCGTCCCCTCCTGAAATCAACGTCCTTCCCGCTCACGGCCGAGGCCCACGCCGCCTTCAACAGCATTAAACATGACATTGAGAAGGCCGCGCTGCGGGCAGTGGACGAAAACATCCCTTTCCAGGTCGAAAGCGATGCGTCCGACTTCGCTTTAGCAGCCACCCTCAACCAGGATGGGCGGCCCGTAGCCTTTTTCTCAAGAACCCTCCAAGGGCCCGAGATCAGGCACTCCTCTGTAGAGAAGGAGGCCCAGGCCATAGTGGAGGCAGTGCGGCACTGGAGGCACTACCTAGCCGGCAAACGCTTCACCCTGCTTACCGACCAGCGGCCGGTAGCCTTCATGTTTAACAACAAACAGAGGGGGAAGATCAAGAACGACAAAATTCTCAGGTGGCGGATCGAACTCTCCACGTTTGAGTACGACATTATATATAGGCCGGGGGCCCTCAACGAATCCCCCGACGCCCTATCACGAGGGATGTGTGCCAGCATCCAGGGGGACAGGCTACAGGGCCTCCACAATGGCCTCTGCCACCCGGGGGTCACCTGGCTATTCCACTTTATAAAATCCCGTAACCTGCCCTATTCCATCGAGGAGGTCCGGTCTACGACCAGGGACTGCTGCACTTGTGCGGAATGCAAGCCCCGTTTTATCAGGCCCGACCGAGCCCACCTGATCAAAGCTACACGGCCATTCGAGCGCCTGAGCTTAAATTTCAAGGGACCACTCCCCTCCACCGACCGCAATGTGTACTTTCTTGAGTACTCCCGCTTCCCATTCGCCTACCCCTGCCCAGATATGACCAGTGCCATGGTCATCAAGTGCCTCGGCAACCTGTTTTGCACGTTCGGCATGCCTACTACATCCACACTGACAGGGGGGCGTCATTCATGAGCAATGAACTGCGCCAATACCTGCTGTCAAAGGGGATAGCCATGAGTCGGACCACTAGTTATAACCCCCGGGGTAATGGGCAAGTGGAGAGGGAGAACGCGACAGTGTGGAAGGCGGTCACCTTAGCACTAAGGTCTAAAGGCCTCCCCACCTCCCGCTGGCAGGAGGTCCTCCCAGACGTACTCCACTCGATAAGGTCGCTACTGTGTACTGCTGCTAACGCCACTCCTCACGAGAAGATGTTTGTTTTTCCCCGCAAATCAACCTCAAGAGTATCCCCACCCTCGTGGCTCTCCTCCCCAGGGACAGTCCTGTTACGGAAGCATGTGAGGGGCCACAAAACGGATCCCATCGTTGAGGCAGTACACCTACTCCATGCAAACCCACAGTACGCGTACGTCAAGCATGCCGACGGGCGTGAAGACACCGTGTCCATAAAGGACCTCGCCTCGGCAGGAAGCGACGACGACGACCCATCACCACCACCCCCAGAAGAACCTGCAACACCCCCAGCACATGGGTATGCCCAGGAGGGCACCACGGACTCCCGGTCAGAACCCGAGGTACTGTTGCAACGTTCAGGAAGGACTATCACACCCCCGGACAGACTAAATCTGTAGAAGGGGTGAATGTGATGAAATATGCCTTCATCAGACCTGCTTGTATTTTACCTGCTTGTATTGTGTGAACCGCCCCCTTTTGTTCCTATTGTGTGTATTGGCTACGCCCCTGTCTTTTGCCATATAAAGGTCTCAAAAGCTGTATGAGTCATTCCTACCAGACGAACCCGATGTGGGAAGACCTGTAATGCTGCAATGTTCTTAGTGATTAAAAGCCTTCAGTTGAATCTTTGTCTTCGAGTCATTGATGGCATATCACTGCCGTACCAGCACCGTGTCACCAACTTCCACCTCTGAGTATTGTGATCTCCGCTGTTCATCTGTGTACAGTTTGGACTTGCCTTTTTGTTCTACGTCCCGGTCACGTCCTTCCATGTCTGCGCGCGACTCTGTGATGTCTGGCAGCTTTCCTCTCATTATCCGTTTAAAGAGCAGCTCTGCCGGGCTCTTTCCTGTCGTGGCATGGTCAATGCTCCTGTATACAGTCACATATTTTCGAAGTTCACGTTTCCAATCTAGTCCTTCTGACTGAGCAATTCTGATTCTCTTCATCAGCGATGCATTCTGGCGCTCGACTTCTCCGTTAGCCTGAGCCCATTTTGCTGTCCTTTTCAGGTGTTTGATCCCGTTGTTTTCACAGTATTCTTTGTATAATTCAGATCTGAATTGGGGACCATTATCAGATTTGCAGGTGATTGGCAAACCATGACGGCTGAAGATTGACTCTAAACTATCAATAACCTTCTCTGTTGTTGTGGAGGTCATGATGTCGTATTCATAGTAGCGACTATAATAATCAACTACCACAAGAATGGAGTGGTTGGATGGCAAGGGTCCCAGTAAATCTATAGCTACATCCTGCCAGGGGCCCTCCGGTAATGGTGTTGGTGTCAACGGTTCAGGTGGGTCGGGTCTGGCTACTATCTGACAGCCGTGGCACGCTTTACGGTGTTTTTCAGCTGCCTTGTCCATGCCAGGCCACCAAACCTTGGTTCTGAGATGTTGCTTTGTTCCAACTATTCCCAAGTGTCCTTCATGTGCTAACACCAGGGCTCGTGTGTGTAACACTGTGGGTAGCACGATGCGTGTTCCCCGAAGAACTAGGTACCCCACTACACACAGCTCGTTTGCAATTGCTGCATAAGCTTTACAGTTCTCAAAATGTCCGTTTGTGATTGCCTTCCGTACCTCAATCAGCTCTGGGCTGGTAGCAGAGGCTTCCTCCACCTCTCTAGTAGTGAGTGCTTTTGGTGTCGCACTCACAGCTACAAATCTCACATATTCATCTGAGCCATGAGAATGTCTCTCCTGTTTCGCTGTCTCACCCAGCAATCGTGACAGTGGGTCTGCAATGTTTTGCTTGCCTGGAATGTGTATCACCTTAAAATCATACGGCTGTAATCTAAGTACCCATCTCGCTATATGGGCACAGGGTTTAGAGTGTGGGCCGTATATCACTTGCAATGGCTTATGGTCAGTTACCAAGTTAAATTTTCGGCCATACACATATGGATGCAGCCTCTCACAAGCCTATACAAGAGCTAAGGCCTCGCTCTCTGTTTGAGAGTATTTCCTCTCACAGTCTGTTAAACTACGACTTACATAGCATATTGGCACCTCTTGTCCCTGTTGGTCCTGAACTAGTACTGCGCCTAAACCTACAGGACTGGCATCTGCTATCACCTTGGTTGGTGCGTCCTTATCAAAATATGCTAAAGTGCCGGCTCCAACTCTTCCTTGAGTGGACTGAATGACTGTCTCTGTTGTGATCCAAATTTAAATGGTGTGTCTTTTCTCATCAGGCGTCACAGTGGCTCTGATAGCGTTGCAAACCGCGGGATGAATCTGCTACTGTACCCAACGAGTCCCAAGAAACTCCTCACCTCTGTAGCATTCTCTGGTTCCCGAGCTTCTGCCACCGCTCGCACTCTCCCTGCTGTTGGTCCGATGCCCTTTTCAGACAACAGGATTCCCATGAAAACCAATTGATCCATGTTGAATTGGCACTTCTCTGAGTTTAGTGTCAGTCCACTTTCCATTAGTCTGGTCATGACAGCGTGCAGGCGTCTGTCGTGCGTTTCCTGGTCGTGTGCATGCACGATAATGTCGTCCGAGATGTTTTCAACACCCTCTATTCCAGCTAAGGCATTAGCGATCTCGTGCTGATATTGCTCACTAGCTGAAGATACACCGAATATCAGCCTCTTGTACCTGTACATTCCGTTATGTACTGCAAACGTTGTGATTTCTCGTGACTCAGGGGTCAGTTCTAACTGGTGATAACCCCATTTCAGGTCTAGCTTACTAAACACCGTCGAGCCGTTCACACCTTGGAGTATCTCATCAACGGTGGGGATTGGATATCGTTCCCTCACTATTGCCTGGTTTGCTTGTCTCATGTCTAGGCATAACCTTACATCCTTATCCGCTTTTGGTATAATAACCACAGGATTTACCCATGGGGTGGTGTCGGGGGTTTCTCTTGCTCGTTCTGGTCTCCTACCAGGCTTCGTGCAATAATTACCCTTGAGTGGTTCGACCCACTCTTCCCTACGGTTCTAGACCTTGGACTTAGGTGCAGGGAACTGTAGTGCAGAGAAAAACTCAATAGACCAGGTTGAATAGCACGAAATGGATGCTTTTATTATTAAACAGTTTGCAGCATTATAAAATACATGTCATAAGCACAGATTAAAGTAACTACGAGCATACACATATCTATAAACTTAACTCTATGGAAATGGGGAACACACGGCACATCGTAAAAGGGGAAACACATTACGATTACCCTTAACCCCCTCCCCTAGACCTAAACTAAGTTTCGACTTGAGGAACTCGGGATCATGCTCACCACTTTCAGATTCGCGAAAAGGGGGTTCGCAGCCTTTTTGGCACAGCTTTCCGTCGTCACGTGGATTTGGAAACTTCTGGCGCAGTTTGTTTTTCTTACGCGGTGAAGCAGCAGATACAGCCTTGATGAGCGCTCGTCATGGATGAAATCCGTTAAACCTGTGTTACCTTTACTGAAAGGCTGCCGAAGAACTGGATGCACATGGAGACTCTGCTACCGATGTGATGTTGTAGAAATGGATGCACATGGAAGGTCCGTTACCGAATGGGATGTTGAGGCACTGGAGTGCTAGGCCCTGAGTGTCTTCTTTTATACAGTCATAATGATTATCCTTCTGAGGGTGTCTTCTTCTTCGGCCTGGGTCGTCGATGATCTCCCAACAAAAGTACCCGGGCCACCCTCGTCGTCTTCCCGTCGTGGCTGAGCCTTGCCTGGCCGAACACCGACCACGTCCCGAAACCGAAGTGCTGCCTTAACCGAAGAGTCGTAGAAGTTCCGAAGCGAAGCGTGAAGTGAGGCCTTTCGCATAACGTTGAAGAAATGAAAAACCAAAGTGAAGCGTCGCCTTTTACATACTGATGGACTTTTTCAATCCACAGTTATACCTTTTTGGGACAGTCTTATCTCCCGCCAAATCATAGTCCAGTCTTTGTAATATTTTTGGCGGGCAGAAATCTCTGCAGGGGCGCTTTGTCTTTGTAACGGGAGCCGGTGATAGCTTAACTGGCCTTCCTGGTCGATAATGTCTTTTACTTTGTCACCGTAACTCGGTTCGTATATTGATCGATCTGGAGATTGCCCTCGATGGCTGTTAAACGGTTTTCCTTTGTACAGTAAATGGGTTTAAGTGTTCATTGAATTGTCCGCCCATTTCTTGATGGGCCTCATCCTGTTACCCAAAACTGTCCTGTACTTAGAATCTGATTAGTATGTATGCTCAGTTCCATGAGTTTCGGTTTCCCGATACTGGCTTTCGCGGGCTTACTGTCCTCAATCCACAAGCCTGTCTGGCTTGCAGTAACAGAAATCAAATGGTTCCAGAAACTGATCACGAGGTCCGGCGGCCATTTTGTATGCCCTTTTATCAAAGGTTTTTCTGTACAAGCTTCTTTTGGTCAATAAACTGTCTTATTAACCCTATTTTCTTGCGTGATTAATTACTGAAAATTTCGAATCTTACAGTGGGCCCAGTTACAGGTTCGATAATGTCCATGTCCCTCAATTGTTTTATTTTGGCCTCTACTGCCCCCCTTAAGTTGAATGGTATACGCCTGAGTGGCTGGGCCACAGGCTTCACTTGTGGGTTGATATACAAACTGATCTGTTTTGTGTTCAGCCTTCCTACTCCCTGGAATACCTTTGGATACCGCTGTTCTAGTAGCTGTCTTACATCTACCACAGCTGAGACATCTGCGCCTATTTTTAAAACCCCCAGTTTCATGGCTGTCTCCCTTCCTAGCAACGGCTCTCCATGGCCTTTAACCACAATGAACTCCACCTGCTCAGTTCTCTTACCTATTGTAATCCCACATATGAATATACCTTTAACTGACAGTGGTCGGCTAGAAGCATAAGAGAATAACTTTCTCTCTGTCTTAGGGACATGTGACTGACACTTAATGTGTTCTGACTTTAATCCTTCCCATGTATTCTCATCTATCACATTACTAGTTGCACCCGAATCAATTAATATTCTCAGGTTTACTCCCCCCACACAAAAGGTAAGTCTCTCTGTCACGTTATTTCCAGTAACAGCCAATGCAAAGTCATTTTGTTCCTCTACATTGTTCACACTGTGTTTCTTTGTACCCTTTGTGCGGCATACTTTGGAGAAATGATCCTTTCCCTTGCACTTATGACACGTTTGCCCGCGTGCTGTGCATTTCGGATCTCTGCCCATGTGGTCTGTGTGTCCACATCTGTAACATTTCCTTTCGTTCCTATCGCCATTTCCCTTTGGTTTCTCTGTCGAGCTTTTTGCATAACACCCTCTTTTCTGTGTAACACGACGAACAGTATCTGTCTCCGCCTTCTCTGTACATGACATGGCTGACATCTGCTCCTCGACGTTTCCACATTGTGAGGCCAATTGTAACGTGCGGGCGAGCGTTAGACCATACCCTTCCTCTAGCAATTTCCTCCGCACATAGGCTGACGTGCACCTACTCAGGATAGCGTCTCTTATTTGATTATCCGCATCCCCCCCAAAAGCACAGTCTTTAGCAGCCTGCCGCAAGTGAGTAGCAAATTGTTGCACAGTCTCAACTACCTTCTGGGACAACTTATGAAAAGTCTGTCAGTAAATGCTGCGTTGACCTGGGGCACGAAGTAGTGATTCAAAGCACTAACCACCGCCGTGTAGTCTGCTGGCTCTCCTGTGTCCGGTAGAGTCGAAAAGATATCCTGGACATCTGGTCCTGCTAGGTGTAGAAGCAGAGCTCTTCTCCTCTGCTTTGTGGCACTTGTAGAGGTATCGTCGATAATGAGTCCTTTCCCATCAGCATGAAGCTCAAAAGACGTTAACCACCTCGTCCATCTTGGACCCAACGTGGCTGGCTTGGTGAAGCATGCAAAATTTTGAATGCCGGTCTTCTCCATCCTAGCTAACTAAAACTTGGGCAACTACCTATTTAAAATGATTCCTGTTCGTTATCCTCGTCGCCAATGTTGTATCTATGCTTTAATGCATTCAATCAAGCATGTAGATACGTCGAATTAAATCAGAGTCAGGCAGACAGGCTTCTGTGATCTTTACTTTATTGGTAAAATGGCTGACTGCAGCTTTCCCGGGTAATTCCCATAATGCAATGCACGTTACATTACCCTATTAACTGGTGTTAAACTCGCACATTACATTACCGTATTGACTGGTGTCAAACTCGCAATCAATACACGACAACGTCCACTTCCCTGCCCTCTCCCCGTAACCCCTAATTCCCTTATCAGCTAGAAAACTATCTCTGTTTTAAATGTATTTAATGTTGCAGCTTCCATAGCTCTCTGAGGTAGCAAATTCCATAGATTTACTACCCTCTGAGTGAAGAAGTTTCTCCTCATCTCAGTTTTGAAAGTGCAGCCCCTTATTCTAAGATTATGCCCCCTAGTTCTAGTCTCACCCATCAGTGGAAACATCCTCACCGCATCCACCCGATCAAGCCCCCTCACAATCTTATATGTTTCGATAAGATCGCCTCTCATTCTTCTGAATTCCAATGAGTAGAGGCCCAACCTACTCAACCTTTCCTCAAACGTCAACCCCCTCATCTCCGGAATCAACCGAGTGAACCTTCTCTGAACCGCCTCGAGAGCAAGTATAGCTTTTCTTAAATATGGAAACCAAAACTACACGCAGTATCCAGGTCTGGCCTCACCAATACCCTGTATAACTGCAGCAAGACTTCCCTGTTTTTATACTCCATCCCCCTTGCAATAAAAGCCAAGATTCCATTGGCCTTCCTGATCACCTGCTGCACCTGCATACTAACTTTTTGTGTTTCATGCACCAGGACCCCCAGGTCCCTTTGTACTGTAGCACTTTGCAGTTTCTCTCCATTTAGATAATAACTTGCTTTTTGATTTTTTTCTGCCAAAGTGCATAACCTCACACTTTCCAACATTGGCCCATTAATTCCGTTCCAAACGCGTGAGTACGGTCAGGATACTCACGCATCTGGCCGGAGGAAATGCCGGTTTTCAGCATGCACAGCGCATGCGGAGAAAACTGGCATTTCCTGTCCTCTGAACGAAGGGGTTCAGAGGCACAGCGCGTGCGACTGCACAGGCAGCGCGTGCGCGGTAAAATTCGCCGGTTTCATTCATGCTTTCAGTGAGGTTAAGTCCTTACAACTTACACATGAAAAAAGCATGCGTACAGTTGCTCCAGAGGCTGAGAGAAAGATATATTTTTTGCCCACTCACTTAGCCTGTCTGTCCTTTTGCAGGTTTTTTATGTTCTCCTCACTCACTGCTTTCCCTCCCATCTTTGTATCGTTGGCAAACTTGGATATGTTACACTCGAATGTCGCACTGTCGGAGGGGCAGTACTGAGGGAGCGCTGCACTGTCGGAGGGGCAGTACTGAGGGAGAACTGCACTGTCAGAGGGGCAGTACTGAGGGAGCACTGCACATTTGGAGGGGCTGTACTGAGGGAGCCCTGCACTGTCGAGGGTAGGTACTGAGGGAGTGCTGCACTGTCGGAGGGGCAGTACTGATGGAACGCCTCATTGTCGGAGGGGCAGTACTCAGGGAGTACTGCACTGACGGAGTGTCGGTACTGAGGGAGTGCTGTACAGTCGGAGTGGCAGTAGTGAGGGATCGCTGCACTGTTGGAAAGGCTGTAATGAGGGAGCGCCGCACTGTTGGAGGGGCAGTACTGAGGGAGTGCTGCAATGTCGGAGGGGCAGTACTGAGGGAGTGCTGCATTTTCGGAGGGGCAGTACTGAGGGAGAGCTGCACTGTCCGAGGGGCAGTACTGAGGGAGCGCTGCACTGTCGGAGGGGCAGTACTGAGGGATCGCTGCAATTTCGGAGGGTTAGTACTGAGGGAGAACTGTACTGTCAGAGGGGCAGTACAGCGGGAGCACCGCACTGTCGAAAGTGCAGTACTGAGGGAGCGCAGTACTGTCGGAGTGGCAGTACTGAGGGAGCGCCGCACTGTCTGAGGGTCAGTACTGAGGGAGCGCCACTTTGACAGTGGGTCATTATTGAGGGAGCGCTGCACTGTCAGAGGGTCACTACTGAAGGAACACTGTACTGTCAGAGATGCAGTACTGAGGGAACGCTGCACTGTCGGACGGTCAGTACTGAGGAAGCGTTGCACTGTCAGTGGGGCAGTACTGTGGGAGCGCCGCACTGTCGGAGGTGCAGTACTGAGGGAGCGCTGCACTGTCGGTGTTGCAGTACTGAGGGAGCGCTGCACATTCAGAGCGGCAGTACTGAGGGAGCGCCACACTGTCAGTGGGTCAGTACTGAGGGAGTGCTGCACTGTCGGATGTGTAGTATTGAGGGAGCCCTGCACTGTCGGAAGGACGGGACTGAGGGAGTGCTGCACTGTCGGAGGAGCAGTACTGAGCGAACGCCGCACTGTCGGAGGGGCAGTACATAGGGAGCGCTGCACTGTCGGAGGGGGAGTACTGAGGGAGTACTGCACTTTTGGAGGGGCAGTACTGAGGGAGCACCGCAGTGTCGGAGGGGCAGTACTGAGGGAGCACTGCACTGTCGGAGGGTAGGTACTGAGGGAGTGCTGCACTGTCGGAGGGGCAGTACTAATGGAACGCCTCACTGTCGGAGTGGCAGTACTAAGGGATCACTGCGCTGTCCGAGGGGCAGTAATGAGGGAGCGCCGCACTGTCGGATGGTTAGTACTGAGGGAGCGCTGCACTGTCGGAGGGGCAGTACAGCGGGAGCACCGCACTGTCGGAAGTGCAGAACTGAGGGAGCGCTGCACTGTCGGAGTGGCAGTACTGAGGGAGCATCGCACTGTCTGAGGGTCAGTACTGAGGGAGCGCCACATTGTCAGTGGGTCATTACTGAGGGAACGCTGCATTGTTGGATGGTCAGTACTGAGCTCACGCTGCACTGTCAGTGGGGCAGTACTGTGGGAGCGCCGCACTGTCGGAGGTGCAGTACTGAGGGAGCGCTGCAGTGTCGGAGGTGCAGTACAGAGGGAGCACTGCACTGTTGGAGGGGCAGTACTGAGGGAGCGCTGCAGTGTCGGAGGTGCAGTACAGAGGGAGCACTGCACTGTTGGAGGGGCAGTACTGAGGGAGCACCGCACTGTTGGAGGGGCAGTACTGAGGGAGCGCTGCAGTGTCGGAGGGGCAGTACTGAGGGAGCACTGCACTGTCAGATGGGCAGTACTGAGTGAAAGCCGCACTGTCAAAGGGGCAGTATTGAGGGAGTACCGCACTGTCGGACGGGCAGTACCGAGGGAGAACTACACGGTCCGAGGGTCAGTACTGAGGGAGCAGTAAACTGTCGGAGAGGCAGTACTGATGGAGCGCCGCACTGTCGGAGGTGCATTACTGAGAGAGCGCAGCACTGTCGGAGGGGCAGTACCGAGGGAGCGCTACACGGTCGGAGTGTCAGTACTGAGGGAGCAGTACACTGTCAGAGTGGCAGTACTGATGGAGCACCGCACTGTCGGAGGTGCTTTACTAAGAGAGCGCAGCACTGTCGGAGGGGCAGTATTTAGGGAGCGCCGCACTGTCGGAGGGGATGTACTGAGGGAGCACTGCCCTGTCAGAGGAGCAGTACTGTGGGAGCACTGCACTGTCGGAGGGGCAGTACTGAGTGAATGCCGCACTGTCGGAGGGGCAGAATTGAGGGAGCACTGCACTGTCAGAGGGTCAGTACTGAGGGAACGCTGCATTGTCGGAGCGGCAGTACGGAGTGAACGCCGCACCGTCGGAGGGGCTGTACTGAGGGAGCGCTGCACTGTTGGAGGGGGTGGTACTGAGGGAGTGCCACACTGTCGGGGGAACTGTACTGAGGGAGCGCCGCCCTGTCACAGGGTCAGTACTGAGGGAGTGCTGCTCTGTCGGAGGGGCAGTACAGAGGGAGCACTGCTCTGTCGGAGGGGCAGTACTGAGGGAGCGCCGCACTGTCGGAGGGGCACTACTGAGGGAGCGCTGCACTGTCGAAGGGGTAGTACAGAGGGAGCTCTGCACTATCGGAGTGTCGCTACTGAGGGTGCGCTGCACTGTCGGAGGGGCGGTACTCAGGGAGCGCCGCACAGTTGGAGGGGCAGTACTGAGGGAGTGCCGCACTGTCGGAGGGGCAGTACTGAGGGAGCGCTGCACTGTCAGTGGGGCAGTACTGAGGGAACGCATCACTGTCGGAGGGGCAGTATTTAGGAAGCACTGCACTGTCGGAGGGTCAGTACTGAGTGAACGCCGCACTGTCCGAGGGGGAGAACTGAGGGAGCGCTGCACTGTCGGAGGGGCAGAACTGAGGGAGCGCTGCACTGTCGGAGGGGCAGTACTGAGAGAGCGCAGCACTGTCCGTGGGGCAGTATTTAGGGAGCGCCGCACTATCGGAGGGGCAGTACTGAGGGAGCGCTGCCCTGTCAGAGGTGCAGTACTGAGGGAGTGCTTTACTGTCGGAGGGTCAGTACTGTGGGGGCGCCTCACTGTCAGAGGGTCAGTACTGAGTCAACGCCGCACTGTTGGAGGGGCAGAATTGAGGGAGCGCTGCAATGTCACAGCAGCAGTACAGAGGGAGCGCTGCACTGTCAGAGGGGCAGTAATGAGGGAGCGCTGCACTGTCGGAGGGTCACTACTGAGGGAGCGCTGCACTGTCGGAGGGTCAGTACTGAGGGAGCGCCGCACTGTCGGGGGGTCAGTACTGAGGGAGTGCTGCACTGTCAGAGGTGCAGTACTGAGGGAGTGCTTTACTGTCGGAGGGTCAGTACTGAGGGGGCGCCGCACTGTCGGAGGGTCAGTACTGAGGGAGTGCTGCACTGTCGGAGAGGCAGTACTGAGGGAGCGCTGCACTGTCAGAGGGGCAGTAATGAGGCAGCGCCGCAAAGACGGAGGAGCAGTACTGAGGGAGCGCTGCACTGTTGGAGGTTTAGTTCTGAGGGAGCGCTGCACTGTTGGAGGGGCTGTACTGAGGGAGCGCTGCACTGTCGGAGCGGCAGTACAGAGTGAATGCCGCAATGTCGAAGGGGCTGTACTGAGGGAGCGCTGCACTGTCAGAGGGGCAGTACTGAGGGAGTGCTGCACAGTTGGAGGGACAGTACTGAGGGAACGCTGCACTGTCAGAGGGGCAGTACTGAAGGAACACTGCACTGTGGGAAGGGCAGTGCTGAGGGAGCGCAGCACTATCGGAGGGTTCGTACTGAGGGAGCGCTGCACTGTCAGATGGGCAGTACTGAGGGAGCGCTACACTCTCGGAGGGGCAGTACTGAGGGAGCGCTGCACTGTCGGAGTGGCAGAACTGAGGGAGTGCTGCACAGTCGGAGGGGCTTTACTGAGGTAGCGCCGCACTGCCTTAGGGGCAGTACTGAGTGAAGGTCGCACTGTCGGAGGGGCAGTACTGAGGAAGTGCTGCACTGTCGGAGGGGCAGTACTGAGGGAATGCTGCACTGTGGGAAGGGCAGTACTGAGGGAGCGCAGCACTCTCGGAGGGGCCGTACTGAGGGAGCGCTGCACTGTCAGAGGGGCAGTACTGAGGGAGCGCTGCACTTTCGGAGGGGCAGTACTGAGGGAGAGCTACACTGTCGGAGGGGCAGTACTGAGGGAGTGCTCCACTGTCGGAGGGGCAGTATTGAGGGAGCTCGGCAATGTCGGAGGGGCAGAACTGAGGGAGCGCCGCACTGTCATAGGGTCAGTACTGAGGGAGCGCTGCACTGTCGGAGGTGCTGTACTGAGCAAGCGCCGCACTGTCACAGGGTTAGTACTGAGGGAGTGCTGCACTCTCGGAGGGGCAGTACTGAGGGAGTTCTGCCTGTCGGAAGGGCAGTACTGAGGGAGCGCGGCACTCTCGGAGTGGCAGTACTGAGGGAACACCGCACTGTCTGAGGATCAGTACTGAGGGAGCGCCACAATGTCAGTGTGTCAGTACTGATGAGCGCTGCACTGTCGGAGGGGCAGTACTAAGGGAGCCCTGCCCTGTTGGAGGGGCAGCACTGAGGAAAGGCTGCAGTGTCGGAGCGGCTGAGTGAACGCCGCAATGTCGGAGGGGCAGTACTGACGGAGCGCTGCACTGTCGGAGGTGCTGTACTGAGGGAGCGCTGCACTCTCGGAGGGGCAGTACTGAGGGAGCGCTGCACTGTCAGAGGGGCAGTACTGAGGGAACGCTGCACTGTGGGAAGGGCAGTACTGAGGGAGCGCAGCACTCTCGGAGGGGCCGTACTGAGGGAGCGCTGCACTGTCAGAGGGATAGTACTGAGGGAGTGCTGCACTTTCGGAGGGGCAGTACTGAGGGAGAGCTACACTGTCGGAGGGGCAGTACTGAGGGAGTGCTGCACTGTCGGAGGGGCAGTATTGAGGGAGCTCGGCAATGTCGGAGGGGCAGAAGTGAGGGAGCGCCGCACTGTCATAGGGTCAGTATGGAGGGAGTGCTGCACTGTCAGAGGAGCAGTACTGAGGGAGCGCTGCACTGTCGGAGGTGCTGTACTGAGCAAGCGCCGCACTGTCACAGGGTTAGTACTGAGGGAGTGCTGAACTGTCGGAGGGGCAGTACTGAGGGAATGCTGTACTGTCAGAGGGGCAGTACTGAGGGAACGCTGCACTGTGGGAAGGGCAGTACTGAGGGAACGCTGCACTGTGGGAAGGGCAGTGCTGAGGGAGCACAGCACTCTCGGGGCCGTACTGAGGGAGCGCTGCACTGTCAGAGGGTCAGTACTGAGGGAGAGCTGCACTGTCGGAGGAGCAGTACTGAGGGAACGCCGCACTGTTGGAGGGGCAGAACTGAGGGAGAGCTGCACTGTCGGAGGGGCACTACTGAGGGAGCGCCGCACTGTATTAGGGGCAGTACTGAGGGAGCCCTGCACTACCGCAGGGACAATACTGAGGGAGCCCGGCCCTGTTAGAGGGAAGGCTGCAGTGTCGGAGCGGCTGAGTGAACGCCGTAATGTCGGAGGGGCAGTACTGACGGAGCGCTGCACTGTCGGAGGTGCTGTACTGAGGGAGCGCTGCACTGTCGGAGGTGCTGTACTGTCAGAGGGTCAGTTTGGAGGGAGTACTGCACTGTCGGAAGGGCAGCACTGAGGGAGTGCTGCACTGTCAGAGGAGCAGTACTGAGGGAGCGCTGCACTGTCGGAGAGGCAGTACTGAGGGAGCGCTGCACTGTCGGATGTGTAGTACTGAGGGAGCACTGCACTGTCAGAGGGGCTGTACTGAGGGAGCGCCGCACTGTCACAGGGTTAGTACTGAGGGAGCGCTGCACTCTCGGAGGGGCAGTACTGACGGAGTTCTGCCTGTCGGAAGGGCAGTACTGAGGGAGCGCGGCACTCTCGGAGTGGCAGTACTGAGGGAACACCGCACTGTCTGAGGATCAGTACTGAGGGAGCGCCACAATGTCAGTGGGTCAGTACTGATGAGCGCTGCACTGTCGGAGGGGCAGTACTGAGGGAGCCCTGCCCTGTTGGAGGGGCAGCACTGAGGAAAGGCTGCAGTGTCGGAGCGGCTGAGTGAACGCCGTAATGTCGGAGGGGCAGTACTGACGGAGCGCTGCACTGTCGGAGGTGCTGTACTGAGGGAGCGCTGCACTGTCGGAGGTGCTGTACTGAGGGAGCCCTGCACTGTCGGAGGTGCTGTACTGAGGGAGCGCTGCACTGTCGGAGGGGCAGTACTGACGGAGTTCTGCACTGTCGGAGGGGCAGTACTGAGGGAGCCCTGCACTGTCGGAGGTGCTGTACTGAGGGAGCGCTGCACTGTCGGAGGGGCAGTACTGACGGAGTTCTGCACTGTCGGAGGGGCAGTACTGAGGGAGCGCTGCACTCTCGGAGGCGCAGTACTGAGGGAACACCGCACTGTCTGAGGGTCAGTACTGAGGGAGCGCCACACTGTCAGTGGGTCAGTACTGAGGGAGCGCTGCACTGTTGGTGTTGCAGTATTGAGAGAGCGCTGCACAGTCAGAGGGGCAGTACTGAGGGAGCGCTGCAATCTCGGAGGGGCAGTACTGAGGGAGCGCTGCACTGTCGGCGGGGCAGAACTGAGGGAGCGCCACACTGTCAGTGGGTCAGTACTGAGGGAGCGCCACACTGTCAGTGGGTCAGTACTGACAGAGCGCTGCACTGTTGGTGTTGCAGTACTGAGGGAGTGCTGCACAGTCAGAGGGGCAGTACTAAGGGAGCGCTGCAATCTCGGAGGGGCAGTACTGAGAGAGCGCTACACTCTCGGAGGGGCAGTCCTGAGGGAGCGCTGCACTGTCGGCGGGGCAGAACTGAGGGAGCGCTGCACAGTCAGAGGGACTTTACTGAGGGAGCGCGGCACTGCCTTAGGGACAGTACTGAGTGAACGCCGCACTGTCGGAGGGGCAGTACTGAGGAAGTGCTGCACTGTCGGAGGGGCCGTACTGAGGGAGCGCTGCACTGACGGAGGGGCAGTACTGAGGGAGCGCTGCACTCTCGGAGGGACAGTACTGTGGGAGTGCCTCAATGTCAGAGGAGCAGTAATGAGTGAGCGCTGCACTGTCGGAGGGGCTGTACTGAGGGAGCGTCGCAGTGTCGGAGGGTCAGTACTGAGGGAGTGCTGAACTGTCGGAGGGGCAGTACTGAGGGAATGCTGTACTGTCAGAGGGGCAGTACTGAGGGAACGCTGCACTGTGGGAAGGGCAGTACTGAGGGAGCGCAGCACTCTCGGGGCCGTACTGAGGGAGCGCTGCACTGTCAGAGGGTCAGTACTGAGGGAGAGCTGCACTGTCGGAGGAGCAGTACTGAGGGAACGCCGCACTGTTGGAGGGGCAGAACTGAGGGAGAGCTGCACTGTCGGAGGGGCACTACTGAGGGAGCGCCGCACTGTATTAGGGGCAGTACTGAGGGAGCCCTGCACTACCGCAGGGACAATACTGAGGGAGCCCAACCCTGTTAGAGGGGCAGCACTGAGGGAACGCTGCAGTGTCGGAGGGGCAGTACTGAAGGAGTGCTGCACTGTCGGAGGGGCAGTACTGAAGGAGTGCTGCACTGTCAGAGGGGCAGTAATGAGGGAGCTCAGCAATGTCGGAGGGGCAGAACTGAGGGAGCGCCGCACTGTCAGAGGGTCAGTTTGGAGGGAGTACTGCACTGTCGGAAGGGCAGCACTGAGGGAGTGCTGCACTGTCAGAGGAGCAGTACTGAGGGAGCGCTGCACTGTCGGAGAGGCAGTACTGAGGGAGCGCTGCACTGTCGGATGTGTAGTGCTGAGGGAGCACTGCACTGTCACAGGGTTAGTACCGAGGGAGTTCTGCACTGTCAGAGGGGCAGTACTGAGGGAGCGCAGCACTCTCGGAGGGGCAGTACTGATGGAGCGCTGCATTGTCTGAGGGTCAGTACTGAGGGAGCGCCACACTGTCAGTGGGTCAGTACTGAGGGAGCGCTGCACTGTCGGTGTTGCAATACTGAGGGAGCGCTGCACAGTCAGAGGGGCAGTACTGAGGGAGCGCTGCACTGTTGGAGGGGCAGAACTGAGGGAGAGCTGCAGAGTCAGAGGGGTTTTACTGAGGGAGCGCCACACTGCCTTAGGGGCAGTACTGAGGGAGCGCTGCACTGATGCAGGGGCAGTACTGAGGGAGCGCTGCACTCTCTGAGGGGCAGTACTGAGGGAGCGCTGCACTGTCAGAGGGGCAGAACTGAGGGAGAGTTGCACAGTCGGAGGGGCTTTACTGAAGGAACGCCACACTGCCTTAGGGGCAGTACTGAGTGAACGCCGCTCTGTCGGAGGGGCAGTACTGAGGGAGCACCGCACTGTCACAGGGTTAGTACTGAGGGTGTGCTGCACTGTTGGAGGGGCAGTACTGAGGGAGTTCTGCACTGTCGGAGGGGCAGTAATGAGGGAGTGCTGCACTGTCGGAGGGGCAGTACTGTGGGTGAACCGCAATGTCAGAGGAGCAGTACTGAGGGAGTGCGGCAATGTCGGAGGGACAGTACTGAGGGAGCGCCGCAGTGTCGGAGGGGCAGTTCTGAGGGAGTGCTGAACTGTCGGAGTGGCAGTAGTGAGGGAATGCTGTACTGTCAGAGGGGCCGTACTGAGGGAATGCTGCACTGTCAGAAGGGCCGTACTGAGGGCACGCTGCACTGTGGGAAGGGCAGTACTGAGGGAGCGCAGCACTCTCGGAGGGGCCGTTCTGAGGGAGCGCTGCACTGTCAGAGGGGCAGTACTGAGGGAGCGCTGCACTGTCGGAGGGGCAGTACTGAAGGAGTGCTGCACTGTCGGAGGGGCAGTAATGAGGGAGCTCGGCAATGTCGGAGGGGCAGAACTGAGGGAGCGCCGCACTGTCAGAGGGTCAGTACGGAGGGAGTACTGCACTGTCGGAGGGGCAGTACTGACGGAGTTCTGCACTGTCGGAGGGGCAGTACTGACGGAGTTCTGCACTGTCGGAGGGGTAGTACTGAGGGTGCGCCGCAGCGCTAGAGGAGCAGCAATTAGGGAGCACTGCACTGTCGGAGGGGCTGTACTGAGGGAGCGCTGCACTGTCGGAGGGGCTGTACTGAGGGAGCGCTGCAGTGTCGGAGGGTCAGTACTGAGGGAACACTGCACTGTCGGAGGGGCAGTACTGAGGGGGTGCTGCACTGTCAGAGGGGCAGTACTGAGGAAGTGCTGCACTGTCGGAGGGGCAGTACTGAGGGAGCGCTGCACTGTCGGAGGGGCAGAACTGAGGGAGAGCTGCACTGTCGGAGGGGCAGTACTGAGGGAGCCCTGCACTGCCTTAGGGGCAGTACTTAGGGAGCCCTGCACTGCCCTAGGGGCAATACTGAGGCAGCGCTGCCCTGTTGGAGGGGCAGCACTGAGGGAGCGCTGCAGTGTCGGAGCGGCAGTACTGAGTGAACGCCGCACTGTCAGAGGAGCAGTACTGAGGGAGTGCTGCACTGTCGGAGGGGCTGTACTGAGGGAGCACCGCACTGTCACAGGGTTAGTACTGAGGGAGTGCTGCACTGTCGGAGGGGCAGTACTGAGGGAGTTCTGCACTGTCGGAGGGGCAGTACTGAGGGTGCGCCGCACTGTCAGAGGAGCAGTAATGAGGGAGCGCTGCACTGTCGGAGGGGCAGTACTGAGGGAGAGCTGCACTGCCATAGGGGCAATACTGAGGGAGCGCCGCACTGTCAGAGGGGCCATACTAAGGGAGCGCTGCACTGTAGGAGGGTCAGTCCTGAGGGAGTGCAGCACTGTTGGTGGGGCAGTACCGAGGGAGCACTGCACTGTCGGAGGGGCAGTACTGAGGGAGCGCTGCACTGTCGGATGGGCAACACTGAGGAAACTCTGCACTGTCAGAGGGGCAGTACTGAGGTAGTTTGGCACTGTCGGAGGGGCCGTACTGAGGGAGCGCTGGGGTTTATTTATAGCTGGGCGATAGTGTCTGTGGACTCTGACGTCTGCTCGAAGCCGAATGCTGAGTGGGCGGGCTGGTGCATGCTGGGACCTGTGGGTGCTAAACAGGAGCCTGAGGTGGCGTCTCAGTATCGGCCACTGAATCTCTCTCTCTCACTCTCTGTCTCTCTCCCTCTCTGTCTCTATCTCTCACTCCCTCTCTGTCTCTCTCTCTCTCTGTCTGTCTGTCTCTGTCTCTCTCTCTCTCTGTCTGTCTCTCTCTTTCTGTCTCTCTCTCTCTCTGTCTATCCCTCTCTCTCTCTCTCACTCTGTCTCTCTCTCTGTCTCTCTCTCTCTGTCTCTGTCTCTCTCTCTCTCTCTGTCTCTCTCCCTCAGTGTCTCTCTCTCTCTCTCTGTCTCTCTCTCTCTGTCTCTCTCCCTCAGTGTCTCTCTCTCTCTCTCTCTGTCTCTCTCTCTGTCTCTCTCCCTCAGTCTCCCTCTCTCTCTCTCTCTGTCTCTCTCCCTCAGTCTCTCTCTTTCTCTCTCTCTCCCTCTGTCTCTCTCTCTCTTTCTCTCTGTCTCTCTCTCTCTTTCTCTCTCTCTGTCTCTGTCTCTCTCTGTCTGTCTGTCTCTCTCTGTCTCTCTCCCTGTCACTCTCTCTCTCTCTCTCTCTGTCTCTCTCTGTCTCTCTCTCTCTCTCACTGTCTCTCTGTCTGTCTCTCTCACTCTGTCTTTCTCTCTCTCACTCACTCTCTCTCCCCCTATCTGTCACTCTCTCTCTGTTTCTCTCTCTCACTCTGTCTCTCTCTCTCTCACTCACTCTCTCTCCCCCTATCTGTCTCTCTCTCTCACTCTGTCTCTCTCTCTCTCACTCACTCTCTCTCCCCCTATCTCTCTCTCTCTCTCTCTGTCTCTCTCTCTCACTCTGTCTCTCTCTCTCTCTCTCTGTCTCACTGTCTCTCTCTCTCTCTCTTTCTGTATCTCTCTATCACTGTGTCTTTCTCTCTCCCTGTCTGTCTCTGTCACTCTGTCCCTCTCTCTCACGCTGTCTCTGTCTCTCTCTCACTCTCTCTCACACGCTATCACTCTCTCTCTCTCTCTGTCTCTGTCTCTCTTCTCTCTGTCTCTCTCTCACTCTCTCTTTCTCCCTGTCTGTCTCTGTCTCTCTCCCTCTGTCTCTCTCTCACTCTCTCTCTCCCTGTCTGTATCTGTCTCTCTCTCACTCTCTCTCACACGCTGTCTCTGTCTCTCTCTCACTCTGTCTCTCTCACTCTCACTCTCTCTTCCCCTGTCTGTCTCTGTCTCTCCCTGTCTCTCTCTCCCTCTGTCTCTCTCTCACTCTCTCTCTCTCCCTGTCTGTCTCTGTCTCTGTCTGTCTCTGTCTCTCTCTCACTCTCTCTCCCTGTAAAGATGAGCTATTGAACTGTGGAACCATCGCAAAAACAGGAACATCCTCAGACCTTGCGGCCCACTGACTGACTGACTACTGATAAGATGACGAGAAAACAACTACTGACCATTGCTCACATAGTTTTGGACACGTCTGCAGTGGGAGGGTGGCCAGGTGTTGGGTATATAAGGTGCTGTTTGAAGACACTCGGGGCTGCAGTTTGCAAATTGATATAGACAGGCTAAGTGAGTGGGCCAAAATTTGGCAGATGAAGTATAATGTGGGAAAATGTGAGGTTATCCATTTTGGAAGGAAGAATGAAAAAGCAAATTATTATCTAAGTGGAGAGAGACGGTGGGCAGCACGGTGGCATAGTGGTTAGCACTGTTGCCTCACAGCGCCAGAGACCGGGGTTCGAATCCGGCCTCGGGCGACTGTCTGTGTGGAGTTTGCACATTCTCCCCGTGTTTGCGTGGGTTTTCTCCGGGTGCTCCGGTTTCCTCCCATAGTCCAAAGATGTGCGGGTTAGGTTGATTGGCTATGATAAATTGACCCTTAGTGTTAGGGGATTAAATACGTGGGGCTACGGGGATAGGGTGGGATGTGTGTCGGTGCAGGCTCGATGGGCCGAAATGGCCTCTATCTGCACTGTGGGGTTTCTGTGATTTCTGTGTGAGACTACAGAATGCTGCGGTACAGAGGGATCTGGGGGTCCCAGTACATGAAACACAAAGTTAGCATGCAGGTACAGCAAGTAATTAGGAAGGCGAATGGAACATTGGCCTTTATTGCAAAGGGGGATGGAGTATAGGAGTAGGGAAGTTTTGATGCAACTGCAAGTGAGAGCACACCTGGAGTATTGCGTACAGTTTTAGTCTCCTTATTTAAGGAGGGACATACTTGCATTGGAGGCAGTTCAGAGAAGGTTCACGAGGTTGATTCCTGGGATGAAGGGGTTGACGTATGATGAAAGGTTGAGCAGGTTGGGCCTATACTCATTGGAGTTTAGAAGAATGAGAGGTGATCTTATTGAAACATAAGATTCTGAGGGGGATTGACAGGGTAGATGCAGAGAGGTTGTTTCCCCTAGTGGGGGTATCTAGAACTAGGGGGCATAGTCTCAGAATAAGGGGGCACCCATTTAAGACGGAGATGAGGAGGAATTTCTTCCCTCAGAGGGTCGTGAATCTTTGGAATTCTCTGCCCCAGAGAGGTGTGGAGGCGGAGTCATTGAATATATTCAAGGCGGAGATTGACAGACATTTGAGCGACAGGGGAGTCGAGGGGTGTGGGGAGAGAGCGGGAAAGTGGTGTTGAGGCCACGATTGGATCAGCCATGATCGGATTGAATGGCGGAGCAGGCTCGAGGGGCCGATTGGCCGACTCCTGCTCCTATTTCTTATGTTCTTATGGTCAGCTACCAGTTCTCATTCCTGGGATGTGGGCGTCGCTGGCAAGGCCGGCATTTATTGCCCATCCCGAATTGCCCTTGAGAAGGTGGTGGTGAGCCACCTCCTTGAACCACTGCAGTCCGTGTGGTGAAGGTGCTCCCACGGTGCTGTTAGGGAGGGAGTTCCAGGATTTTGACCCAGCGACGATGAAGGATTGGCGATATACTCCCAAGTCAGGATGGTGTGTGACTTGGAGGGGAACTTGGAGGTGGTGGTGTTCCCATGCGCCTGCTGCCCTTGTCCTTCTAGGTGGAAGAGGTCGCGGGTTTGGGAGGTGCTGCTGAAGAAGCCTTGGCGAGTTGCTGCAGTGTATCTTGTAGATGGTACACACTGCAGCCACAGTACGCCGGTGGTGGAGGGAGTGAATGTTTAAGGTGGTGGACGGGGTGCTGATCAAGCGGGCTGCTTTGTCCTGGGTGGTGTCGAGCTTCTTGAGTGTTGTTGGAGCTGCACTCATCCAGGCAAGTGGAGAGTATTCCAGCAAACTCCTGACTTGTGCCGTGTAGATGGTGGACAGGTTTTGGGGAGTTAAAGGCGGGTGTCTGGGCATTGGCGAACTGACCACTCGCTGGTGTTAGTATGTATGTGGATTGGCTTATTATCGCTTGGTCTTAAAGTAAGGGAATAAACCTGTTTATGCTGAGATCCTATCTGGAGTATCATATACACCTCTTGCTGATTTTAAGGAGAGGAAGTTACTCTTGAACCCTGGGGTTTTGTGTTGTCTGTTCGACGGGTCTGGACTTTGGAAACAGTTGGGCGGGGGTAGGGGAGATAGCTGCATGTCTGACACCTCCCCCTGCCTCAGCCCGTCTCTGGGCTGAGAAGCAACGAGCTCCTGTCAGCAGGTGAAACCGTCACACAACCCCATTTCCTGCTCCCGCCTCAGTCAGTCGCTTGGGGTCAAGGTACTGGGCTGTCTGGAGGAGCGAGGCAGACGTCTGCATTCTCAGACAGCACGCCTGCCCATGCAGGAGCCTGCGAGGGCGGCGGGGTGAGAGGTCAGCGAGCGGGAGGTGACGGACTGACAGCAGCCCCAGGTTATAGCTCTGAATTGGTCCGCCTAGGAGAGAATCAACCCCGGATCACCTCAGTGTCGAATGGGCTGGAGAGGCTGAATTGCTTCCTCCTGTTCCTAATGTAACAGGCTCGAGGGGCTGAACGGCCTCCTCCTGTTCCTGTGTAACAGGCTCGAGGGGCTGAACAGCCTCCTCCTGTTCCTGTGCAACAGGCTCGAGGGGCTGAACGGCCTCCTCCTGTTCCTGTGTAACAGGCTCGAGGGGCTGAACGGCCTCCTCCTGTTCCTGTGTAACAGGCTCGAGGGGCTGAACGGCCTCCTCCTGTTCCTGTGTAACAGGCTCGAGGGGCTGAACGGCCTCCTCCTGTTCATGTGTAATGGACTCGAGGGGCTAAACGGCCTCCTCCTGTTCATGTGTCACAGGCTCGAGGGGCTGAACGGTCTCCTTCTGTTCCTGTGTAACGGGCTTGAGGAGCTGAACGGCCTCCTCCTGTTCCTGTGAAACAGGCTCGAGGGACTGAACGGCCTCCTGTGCCTGTGTAACCGGCTCGAGGGGCTGAACGGCCTCCTCCTGTTCATGTGTCACAGATTCGAGGGGCTGAAAGGCCTCCTCCTGTTCCTGTCTAACAGGCTCGAGGGGCTGAACGGCCTCCTTCTGTTCCTGTGTAACAGGCTCGAGGGGCTGAACGGCCTCCTTCTGTTCCTGTGTAACAGGCTCGAGGGACTGAACGGCCTCCTCCTGTTCCTGTGTAACAGGCTCGAGGGGTTGAATCGCCTCCTCCTGTTCCTGTGTAACAGGCTCGAGGGGCTGAATTGCCTCCTCCTGTTCCTGTGTAACAGGCTCGAGGGGCTGAACGGCCTCCTCCTGTTCCTGTGTAACAGGCTCGAGGGGCGGAATCGCCTCCTCCTGTTCCTGTGTAACAGGCTCGAGGGGCTGAACGGCCTCCTCCTGTTCCTGTGTAACAGGCTCGAGGAGCTGAATGGCGGAGCAGGCTCGAACCAAAATAGCCCGATGGAGATATGGTCAAAATTATTTGCCTCGGTTTAGCGAGAAGGTGTTGGAAGAGAATCGACAATTTAAAATAGAATTCTACCTAATGACTGCAGATGAGCTATTGTTGGATTAACCCTGTGTCAGCAGTGGCACAGTGGGTCTCAGTCTCTCTCGCTTCAGGGTCAGAAGGATGTGGGTTCGAGCCCCACACACACTCCAAAGACTCGCGCCCTATAATTCACACCGACACGCCACGGTTACCATACTGAGGGAGCGCCTCACTGTCGGACGGTGCATACTGAGGGAGCGCCGCACTGTCGGCGGGGCAGTACTGAGGGAGCGCCTCACTGTCGGTCGGTGCATACTGAGGGACTGCCGCAATGTCGGCGGGGCAGTAAAGAGGGAGTGCTGCACTGTCGGAGGGTCAGTACTGAGGGAGCGCCGCACTGTCGGAGGGGCAGTACTGAGGGAATGCTGCACTGTCGGAGGGGCAGTATTGAGGGAATGCTGCACTGTTGGAGGGTCAGTACTGAGGGAGCGCCGCACTGTCGGAGGGGCAGTACAGAGGGAATGCTGCACTGTCGGAAGGTCAGTACTGAGGGAGGGCCGCACTGTCGGAGGGTCAGTACTGAGGGAGCGCTGCACTGTCGGAGGGGCAGTACTAAGGGAATGCTGCACTGTCGGAGGGGCAGTACTGAGGGAGCGCTGCACTGTTGGAGGGTCAGTTCTGAGGGAATGCTGCACTGTCGGAGGGGCATTATTGAGGGAGCGCTGCACTGTCAGAGGGTCAGTTCTGAGGGAGAGCTACAACGTCGAAGGAGCAGTACTGAGGGAGTGCTGCACTGTCAGTGGGTCAGTACTGAGGGAGTGCTGCAATGTCAGTGGGGCAGTACTGAGGGAGTGCTGCAATGTCAGTGGGTCAGTACTGAGGGAGCGCTGCACTGTTGGAGGGGCAGTACTGTGGGACCGCTGCACTGTTGGAGGGGCAGTACTGAAGGAGCTCTGCAATTTCGGAGGGTCAGTATTAAGGAAGCACTGCACTGTTGGAGGGGCAGTACCGAGGGAGCGCTGCACTTTCGGAGGGTCAGTACTGAAGGAGCGTCGCTCTGTCGGAGGGGCAGTACTGAGGGAGCGCCGCACTGTCGGAGGGTTATGACTGAGGGAGCGCTGCACTGTCAGAGGGGCAGTACCGAGGGAATGCTGCACTGTCGGAGGGTCAGTACTGAGGGAGCGCTGCACTGTCGGAGGGGCAGTACTGAGGGAGTGCTGCTCTGTCTGAGGGGCAGCACTGAGGGAGCGCTGCACTGTTGGAGGGTCAGAACTGAGGGAGCGCCGCTCTGTCGGAGGGGCAGTACTGAGGGAGCGCTGCACTCTCAAAGGGGCAGTACTGAGGGAGCACTGCACTGTCGGAGGGTCAGTACTGAGGGAGCACTGCACTGTCGAAGGGTCAGTACTGAGGGAGCGCCACATTGTCGGAGGGGCTGTACTGAGGGAGCGCTGCACTGTCGAGGGGCAGTACTGAGGGAGCGCTACACTGTCGGAGGGGCAGTGCTGAGGGAGCCCTGTACTGTCGGAGGAGCAGTACTGAGGGAGCGCTGCACTGTCGAAGAGGCAGTACTGAGTGAATGCTGCACTGTCGGAGGGGCAGTAATGAGGGAGTGCTGCACTCTCGGAGGGTCAGTACTGAAGGAGCCCCGCTCTGTCAGAGGGGAAGTACTGAGGGTGCGCCGCACTGTCAGACGAGCAGTACTGAGGGAGCGCTGCAGTGTCGGAGGGTCAGTACTGAGGGTACGCTGCACTGTTGGAGGGGCAGTACTGACGGAGCGCCGCACTGTCGGAGGTGCAGTAGCGAGGGAGCGCCGCACTGTCGAAGGGGTAGTACTGAGGGAGAGCTGCACTGCCATAGGGGCAATACTGAGGGAGCGCCGCACTGTCAGAGGGGCCGTACTGAGGGAGCACTGCACTGTAGGAGGGGCAGTCCTGAGGGAGTGCAGCACTGTTGGCGGGGCAGTACCGAGGGAGCACTGCACTGTCGGAGTGGCAGTACTGAGGTAGCTTTGCACTGTCGGAGGGGCAATACTGAGGAAGCGCTGGAGTTTATTTATAGCTGGGCGATAGTGTCTGTGGACTCTGACGTCTGCTCGAAGCCGAATGCTGAGTGGGCGGGCTGGTGCATGCTGGGACCTGTGGGTGCTAAACAGGAGCCTGAGGTGGCGTCTCAGTATTGGCCACTGAATCTCTCTCTCTCTCTCTCTGTCTCTCTCCCTCTCTGTCTCTATCTCTCTCTCCCTCTCTGTCTCTCTCTCTCTCTCTCTGTCTGTCTCTGTCTCTCTCTCTCTGTCTGTCTCTCTGTGTGTCTCTCTGTCTCTGTCTCTGTCTCTCTCTCTCTGTCTCTCTCCCTCAGTGTCTTTCTCCCTCTGTCTCACTCTCTCTGTCTCTCTCCCTCAGTCTCTCTCTCTCTCTCTCTGTCTCTCTCCCTCAGTCTCTCTCTTTCTCTCTCTCTCCCTCTGTCTCTCTCTCTCTTTCGCTCTGTCTCTCTCTCTCTCTCTCTCTGTCTCTGTCTCTCTCTGTCTGTCTGTCTCTCTGTGTCTCTCTCCCTGTCACTCTCTCTCTCTCTCTTTCTGTCTCTCTCTGTCTCTCTCTCTCTCTCGCTGTCTCTCTGTCTGTCTCTCTCTTTCTCCCTGTCTGTCTCTGTCTCTCTCTCTCACTCTGTCTTTCTCTCTCTCACTCCCCCTCTCTCCCCCTATCTGTCTCTCTCTCTGTCTCTCTCTCTCACTCTGTCTCTCTCTCTCTCACTCACTCTCTCTCCCCTATCTGTCTCTCTCTCTCACTCTGTCTCTCTCTCTCTCACTCACTCTCTCTCCCCCTATCTGTCTCTCTCTCTCACTCTGTCTCTCTCTCTCTCACTCTCTCTCTCTCCCCCTATCTGTCTCTCTCTCTCTATCTCTCTCTCTCACTCTGTCTCTCTCTCTCTCTCTCTCTGTCTCACTATCTCTCTCTCTCTTTCTGTATCTCTCTATCACTGTCTCTTTCTCTCTCCCTGTCTGTCTCTCTCACTCTGTCCCTCTCTCTCACGCTGTCTCTGTCTCTCTCTCACTCTCACTCTCTCTTCCCCTGTCTGTCTCTGTCTCTCCCTGTCTCTCTCTCACTCTCTCTCTCTCTCTGTCTCTGTCTCTCTTCTCTCTGTCTCTCTCTCTCACTCTCTCTCTCCCTGTCTGTCTCTGTCTCTCTCTCACTCTCTCTCACACGCTGTCTCTGTCTCTCTCTCACTCTGTCTCTCTCACTCTCACTCTCTCTTCCCCTGTCTGTCTCTGTCTCTCCCTGTCTCTCTCTCTCTCTGTCTCTCTCTCTCTTTCGCTCTGTCTCTCTCCCTCTGTCTCTCTCTCACTCTCTCCCTCTCCCTGTCTGTCTCTGTCTCTCTCTCACTCTCTCTTCCGGTAAAGACGAGCTATTGAACTGTGGAACCATCGCAAAAACAGGAACATCCTCAGACCTTGCAGCCCACTGACTGACTGACTACTGATAAGGTGACGAGAAAACAACTACTGACCATTGCTCACATAGTTTTGGACACGTCTGCAGTGGGAGGGTGGCCAGGTGTTGGGTATATAAGGTGCTGTTTGAAGACACTCGGGGCTGCAGTTTGCAAATTGATATAGACAGGCTAAGTGAGTGGGCCAAAATTTGGCAGATGAAGTATAATGTGGGAAAATGAGAGATTATCGACTTTGGTAGGAAGAATGAAAAAGCAAATTATTATTTAAATGGAGAGAGACTACAGAATGCTGCGGTACAGAGGGATCTGGGGGTCCCAGTACATGAAAGACAAAGTTAGCATGTAGGTACAGCAAGTAATTAGGAAGGCGAATGGAACATTGGCCTTTATTGCAAAGGGGGATGGAGTATAGGAGTAGGGAAGTCTTGCTGCAACTGTACAGGGCGTTGGTGAGACCGCACCTGGAGTACTGCGCACAGTTTTGGTCTCCATATTTAAGGAAGGATATACTTGCATTGGAGGCAGTTCAGAAAAGGTTGATTCCGGAGATGAAGGGGTTGACGTAAGACGAAAGGTTGAGCAGGTTGGGCCTATACTCATAGGAGATTAGAAGAATGAGAAGTGATCTTATTGAAACATTTCGGGCTAAAAATTCACTTGGGGCGCCAAGCTCGCCTGGGCGCCGGAATTACCGCTGCGCGCGGAGCCACTTGCGCCAGCGGGATATTCAGTTTCTGCGCCCCAAATGGAAGCCGGCCGCTATACAAGGCTTCCCGCGCCCCGCTTGGGGCGCTGAAACTGAATATCGGCGCGCAAAGTGCCGCAGTGCCACCCGCTGCAGCATGGCACACTGCGGTACTGCAGGCCTTCCTCCCACTGTTAAGGGGGAGGTGCCTGCAACAGCACGATCCCCGCTCGCGAGTGCCGGCAAATGAGCCCGGCACCAAGGAGAAGTGCCGGGCTCTCGGGAAACAGCCGGCAATGCCGCGGGGGTGGGGGGGTGTAGGAGGCCGGTGACGGAGGTGCGGGCAGGCGGCCGCCGAAAAAGCGGCCGGCCGCACCTCCACCTTAACTTGCCCCACTACCGCCACAGGTTGGCCCCGTGTACCGGTCGCTATTTGCGTCTCGCGCGGAAGAGGCGGCCGGGACCTAATATGGCGTTCGGGGCGGTAGCGGGGCGTTGCGCACACCTATGACGTCATCGGTGGCGGCGCAGCGCTACAGGCTAACGCCGGCATTAGCGCCCCGCTAAATATCGCGGTGGTTGCGGCCAGTGGCGCTAAAGCCTCTGAGTGGCCTCTTTGGGCGCAAACTGGTGGCGCAAGCAACTGAATTTCTAGGCCATAAGATTCTGAGGGGGATTGACAGGGTAGATGCTGAGAGGATGTTTCCCCTAGTGGGGGTATCTAGAACTAGGGGGCATAGTTTCAGAATAAGGGGTTGCCCATTTAAGACGGAGATGAGGAGGAATTTCTTGTCTCAGAGGGTCGTGAATCTTTGGAATTCTCTGCCCCAGAGAGGTGTGGAGGCGGACGGTCAGTGGATATATTCAAGGCGGAGATTGACAGACATTTGAACTACAGGGGAGTCGAGGGGTTTGGGGAGAGAGCGGGAAAGTGGTGTTGAGGCCGAGATTGGATCAGCCATGATCGGATTGAATGGCGGAGCAGGCTCGAGGGGCCGATTGGCCGACTCCTGCTCCTGTTTCTTATGTTCTTATGGTCAGCTACCAGTTCTCATTCCTGGGATGTGGGCGTCGCTGGCAAGGCCGGCATTTATTGCCCATCCCGAATTGCCCTTGAGAAGGTGGTGGTGAGCCACCTCCTTGAACCACTGCAGTCCGTGTGGTGAAGGAGCTCCCACAGTGCTGTTAGGGAGGGAGTTCCAGGATTTTGACCCAGCGACGATGAAGGATTGATGATATACTTCCAAGTCAGGATGGTGTGTGACTTGGAGGGGAACTTGGAGGTGGTGGTGTTCCCATGCGCCTGCTGCCCTTGTCCTTCTAGGTGGAAGAGGTCGCGGGTTTGGGAGGTGTTGCCGAAGAAGCCTTGGTGAGTTGCTGCAGTGCATCTTGTAGATGGTACACACTGCAGCCACGGTACGCCGGTGGTGGAGGGAGGGAATGTTTAAGGTGGTGGACGGGGTGCTGATCAAGCGGGCTGCTTTGTCCTGGATGGTGTCGAGCTTCTTGAGTGTTGTTGGAGCTGCACTCATCCAGGCAAGTGGAGAGTATTCCATCGCACTCCTGACTTGTGCCTTGTAGATGGTGGACAGGTTTTGGGGAGTTAAAGGCGGGTGTCTGGGCATTGGCGAACTGACCACTCGCTGGTGTTAGTATGTATGTGGATTGGCTTATTATCGCTTGGTCTTAAAGTAAGGGAATAAACCTGTTTATGCTGAGATCCTATCTGGAGTATCATATACACCTCTTGCTGATTTTAAGGAGAGGAAGTTACTCTTGAACCCTGGGGTTTTGTGTTGTCTGTTCGACGGGTCTGGACTTTGGAAACAGTTGGGCGGGGGTAGGGGAGATAGCTGCATGTCTGACACCTCCCCCTGCCTCAGCCCATCTCTGGGCTGAGAAGCAACGAGCTCCTGTCAGCAGGTGAAACCGTCACACAACCCCATTTCCTGCTCCCGCCTCAGTCAGTCGCTTGGGGTCAAGGTACTGGGCTGTCTGGAGGAGCGAGGCAGACGTCTGCATTCTCAGACAGCACGCCTGCCCATGCAGGAGACTGCGAGGGCGGCGGGGTGAGAGGTCAGCGAGTGGGAGGTGACGGACTGACAGCAGCCCCAGGTTATAGCTCTGAATTGGTCCGCCTAGGAGAGAATCAACCCCGGATCACCTCAGTGTCGAATGGGCTGGAGAGGCTGAATTGCTTCCTCCTGTTCCTAATGTAACAGGCTCGAGGGGCTGAACGGCCTCCTCCTGTTCCTGTGTAACAGGCTCGAGAGGCTGAACAGCCTCCTCCTGTTCCTGTGCAACAGGCTCGAGGGGCTGAACGGCCTCCTCCTGTTCCTGTGTAACAGGCTCGAGGGGCTGAACGGCCTGCTCCTGTTCCTGTGTAACAGGCTCGAGGGGCTGAACGGCCTCCTCCTGTTCCTGTGCAACAGGCTCGAGGGGCTGAACGGCCTCCTCCTGTTCCTGTGTAACAGGCTCGAGGGGCTGAACGGCCTCCTCCTGTTCCTGTGTAACAGGCTCGAGGGGCTGAACGGCCTCCTCCTGTTCATGTGTAATGGACTCGAGGGGCTAAACGGCCTCCTCCTGTTCATGTGTCACAGGCTCGAGGGGCTGAACGGTCTCCTTCTGTTCCTGTGTAACGGGCTTGAGGAGCTGAACGGCCTCCTCCTGTTCCTGTGAAACAGGCTCGAGGGACTGAACGGCCTCCTGTGCCTGTGTAACCGGCTCGAGGGGCTGAACGGCCTCCTCCTGTTCATGTGTCACAGATTCGAGGGGCTGAACGGCCTCCTCCTGATCCTGTCTAACAGGCTCGAGGGGCTGAACGGCCTCCTTCTGTTCCTGTGTAACAGGCTCGAGGGGCTGAACGGCCTCCTCCTGTTCCTGTGTAACAGGCTCGAGGGGCTGAACGGCCTCCTCCTGTTCCTGTGTAACAGGCTCGAGGGGCGGAAGCGCCTCCTCCTGTTCCTGTGTAACAGGCTCGAGGGGCTGAATCGCCTCCTCCTGTTCCTGTGTAACAGGCTCGAGGGGCTGAACGGCCTCGTCCTGTTCCTGTGTAACAGGTTCGAGGGGCGAAATCTCCTCTTCCTGTTCCTGTGTAACAGGCTCGAGGGGCTGAACGGCAAATTAAAATAAAATCGACAATTTAAAATAGAATTCTACCGAATGACTGCAGATGAGCTATTGTTGGATTAACCCTGTGACAGCAGTGGCTCAGTGGGTCTCAGTCTCTCTCGCTTCAGGGTCAGAAGGATGTGGGTTCGAGCCCCACACACACTCCAAAGACTCGCGCCCGATAATTCACACCGACACGCCACGGTTACCATACTGAGGGAGCGCCTCACTGCCGGACGGGGCATACTGAGGGACTGCTGCAATGTCGGCGGGGCAGTAAAGAGGGAGTGCTGCACTGTCGGAGGGTCAGCACTGAGGGAGCGCCGCACTGTCAGAGGGTCAGTGCTGAGGGAGCTCCGCACTGCCGGATTGGCAGTACTGAGGGAATGCTGCACTGTCGGAGGGTCAGTACTGAGGGAATGCTGCACTGTCGGAGGGGCAGTATTGAGGGAATGCTGCACTGTTGGAGGGTCAGTACTGAGGGAGCGCTGCACTGTCAGAGGGGCAGTACAGAGGGAATGCTGCACTGTCGGAGGGGCAGTACAGAGGGAATGCTGCACTGTCGGAGGGGCAGTACTGAGGGAGCGCTGCACTGTCGGAGGGTCAGCACTGAGGGAGCGCTGCACTGTCGATGGGGCAGTACTGAGGGAATGCAGCACTGTCGGAGGGGCAGTATTGAGGGAGCGCTGCACTGTCAGAGGGTCAGTTCTGAGAGAGAGCTACAATGTCGAAGGGGCAGTACTGAGGGACTGCTGCACTGTCAGTGGGTCAGCACTGAGGGAGTGCTGCAATGTCAGTGGGGCAGTACTGAGGGAGTGCTGCAATGTCAGTGGGTCAGTACTGAGGGAGCGCTGCACTGTCGGAGGGGCAGTACTGAGGGACCGCTGCACTGTCGGAGGGTCAGTACTGAGGGACCGCTGCACTGTCGGAGGGTCAGTACTGAAGGAGCTCTGCAATTTCGGAGGGTCAGTATTAAGGCAGCACTGCACTGTTGGAGGGGCAGTACCGAGGGAGCGCCGCACTATCGGAGGGTCAGTACTGAAGGAGCGTCGCTCCGTCAGAGGGGCAGTACTGAGGGAGCGCCGCACTGTCGGAGGGGTATTACTGAGGTAGCGCTGCACTGTCGGAGGGGCAGTGCTGAGGGAGCAATGCACTGTCGGAGGGGCAGTACTGAGGGAGCGCTGCACTGTCGGAGGGGCAGTACTGAGTGAGCGCTGCACTGTCGGAGGGGCAGGACTGAGGGAGCACTGCACTGTCGGAGGGGCAATAACGAGCGAGCACTGCACTGTCGGAGGGGCAGTACTGAGGGAGCACTGCGCTGTCGGAGGGGCAGTACTGAGGGAGCACTGCACTGTCGGAGGAGCAATACTGATGGATCACTGCACTGTCGGAGGGGCGGAGGGGCAGTACTGAGGGAACGCTGCACTGTCGGAGGGGCTGTACTGAGGGAGCGCTTCACTGTCAGAGGGGCAGTACTGAGGGAGCGCTGCACTGTCGGAGGGGCTGTACTGAGGGAGCGCTTCACTGTCGGAGGGGCAGTACTGCGGGAGCGATGCACTGTCGGAGGGGCAGTACTGAGGGAGCACTGCACTGTCGGAGGGGCAGTACTGAGGGAGCGCTGCACTGTCGGAGGGGCAGTACTGAGGGAGCGCTGCACTGTCGGAGGGGCAGGACTGAGGGAGCACTGCACTGTCGGAGGGGCAATAACGAGCGAGCACTGCACTGTCGGAGGGGCAGTGCTGATGGAGCCCTGCACTGTCGGAGGGGCAGTGCTGAGGGAGCACTGCACTGTCGGAGGGGCAGTACAGCGGGAGCGCTGCACTGTCAGAGGGGCAATACTGACGGATCACTGCACTGTCGGAGGGGCGGAGGGGCAGTACTGAGGGAACGCTGCACTGTCGGAGGGGCTGTACTGAGGGAGCGCTTCACTGTCGGAGGGGCAGTACTGAGGGAGCGCTGCACTGTCGGAGGGGCTGTACTGAGGGAGCGCTTCACTGTCGGAGGGGCAGTACTGCGGGAGCGATGCACTGTCGGAGGGGCAGTACTGAGGGAGCACTGCACTGTCGGAGGGGCAGTACTGAGGGAGCGCTGCACTGTCGGAGGGGCAGTACTGAGGGAGCGTTAGGGTTTATTTATAGCTGGATGATGATATCTGTGGACTCTGACGTCTGCTCGAAGCCGAATACCGAGTGGGCGGTGCTGGTGCATGCTGGGACCTGTGGGTGCTAAACATGAGCCTGAGGTGGCATCTCAGTATCGGCCACTGAATCTCTCTCTCTGTCTCAGTCTCTCTCTCTGTCTGTCTCTCTCTGTCTCTCGCTCCCTTATCTCACTCTTTGTCTCGCTCGCTCTCTGACTGTCTGTCTCGCTTGCTCTCTGTCTCGCTCGCTCTCTGTCTTTCGCGCTTGCTCTCTGTCTGTCTCGCTCGCTCTCTGTCTCGCTCGCTCTCTGTCTGTCTCGCTCGCTCTCTGTCTGTCTCGCTCGCTCTCTGTCTGTCTCGCACTCTCGCTGTCTCTCTCTGTCTCTCACTCTCGCTGTCTCTCTTACATAGAAACATAGAAGATAGGAGCAGGAGTAGGCCATTCGGCCCTTCGAGCCTGCTTCGCCATTCAACGAGATCATGGCTGATCATCCAAACCCTAGCACCCGGTCCCTACACCGACAGCCATCCCACCCAAGCCCCGTAACCCCGCGTATTTAATCCCCCCTAAATCTAAGGGCCAATTTTTATCATGGCCAATCAACCTAACCCATACATCTTTGGACTGTGGGAGGAAACCGGAGCACCCGGAGAAAACCCACGCAAACACAGGGAGAATGTGCAAACTCCACACAGACAGTCACCCGAGGCCGGATTTGAACCCGGGTCCCTGGCGCTGTGAGGCAACAGTGCTAACCACTATGCCATCATGCTCTCTCTCTCTCTCTCTCTCTCTGTCTTTCTCTCTCTCTCTCTCTCTCTGTTTGTCTCTCCTTTCTCTCTCTACCTCTCTGTCTCTCTCACTGTCTGTCTCTCCCTGTCTCGCTCTCTGTCTCTCTCTCTGTCTCTCTCTCTGTCTCTCTCCCTGTCTCGCTCTCTGTGTCTCTCTCTGTCTCTCTCTCTGTCTCTCTCCCTGTCTTGCTCTCTGTCTCGCTCTCTGTCTCTCTCTCTGTCTCTCTCTCTGTCTCCCTCTCTGTCTCCCTCTCTGTCTCCCTCTCTGTCTCCACTCTCTCCCTCGCTCTCTCTGTTGCTCTCTCTCTCTGTGTCACTCTCACTGTCTCTGTGTCTCTCTTGCTGTCTCTGTGTCTCTCTCACTCTGTGTCTCTCTCACTCTGTCTCTCTCTGCCTCTCTCACTCTCTGTCTGTCTCTCTCTTACTGTCTGTCCGTTTCACTCTCTGTTTTTCTCTCTCCTCCCCCTGCCTCAGCCTTCTCTGGGCTGAGAAGCAACGATCTCCTGTCAGCAGGTGAAACCGTCACACAACCCCCTTTCCTGCTCCCGTCTCAGTCAGCCGCTTGGGGTCAAGGTACTGGGCTGTCTGGAGGAGCGAGACAGATGTCTGCATTCTCAGACAGAGCGCCTGCCCGTGCAGGAGCCTGCGAGGGCGGCGGGGTGAGAGGTCAGCGAGCACACTATGTTACAGCTTGCCATAAACAGAGGGACAACCAGTAAATATAAGAAAAGAGTATATATAAATTATATGAAAGTATATATTTATACACTCAGGGATATATCTGTTTATACACTGTATGGATAGATCTGTATTTTTGTGAACAAACATGAATGTTTTCTGATGCTTTGGCAACATAAGATGTAACTTGTCATGCCAATAAAGCGATTTGAATTGAATTGAATTGAATTGACTGACAGCAGCCCCAGGTTACATCGCTGAACTAGTCCGCCTAGGAGAGAATCACCCCCCCGGATCACTTCAGGGTCGAACGGGAGAGTCGACAAGGCTGTGAATTCCCCAACACCTGAGATTGACAGAGAGAGGGAGAGAGAGAGAGAGAGGATAGAGTGAGAGGGGAGGGAGGGAGAGAGGGGGGGAGAGAGAGAAAGGATAGAGTGAGAGGGGAGAGAGAGGATAGTGAGGAGAGAGAGAGGGAGAGAGAGAGAGGATAGTGAGAAGAGAGGGAGGGGGGGAGAGGGGGAGAGGGAGACAGAGGGAGGGAGGGTAAGAGAGTGGAGAGGAGAGAGAGAGGGAGAGGGAGAGGGGGAGAGGGGAGAGAGGCACAGGGGAGAGGGTCAGAATGAGTTAGAGTGGGAGAGAGGGAGAGAGAGACAAAGGGAGGGAGAGAGAGGGAGAGAGAGAGAGGGTGAGAGGGAGAGAGAGACAGAGGTAGGAGAGAGAGAGGGAGAGAGAGAGCACCAATAATCAGGGAAACAATTAAATATTCGGGAATAACCACTGCGATATCCCTTCCCTTCCATACAGGCATAACTGCAACAAGCAGAAAATATCAGGGCATAAGGGAGAATTTCTACCCAAAATGCCCAAAAATATGCCCGGAATTCAGAAATTTGAATGACGACCAAAAACTCCCATACCTACTAGGGGAAGAGAGAAATTGTGTAACACTAGCGGCACACTATGTTACAGCTTGCCATAAACAGAGGGACAACCACTAAATATAAGAAAAGAGTATATATAAATTATATGAAAGTATATTTATGCACTCAGGGATATATCTGTTTATACACTGTATGGATAGATCTGTATTTTTGTGAACAAACATGAATGTTTTCCAATGCTTTGGCAACATAAGATGTAACTTGTCATGCCAATAAAGCGATTTTAATTGAATTGAATTGAATTGAGAGGGTGAGTTGGAAGGAGGGAGGGGGGAAGAGAGGAATGCAGGGAGAAGGGGAGAGAGCGGGGCAGTGGGATTAGTTTGGGATTGATACAGGATTATGGGGAGAGAGCGGGGCAGTGGGATTAGTTTGGAGATTGATACAGGGATATGGGGAGAGAGCGGGGTAGCAGGATTAGTTTGGGATTGATATAGGGCTATGGGGAGAGAGTGGGGCAGTGGGATTAGTTTGGGGATTGATACAGGGCTATGGGGAGAGCGCAGGGCAGTGGGATTAGCTTGGGATTGGTACAGGGCTATGGGGAGAGAGTTGGGCAGTGGGATTAGTTTGGGGATTGATACAGGGCTATGGGGAGAGAGTGGGGCAGTGGGATTAGTTTGGGGATTGATACAGGGCTATGGGGAGAGAGCGGGGCAGCGGGATTAGTTTGGAGATTGATAAAGGGCTATGGGGAGAGAGCGGGGCAGTGGGATTAGTTTGGGGTTTGATACAGGGCTATGAGGAGAGAGCGGGGCAGTGGGATTAGTTTGGGGATTGATACAGGGCTATGGGGAGAGAGTGGGGCAGTGGGATTAGTTTGGGGATTGATACAGGGCTATGGGGAGAGAGCGGGGCAGTGGGATTAGTTTGGAGATTGATACAGGGCTATGGGGAGAGAGTGGGGCAGTGGGATTAATTTGGGATTGCTACAGGGCTATGGGGAGAGTGTGGGGCAGTGGGATTAGTTTGTGGATCGATATTGGGCTATAGGGAGAGAGTGGGGCAGTGGGATTAGTTTGGAGATTGATACAGGGCTATGGGGAGAGAGTGGGGCAGTGGGATTAGTTTGGGGATTGATACAGGGCTATGGGGAGAGAGCGGGGCTGTGGGATTAGTTTGGGGATTGATACAGGGCTATGGGGAGAGAGCGGGGCAGTGGGATTAGTTTGGAGATTGATACAGGGCTATGGGGAGAGGGCGGGGCAGTGGGATTAGTTGGGGATTGATGCAGGGCTATGGGGAGAGAGCGGGGCAGTGGGATTAGTTTGGGGATTGATACAGGGCTATGGGGAGAGAGCGGGGCAGTGGGATTAGTTTGGAGATTGATACAGGGCTATGGGGAGAGGGCGGGGCAGTGGGATTAGTTTGGAGATTGATACAGGGCTATGGGGAGAGGGCGGGGCAGTGGGATTAGTTGAGGATTGATGCAGCGAAGGGCATAGACACAATGATGATGAGACGTTCCCATCTTTAATCTTGGAATTTCCCTGAAGGGTTTCGGCCTGAGTGTACAGGATGCGAAGATGCCAGTTGAAACCTTGTGGCGGAGGCTACGAGTCATCATCATTGCCATGGCATGCTTAGTATTATTTATTTTTGAGTTGGTGCTGAATGTTTATGTAACCCTTCACACTCTTTCATTCTCCGTTCTTTCTCTCCCTGTACTTGTTTTTAATAGAGGTCTCGGCCCTCTCTCACAACACTTTTTCTGAACCGTCACAGCTAAGCCCTGGCCGAGTAAGTTGCACTCTCTCTCACCTCAGAAGGTCGTGGGTTCGAGCCCCACACACATACCAGAGACTCAAGCCCCCATAATCTAAGCCAACTTTCCCCCCGGTTGCCAGTACTGAGGGAGCACTGCACTGTCGGAGGGGTAGTACTGAGGGAGCGCTGCACTGTCGGAGGGGCAGTACTGAGGGAGCACTGCACTGACTGAGGGGCAGTACTGAGAGAGTGCTGCACTGTCGGAGGGTCAGTACTGAGGGAGTGCTGCACTGTCGGAGGGTCAGTACTGAGGGAGCGCTGCACTGTCGGAGGGGCAGTACTGAGGGAGCACTGCACTGTCGGACGGGCAGTACTGAGGGAGTGCTGCACTGTCGGAGTGGCAGTACTGAGGGAACGCTGCACTGTCAGAGGGGCAGTACTGAGGGAGTGCTGCACTGTCTGGGGGGCAGTACTGAGGGAGCGCCGCACTGTGGGAGGGACAGTACTGAGGGAGCGCTGCAATGTCGGAGGGGCAGTTCTGAGGGAGCACTGCACTGTTGGAGGGGCAGTACTGAGGGAGCACCGCACTGTGGGAGGGACAGTACTGAGGGAGCGCTGCACTGTCGGAGGGGCAGTACTGAGGGAGCGTTGCACTGTCGGAGGGTCAGTACTGAGGAAGTGCTGCACTGTCGGAGGGGCAGTACTGAGGGAGCGCTGCACTGTCGGAGGGGCAGTACTGAGGGAGTGCTGCACTGTCGGAGGGTCAGTACTGAGGAAGTGCTGCACTGTCGGAGGGTCAGTACTGAGGGAGTGCTGCACTGTCGGAGGGGCAGTACTGAGGAAGTGCTGCACTGTCGGAGGGGCAGTACTGAGTGAGCCGTCTTTAGGATGTGACGCTAAACCAAGGGCCCCGATTACCGTCTCAGATGGGTTGTAAACCATCCCATGGCCACTATTGGAAGAAGAGCAGGGGGGAGTTCTCCCCGGTGTTAACCAACATCACTAAAAAGCAGATTATCTGGTCATTATCTCATCGCTGTTCAAAACTACGCCCCCTTATTGCGGATTCTCCCCACCAGACAAATGTTTTCTCTCTATACAGCCTATCGAATCCTTTAATCATATTAAGCACCTTGATTAGGTCACCCCTTAACCTTCAATACTCAACAGAATCCAAGCCTTGTCTGTGGAACCTGTCCTCGTTATTTAACCCTTTTAGCCCCGGTAATATTCGGGTGAATCTGGGCTGCGCCTTCACTAAGGCCAAGATATCCTTCCTGAGGGTTTATTGCTGAGATTAGCAATTAGGAATGCAAATGGTATGTTGGCCTATACTGCAAGGGATTTGGAGTACGAGAGTTAGGAAGTCTTGCTACAGTTATATAAGGCGTTGGTGAGGCCACACCTGGAGTAGAATCATAGAATCGCACAATCATAGACTCATATAGGGGGAGAAATTCGGCATCGCCCCATTTGGGGCGCGATTATCGGCCGGGCGCAAAGTTTAGCGCCTGGTGCAAATTATCGCCTCCAACTGCAAACTTGTCTTTTATCGCCCCTGGAGTTGATTGGAGCGCTAAATCAGGCGCTACACACCTGTCTTAAGGCGCTAGCGCCGAGGAGCGAGGGGCTACCTCACAGCGCTGGCGAAGCTCATGTGATGTCAGTCAGCAATGGAACACAGACACTCTGGCACCGGCCAGTTCTTAAAGGGGAGGGTCGATCTTGCTCTCCATCCACATCCTGCTCATTGCAGCCTTGAATCTCGGCCTGGAGAGACCTGTACATCAAATCTGCTGGAAAGAACAATGGAGAGGCCCAGGGAAAGAGCTCAGAGTGCAGCCCCACAGTCTCTTCTAAATCGATGCAAGGAAGGTCAAATCAAAATGAACCTGCAAAGTGCTGCTCAGTACCCAAAACTCTTCACACAGCGTTGAATATCTCTTGCAGTCTCTCTCTCTCTCTCTCTCTCTCTCAGAATGCGTGGTGAAAAAATGTCGCCAACAAAAAAAGGCAGGAAGCGGTCGCCTTTAAATAGCGCTCCCCCAGTCCCTTCCTGACTGCAATATGCTCCCCTCAACCTGTCATTGCTAGCGGCAGGCAGTAAGGCAGGGGGCGCCACTCAATATCCAGTCTGGGGCGCAACCGGGGCATTGCGCACTCGACTGATGTCACGATCTGCCGGTGCAGGAGATCATGGCGGTAGTGTTTGGCGCCACCGCAAAATGTCTAGTTAATTTCGTGAGCGGCGCAAACGTCGCCACGCCCGGGCGCGAGTTGATTTGCGCCACATTAGCACCCTCTTAAGGCGCTAACAGGAGGGGCAAAACAACTGAATTTTTCCCCCATAGAATCATAGAACGGTTTCAGCACAGAAGGATGCCATTACTGTTTCTAAAAGCTTCCCCACTACCGAGGTTAAACTGACTGGCCTGTAGTTGCTGGGTTTATAGAACAATGGTGTAACATTTGTAATTCTCCGGTCCTCTGGCACCACCCCCGCATCAGTGTACAGTTCTGGTCTCCTTATCTAAGGAAGGATATACTTGCCTTGGAGGCGGTGCAACGAAGGTTCACTAGATTGATTCCTGGGATGAGAGGGCTGTCCTATGAGGAGAGATTGTGTAGAATGGGCCTGTACTCTCTGGAGTTTAGAAGAATGAGAGGTGATCTCATTGAAACATACAAGATGCTGAAGGGGATTGACAGGGTAGATGCTGAGAGGTTGTTTCCCCTGGCTGGAGTGTCTAGAACTAGGGGGCATCGTCTCAGGATAATGGGTTGGTCATTCAGGAATGAATTGAGGGGGAATTTCTTCACTCAGAGGGTTGTGAATCTTTGGAATTCTCTGCCCCAGAGGGCTGTGAATGCTGAATCATGGAGTATATTCAAGGCAGAGATCGATAGATTTTTGGATTCTAGGGGAATCGAGGGATATGGAGATCGGGTGGGAAAGTGGAGTTGAGGTCGATGATCAGCCATGATCTTATTGAATGGCGAGCAGGCTCGAGGGGCCGCATGGCCTACTCCTGCTCCTATTTCTCATGAGAGACACCAGTCAGTGTACAGATACCTCCCTGGAAGAGAGGGATTAAGAGACACCAGTCATTGTACAGATATCTCCGTGAGAGAGAGGGGACTGAGAGACACCAGTCAGTGTACAGATATCGCCCGAAGGGAGAGGGACTGAGAGACACCAGTCAGTGTACAGATATCACCATGAGAGAGAGGGATTAAGAGACACCAGTCATTGTACAGATATCTCCCTGAGAGAGAAGGAACTGAGAGACACCAGCAAGTGTACAGATAACTCCCTGAGAGAGAGGGATTAAGAGACACCAGTCATTGTACAGATAACTCCCTGAGAGAGAGGGATTAAGAGACACCAGTCATTGTACAGATATCTCCCTGAGAGAGAGGGGACTGAGAGACACCAGTAAGTGTACAGATATCCCCCTGAGAGAGAGAGGGGACTGAGAGACACCAGTAAGTGTACAGATATCTCCCTGAGAGAGAGAGGGGACTGAGAGACACCAATAAGTGTACAGATATTTCCCTGAGAGAGAGAGGGGACTGAGGGACACCAGTCAGTGTACAGATACCTCCCTGAGAGAGAAGGAACTGAGAGAAAGCAGTCATTGTACAGATATCTCCCTGAGAGAGAGGGGACTGAGAGACACCAGTCAGTGTACAGATATCTCCCTGAGAGGGAGGGACTGAGAGACACCAGTCAGTGTACAGATATCTCCTTGAGAGAGAAGGGACTGAGAAACACCAGTCAGTGTACAGACATCTCCCTGAGGGAGAGGGGCTGAGAGACACCAGTCAGTGTACAGATATCTCCCTGAGAGAGAGGGACTGAGAGATACCAGTCAGTGTATAGATATCACCCTGAGGGAGAGTGGACTGAGAGACACCAGTCAGTGTACAGATATCTCCCTGAGAGAGAGGGACTGAGAGACACCAGTCAGTGTACAGATATCTCCCTGAGGGAGAGTGGACTGAGACACCAGTCAATGTACAGATATCTCCCTGAGAGAGAAGGAACTGAGAGACACCATTCAGTGTACAGATATCTCCCTGAGAGAGAGGGGACTGAGAGACACCAGTCAGTATACAGATATGTCCCTGAGAGAGAGGGGACTGAGAGACACCAGTCAGTGTACAGATATCTCCCTGAGGAAGAGGGACTGAGAGACACCAGTCAGTGTACAGATATCTCCCTGAGGGAGAGGGACTGAGGGACACCAGTCAGTGTACAGATATCTCCCTGAGAGAGAGGGATTAAGAGACACCAGTCATTGTACAGATATCTCCCTGAGAGAGAGGGGACTGAGAGACACCAGTAAGTGTACAGATATCTCCCTGAGAGAGAGAGGGGACTGAGAGACACCAGTAAGTGTACAGATATTTCCCTGAGAGAGAGAGGGGACTGAGGGACACCAGTCACTGTACAGATACCTCCCTGAGAGAGAAGGAACTGAGAGACAGCAGTCATTTTACAGATATCTCCCTGAGAGAGAGGGGACTGAGAGACACCAGTCAGTGTACAGATATCTCCCTGAGAGAGAGGGACTGAGAGACACCAGTCAGTGTACAGATATCTCCCTGAGAGAGAAGGGACTGAGAAACACCAGTCAGTGTACAGACATCTCCCTGAGGGAGAGGGGCTGAGAGACACCAGTCAGTGTACAGATATCTCCCTGAGAGAGAGGGACTGAGAGATACCAGTCAGTGTATAGATATCACCCTGAGGGAGAGTGGACTGAGAGACACCAGTCAGTGTACAGATATCTCCCTGAGAGAGAGGGACTGAGAGACACCAGTCAGTGTACAGATATCTCCCTGAGGGAGAGTGGACTGAGACACCAGTCAGTGTACAGATATCTCCCTGAGAGAGAAGGAACTGAGACACCATTCAATGTACAGATATCTCCCTGAGGAAGAGGGACTGAGAGACACCAGTCAGTGTACAGATAACTCCCTGAGAGAGAGAGGGGACTGAGAGACACCAGTAAGTGTACAGATATTTCCCTGAGAGAGAGAGGGGACTGAGGGACACCAGTCACTGTACAGGTACCTCCCTGAGAGAGAAGGAACTGAGAGACAGCAGTCATTTTACAGATATCTCCCTGAGAGAGAGGGGACTGAGAGACACCAGTCAGTGTACAGATATCTCCCTGAGAGAGAGGGACTGAGAGACACCAGTCAGTGTATAGATATCTCTCTGAAGGGAGAGTGGACTGAGAGACACCAGTCAGTGTACAGATATCTCCCTGAGAGAGAGGGACTGAGAGATACCAGTCAGTGTATAGATATCTCCCTGAGGGCGAGTGGACTGAGAGACACCAGTCAGTGTACAGATATCTCCCTGAGAGAGAGGGACTGAGAGACACCAGTCAGTGTACAGATATCTCCCTGAGGGAGAGTGGACTGAGACACCAGTCAGTGTACAGATATCTCCCTGAGAGAGAGGGGACTGAGAGACACCAGTCAGTGTACAATCTCCCTGAGAGAGAGGGACTGAGAGACACCACTCAGTGTACAGATATCTGCCTGAGAGAGAAGGAAATGAGAGAACTCAGTGCCTCTCTTTTTAAACTTTAACTCTGCGGTTTATAGTTTCTAAAGTCTCTGTGGTTTAGCGGGGACTGTTTGTAAACCAGGGCCCTTAAATATACCATTTAACTGTAGTGTAATTGGTGGGATTGATTTGATTTAATTTATTTGCAATTAATTAAAGGGTAAGTCATGGCAGGATAGCCCGGTGCCATGGTATGCTCCTCCTGCGCAATGTGGGAACTCAGGGACACTTCCAGTGTCCTTGACAACTACGTGTGCAGGAAGTGTGTCCAGCTGCAGCTACTGGCAGACCGCATTGCGGTGCTGGAGCTGCGATTGGATTCATACTGGACCATTCACGATGCTGAGGACGTCGTGGATATCACGTTTGATCAGTTGGTCACACCACAGGCAAAGGTTGGACAGGCAGAAAGGGAAAGGGTGACCAACAGACAGAGTACTAGGCACAGGCAGGTAGTGCAGTGGTCCCCTGTGGACATCCCCCTCTCAAACAGATACACCACTCTGAGTACTGTTGGGGGAGATGGCTTATCAGAGGAAGGCAGCAGCAGCCAACTTCCTGGCACCAGGGGTGGCTCTGCTGCACAGGACGGGAGGAAAAAGAGGGGTAGAGCTATAGCAATAGGGGATTCTATTGTAAGGGGAATAGATAGGCGTTTCTGCGGCCACAAATAAGACTCCAGGATGGTGTGTTGCCTCCCTGGTGCTAGGGTCAAGGATGTCTCAGAGCGGCTGCAGAACATCTTGGAAGGGGAAGGTGAACAGCCAGTTGTCGTGGTGCATATAGGTACCAACAATATAGGTAAAAAATGGGGTGAGGTCCTAAAAGCTGAATATAGGGAGTTAGGAGGTAAATTAAAAAATAGGACCTCAAAGGTAGTAATCTCAGGATTGCTACCAGTGCCACGTGCTAGTCAGAGTAGAAATAGAAGGATATTTCAGATGAATACGTGGCTAGAGGAATGGTGCCGGGGGTGGGATTCAAATTCCTGGGACATTGGAACCGGTTTTGGGGGAGGTGGGACCAGTTCAAACCAGACGGTTTGCACCTGGGCAGGGCCGGGACCAATGTCCTAGGGGGAGTGTTTGCTAGTGCTGTTCGGGGAGGGTTTAAACTAAAATGGCAGGGGGTTGGGAACCTGAGCAGGGAGACAGAGGAAAGGGAAACAAGGATAAAAGCAAAAGATAGGAAGGAGAAAAACAAAAGTGGCAGTCAGAGAAATCAACGGTTTAAATCAAACATGGCCACTGTAAATAATAATTCTAATAGGTCTAAGAGCATTTAAAAAACAAGCCTGAAGGCTTTGTGTCTTAATGCGAGGAGCATTCGTAATAAGGTGGATGAATTAGCTGCGCAAATAGAGGTAAACTAATATGATTTGATTGGGATTACGGAAACATGGCTCCAGGACGGCCAAGGCTGGGAACTCAACATCCAGGGGTATTCAATATTCAGGAAAGATAGGCAAAAAGGAAAGGGAGGTGGGGTAGCATTGCTGGTTAAAGAAGGGATTAACACAATTGTAAGGAAGGATATTAGCTCTGATGATGTGGAATCTGTATGGGTAGAACTGAGAAATACCATGGGGCAGAAAACGTTAGTGGGAGTGGTATATAGACCTCCAAACAGTAATGCGGAGTTTGGGGATGGCATTAAAAGGGAAATTAGTGAAGTGTGCAATAAGGGCACAGCAGTCATCATGGGTGACTTTAATCTACATATAAATTGGGCTAACCAAATTGGTAACAACACTGTGGAGGAGGAATTCCTGGAGTGTTTACGGGATGGTTTCCTGGACCAATATGTCGAGGAACCAACCAGAGATCAGGCCATCTTAGACTGGGTATTATGTAACGAGAAAGGATTAATTAGCAATCTTGTTGTACGAGGCCCCTTGGGTCGGAGCGATCATAATATGATAGAATTCTTCATTAAGATGGAGAATGAAGTCGTTGACTCAGAGACTAGGGTCCTGAATTTAAATAAAGTAAACTACGATGGTCTGAGGCGCAAGTTGGGTAGGATTGATTGGGGAATGTCACTCAAAGGGTTAACGGTGGATAGGCAATGGCAAACATTCAAAGACCGCATGGATGAACTACAGAATTTGTTCATCCCAGATTGGCATAAAAATAAAACAAAAAAGGTGACACAACCGTGGCTAACGAGGGAAATTAGGGATAGCATAAGATCCAAGGAGAGGACATATAAATTGGCCAGAAAAAGCAGTAATCTAGAGGATTGGGAGCAGTTTAGGATTCAACAAAGGAGGACAAAGGGATTAGTTAAGAAAGGGAAAATAGAATATGAGAGTAAGCCTGCAGGGAACATAAAAACTGACTGGAAAAGCTTTTATAGATATGTGAAGAGAAAAAGTTTGGTGAAGTCAAGCGTAGGTCCCTTGCAGTCAGAATCAGGGGAATTTATAATGGGGAACAAAGAAATTGCAGGCCAATTAAATACATATTTTGGTTCTGTCTTCACAAAGGAGGACACAAATAACCTCCCAGATATGTCAGGGAACATGGGGTCTGATGAAAGGGAGGAACTGAAAGAAACCAGTGTTTGTAGGGAAATGGTGTTTGGGAAATTGATGGGATTGAAGGCCGATAAATCCCCAGGGCCTGATAATCTACATCCTAGGGTACTTAAGGAAGTGGCCCTAGAAATAGTAGATGCATTGCTGATCATCTTCCAACATTCGATGGAATCTGGAACAGTACACATGGATTGGAGGGTAGCTAATGTTACCCCACTATTCAAAAAAGGTGGTCGAGAAAAAGCGGGGAATTATAGACCGGTAAGCCTGACATCGGTAGTGGGGAAAATGCTAGAGTCCATTATAAAAGATGTAATAGCAGAGCACTTGGAAAGCAGTGACAGGATCGGACAAAGTCAACATGGATTTACAAAAGGTAAATCATGCTTAACGAATCTACTGGAATTTTTTGAGAATGTAACTAGTAAAATAGATAAGGGAGAACCAGTGGATGTGGTGTATTTGGACTTTCAGAAGGCTTTCGATAAGGTCGCACATAAGAGATTAACGTGTAAAGTTAAGGCACATGGGATTGGGGGCAAGGTAATGACTTGGATAGAGAACTGGTTGGCAGACAGAAAGCAAAGAGTTGGAATAAACGGGTCTTTTTCCGAGTGACAGGCAGTGACTAGTGGGGTACCGCAGTGATCGGTTCTTGGACCCCAGCTATTCACAATATATATTAATGATCTAGACAAGGGAACTAGATGTAATATCTCCAAGTTTGCAGATGACACAAAGCTGGGTGGGCGTGTGTGCTGTGAGGAGGATGCCAAGAAACTCCAGGATGATTTGGACAGGTTGGGTGATTGGGCAGAAGCATGGCAGATGCAATATAACGTGGATAAATGTGAGGTTATCCACTTTGATGGCAACAACAGGAAGGCAGATTATTATCTGAATGGCAATAGATTGGGAGAAGGGGAAGTGCAACGAGACCTGGGTGTCCTTGTGCACCAGTCGCTGAAGGTAAGCATGCAGGTGCAGCAGGCGGTTAAGAAGGCAAATGGTATGTCGGCCTTCATAGCGAGAGGGTTTGAGTACAGGAACAAGGATGTCTTGCTGCAGTTGTACAGGGCCTTGGTGAGACCACATCTTGAGTATTGTGTGCAGTTTTGGTCGCCTTATCTGAGGAAGGATATTCTTGCCATGGAAGGAGTTCAGCGAAGATTCACCAGACTAATACCTGGGATGGCAGGAATGACGTATGAGGAGAGATTGGGATGATTGGGCTTATACTCACTGGAGTTTAGAAGAATGAGAGGGGATCTCATTGAAACTTATAAAATTCTGGCAGGACTGGACAGACCAGATGCAGGGAGGATGTTCCCGATGGTCGGGGAGTCCAGAACCAGGGGTCACAGTCTAAGGATAAGGGGTAGGCCTTTTAGGACAGAAATGAGGAGGAATTTCTTCACCCAGAGAGTGGTGAACCTGTGGAATTCTCTACCACAGAAGGCAGTAGAGGCCAATACATGAAATATATTCAAGAAGGAGTTGGATATATTTCTTAAGGCTAAAGGGATCAAGGGGTATGGGGAGAAAGCAGGGACCGGGTACTGAACTTGGATGATCAGCCATGATCGCATTGAATGGCAGAGCAGGCTCGAGGGGCCGAATGGAATACTTCTGCTCCTATCTTCTATGTTTCTATGACACCAGTCTGTGTACAGGTATCTCCCTGAGGGAGAGGGGACTGAGAGACACGAGTCAGTGTACAGATATCTCCCTGAGGGAGAGGGGACTGAGAGACACCAGTCAGTGTACTGATATCTCCCTGAGGGAGAGGGGACTGAGAGACACCAGTCAGTGTACAGATATCTCCCTGAGAGAGAGGGGACTGAGAGACACCAGTCAGTGTACAGATATCTCCCTGAGAGAGAGGGGACTGAGAGACACCAGTCAGTGAACAGATATCTCCCTGAGAGAGAGGGACTGAGAGACACCAGTCTGTGTACAGATATCTCCCTGAGAGAGAGGGGACTGAGAGACACCAGTCAGTGTACAGATATCTCCCTGAGGGAAAGGGGACTGAGAGACACCAGTCAGTGTACAGATATCTCACTGAGGGAGTGGAACTGAGAGACCAGTCAGTGTACTGATATCTCCCTGAGAGAGAGGGGACTGAGAGACACCAGTCAGTGAACAGATATCTCCCTGAGAGAGAGGGACTGAGAGGCACCAGTCTGTGTACAGATATCTCCCTGAGAGAGAGGGGACTGAGAGACACCAGTCAGTGTACAGATATCTCCCTGAGGGAAAGGGGACTGAGAGACACCAGTCAGTGTACAGATATCTCACTGAGAGAGTGGGACTGAGAGACCAGTCAGTGTACTGATATCTCCCTGAGAGAGAGGGGACTGAGAGACACCAGTCAATGTATAGATATCTCCCTGAGAGAGCAGGGACTGAGAGACACCAGTCAGTGTACAGATATCTCCCTGAGAGAGAGGGACTGAGAGACACCAGTCAGTGAACAGATATCTCCCTGAGAGAGTGGGACTGAGAGACACCAGTCTGTGTACAGATATCTCCCTGAGAGAGGGGACTGAGAGACACCAGTCAGTGTACAGATATCTCCCTGAGTGAGAGGGTACTGAGAGACACCAGTCAGTGTACAGATATCTCCCTGAGAGAGAGGGGACTGAGAGACACCAGTCAGTGTACAGATATCCCCCTGAGAGGGAGGGGACTGAGAGACACCAGTTGTTGTGTATGTAATATGTGTGCTACTTTAAACCTATGGACAGGACTGCACTACTTGTAGGGCGTAGTGATACGCAGTACCACTCCTGGCCATAGGGGTATAAATAGTACTGTGGGTACTGATCTCCCCTCAGTTCCCGCCTGTGGGCATGAAGTAAAGACTTACGTGCAGTCGCTACCTCCAACCAGTAAAGACCTGTTTGAGTTATACGTTTAAGTCTTTGTGTTAATTGTTCAATACAATACACATACTTAACACTGGCGACGAGTCAGGTTCTTACCCTGCGGCAGTTGAAGAGAGGTTTCAAACCTCACCACCCCACTAGAAGCGACAGGCTTAGGACTCTGAAGCCTCCATCAGCGACTGAGCACTGGAGTGCAGCAGCCATCCTGACAGCTTCCAGCGACTGACAGAAGTCTTTCTGCAGTTTCCTTGTTCAACCTAGGTGGTGGGGTAAGCCGTGCAGCGTTGGCTGCAAAGACAGGGCTGGGGAAGTCGGAGCAGATAAGGGCCATCGATCGGGATCGGAGATAAGGCCGGGCCGCCTTCAAGTGCGAGGCGCAGCGCGGGCCAGCGATCGGGACCAAAGATAAGGGCCGCACTCGGACTGAAAGGCGCGGCGGCTGCAGAAGCTCAAGGTGCGAGAGCCGCGGTGCACAGCGCGGGCTATCGATCGCACAGAAGATAAGGGCCGAGAGCCGCTTCGGTCGGGAGCCACTTCGCGATCCAGCGGTCGCATCCGCTGATAAGGGCCGCACTCGGGCGATCGCGGCGAAGATAAGGGCCGCACTCGGGGGGTGAAGGGAGACGGCGTCGGGGGACGGGTGAAGACCGCCAAGCGCGGGAAAACCGCCATTTTGTGGGCGGAGGACGACGGCAAGAGCGGGAAGCTGCCATCTTTGATAACAAGTAAAGAAAATAAAATCTGAGAAATTGCAAATCTACAATGCCTAAACACGGGAATATTAGCACCTTTGATAGTGACCTCGAAGATTGGGCCATATATGTTGAAAGAGTAAAAAATTATTGTAAGGCCAATAAAATTCGTGACCAAGATAATGCTCTAACATTATTAAATTTAATGGGTGCGAAGACATACGGGCAATTGAAACACCTGTTACCACCAGATGAACCGGCGGATAAGACGTTCGATGAGATTGTTACTGTCCTGAAAGATCAACTAAACCCCACGCCGCTGATGCTAGCGGAACGATTTAAATTTTACGACAGAAGGCAGCTACAGCATGAAAGCAATGCTGAATATTTGCTGGAATTGCGTAAATTAGCGAAATATTGCCAGTTTGGAACGGGACTGACAGGTGCACTACGAGACAAATTTGTGTGTGGTTTATTTAAACAGGATACACAAAAGCGACTGCTCAAGGAGAATGAGCTGATGCTTGAGAAGGCGGTCACTATGGCAGCAGCACACGAAGCCGCAGCGAGAGGCACGGCAGTAATGCAGCTACGGTCACCGGAGCTCAGTGCACACAAATTGGGTGTGAGTTCTGGCAAATGTTATCGTTGTGGAAAGACAACGCATGATCAGAACCAGTGTTGGTTTAAAAACCAAGAATGTAGAACTTGTGGTAGGCTTGGACACATAGCTAGAGTATGCAGGTCAGGGAAGAAGACCAGCAACAAGAAGTCACCGCAAGGAAAATACGCAAAAGTACACAAGGTGGCCGAACAGGAGTCCGATTCAGACGCTAGCAGTAATGAACTGGCTGGCTTAAGCAGTATTGAACTGGCTAGCTTAAGGGTGCTCAACGTTGGTAAGGGTGCAGACCTCCAGACAATTTGGGTCACTCTTCAGATAGAAGGAGTCCAAGTAAAACTGGAATTGGACACTGGATCGGCATTGACGGTCATAAATAAGAAAGATTATGGAAGGTTATTCCAACATATTCCCCTACAGGATACGTAGCTGATATTGGAAACATACACGGGGCAAATAGTGTACCCCATCGGGAAAATTGAGGTCACAGTGGTCCACAAGGGCGAAGAAAGTCAAATAATGGACTTATATGTGCTATCTGAAGGAGGTCCTCCACTACTAGGACGGGAGTGGATTAGGAAAATGAATATCGACTGTCATTTCCTACAAACAATAACGAGTGAGAACTCGGTGAACATAATCAACCCAGACTCTGGAACTGATGATGGTAAGACCAACCCGTGTGCAAAAGACAAAGTTTCAGCACAGAATTCCACTGAGATAGAGAATTCTGAGTCTGTCCAGTCTACTGACATGCACATTTCTGAGGGACACCGGGCTCGAACTCAACTCCATTTCAAACTGCAACAGCAATTAGAACAAATGATTCGCCGTTTTGAGCAAGAGATGAATGCGACGAAAGAGTTCTTTGATATAGAGTGGGAACATCTGGAAAGACAACAGAAGCAGCTGCTGGGGCAAATTGAGCAGGAGCACACAAAACGTCTGATGTCAGAGGAGTTAACGGTCAGCCAACTCCTGCATATGCTGAAGGACAGGACTCTGAAATGGGAAAAACTTGAACACGAACTTCAATATTCAAACGAAAGGGTTTCGGAGCTCTCAAAGGTTATTGGAAGAGCTGAGGTGGCAACACAGACTGAGATGACTGCAACAGAGCAGCCCTTGGATGCCAAAAGTACGCTGACTCACGTCAACGTAGAACAACAGACCACTGAAACAGCTGCTACGGTAGAGGGATTGAATAGTCCGATCAATCAATCTCCAAAAGAAGTTGAAGTAGTAAAATCTCAAATGAGGTCATTAGTAAACGACTTGCTGAAAGCCCAGAAAAAGCTGGATGAAGAGGTACGCATGAAGAAGTCTCTTCAGGAAAGATGTCTGGACTTGGAACAAAAGCTGGCTAACGCCCAGCTGGGTATGGAGGAAATAGAAGACCCTCTCGCTGGCCTAGATCAGGACGACACCGAATATTACCATGACCTATTGAGTGACACTGAATATTATAGTGACCTGGTCTGCCCAGCTTGTGATGAAAACTCCCAAAGTGCAGAAATCAGGATGAATCACTTAAAGTCTAAGGAACATAGGGAGATGGTGGCGCTACAGCTGGCAGCTGACAGGGGAGCCCAGAGAGTCTCTAAGAAGCAGAAAAGGAAAAGACGAAGCAGAAGATGATAACCATCTGAACCATTATCACCCCTACCAGATCACACACGTGGTCCCTCCGAACGGAGCCAAATCAGTTCGGAAGTTCAAGCTATTAAATCCATGGAAGGACTATTGAATGAGTCACTCCAGCAACGTGAACTGACTACACCACAGAGACTGAATCTGTGAACTATTTTCCGCAGAGATTGAATCTGTGAACTGTTTTCCGCAGAGACTGAATCTGTGATCTGTTTTGACATGAAGTTATCTATGTATCTATGTTATTCTGTTATGTAAACCTGAAGTTATATATGTATATATGTTATTACGTTATGTTAAATGGGGAGATGACTGTAAAGCTAAGAAGGGAGGAATGTTATGTATGTAATATGTGTGCTACTTTAAACCTATGGACAGGACTGCACTACTTGTAGGGCGTAGTGATACGCAGTACCACTCCTGGCCATAGGGGTATAAATAGTACTGTGGGTACTGATCTCCCCTCAGTTCCCGCCTGTGGGCATGAAGTAAAGACCTACGTGCAGTCCCTACCTCCAACCAGTAAAGACCTGTTTGAGTTATACGTTTAAGTCTTTGTGTTAATTGTTCAATACAAAACACATACTTAACACCAGTCAGTGTACAGATATCTCCCTGAGAGAGAGGGGACTGAGAGACACCAGTCAGTGAACAGATATCTTCCTGAGAGAGAGAGGGACTGAGAGACACCAGTCAATGTACAGATATCTCCCTGAGAGAGAGGGACTGAGAGACACCAGTCAGTGTACAGATATCTCCCTGAGGTAGAAGGGACTGAGAGACACCAGTCAGTGTACAGATATCTCCCTGAGAGAGAGGGGACTGAGAGACACCAGTCAGTGAACAGATATCTCCCTGAGAGAGAGAGAGACTGAGGGACACCAGTCAGTGTACAGATATCTCCCTGAGAGAGAGGGGACCGAGAGACACCAGTCAGTGTACAGATATCTCCCTGAGAGAGAGGGGACTGAGAGACACCAGTCAGTGTACAGATATCTCCCTGAGAGGGAGGGGACTGAGAGACACCATCAGTGTACAGATATCTCCCTGAGAGAGAGAGACTGAGAGACACCAGTCAGTGTACAGATATCTCCCTGAGAGAGTGGACTGAGAGACACCAGTCAGTGTACAGATATCTCCTTGAGAGAGAGAGACTGAGAGACACCAGTCAGTGTACAGATATCTCCCTGAGAGAGAGAGACTGAGAGACACCAGTCAGTGTACAGATATCTGCCTGAGAGAGTGGACTGAGAGTGGACCAGTCAGTGTACAGATATCTCCCTGAGAGAGTGGACTGAGAGACACCAGTCAGTGTACAGATATCTCCTTGAGAGAGAGAGACTGAGAGACACCAGTCAGTGTACAGATATCTCCCTGAGAGAGAGAGACTGAGAGACACCAGTCAGTGTACAGATATCTCCCTGAGAGAGTGGACTGAGAGTGGACCAGTCAGTGTACAGATATCTCCCTGAGGGAGAGGGGACTGAGAGACACTAGTCAGTGTACAGATATCTCCCTGAGGGAGGGGACTGAGAGACACCAGTCAGTGTACAGATATCTCCCTGAGAGAGGGGACTGAGAGACACCAGTCAGTGTACAGGTATCTCCCTGAGAGAGAGGGGACTGAGAGACACCAGTCAGTGTACAGATATCTCCCTGAGAGAGCGGGACTGAGAGACACCAGTCAGTGTACAGATATCTCCCTGAGAGAGAGAGACTGAGAGACACCAGTCAGTGTACAGATATCTCCCTGAGAGAGTGGACTGAGAGTGGACCAGTCAGTGTACAGGTATCTCCCTGAGGGAGAGGGGACTGAGAGACACTAGTCAGTGTACAGATATCTCCCTGAGGGAGGGGACTGAGAGACACCAGTCAGTGAACAGATATCTCCCTGAGAGAGAGGGACTGAGAGACACCAGTCAGTGTACAGATATCTCCCTGAGGTAGACGGGACTGAGAGACACCAGTCAGTGTACAGATATCTCCTTGAGAGAGGGGACTGAGAGACACCAGTCAGTGTACAGATATCTCCCTGAGAGAGGGGACTGAGAGACACCAGTCAGTGAACAGATATCTCCCTGAGAGAGAGGGACTGAGAGACACCAGTCAGTGTACAGATATCTCCCTGAGAGAGGGGACTGAGAGACACCAGTCAGTGTACAGATATCTCCCTGAGAGAGGGGACTGAGACACACCAGTTAGTGTACAGATATCTCCCTGAGAGAGGGGACTGAGAGACACCAGTCAGTGTACAGATATCTCCCTGAGAGAGAGGGGACTGAGAGACACCAGTCAGTGTACAGATATCTCCCTGAGAGAGCGGACTGAGACACACCAGTCAGTGTACAGATATCTCCCTGAGAGAGGGGACTGAGAGATACCAGTCAGTGTACAGATATCTCCCTAAGAGAGGGGACTGAGAGACACCAGTCAGTGTACAGATATCTCCCTGAGAGAGGGGACTGAGAGACACCAGTCAGTGTACAGATATCTCCCTGAGAGAGAGGGACTGAGAGACACCAGTCAATGAACAGATATCTCCCTGAGAGAGAGGGACTGAGAGACACCAGTCAGTGTACAGATATCTCCCTGGGAGAGGGGACTGAAAGACACCAGTCAGTGTACAGATATCTCCCTGAGAGAGGGGACTGAGAGACACCAGTCAGTGAACAGATATCTCCCTGAGAGAGAGGGACTGAGAGACACCAGTCAGTGTACAGATATCTCCCTGTGAGAGGGGACTGAGAGACACCAGTCAGTGTACAGATATCTCCCTGAGAGAGGGGACTGAGACACACCAGTCAGTGCACAGATATCTCCCTGAGAGAGGGGACTGAGAGATACCAGTCAGTGTACAGATATCTCCCTGAGAGAGGGGACTGAGAGACACCAGTCAGTGTACAGATATCTCCCTGAGAGAGAGGGACTGAGAGACACCAGTCAGTGAACAGATATCTCCCTGAGAGAGAGGGACTGAGAGTCACCAGTCAGTGTACAGATATCTCCCTGAGAGAGAGGGACTGAGAGACACCAGTCAGTGTACAGATATCTTCCTGAGAGAGGGGACTGAGAGACACCAGTCAATGTAGATATCTCCGTGAGAGAGAGTGAATGAGACACCAGTCAGTGTATAGATATTCACACATCCTTCAAGGTGGCAGGACAAGTTGGTACAGCAGTTACAAAAATGTACGGTTTCCAGGGCTTTATAGATAGAGGCAGAGAGTACAAAAACAAGGAAGTTATTGCTAAACCCTTTATACTGTAAAACACTGGTTAGGCCCCAGCTGGAGTCTTGTGCTCAATTCTGGGCACCACACTTTAGGAAGGATGTCAAGGCCTTGGAGAGGGTGCAGGGGAGATTGACCAGAATGGTACCAGGGATGAGGGACTTCAGTTACGTGGAGAGACTGGAGAAGCTGGGATTGTTCTCCTTGGAGCAGAGAAGGTTAAGGGGAGGTTGACCAGAATGGTACCAGGGATGAGGGACTTCAGTTATGTGGAGAGACTGGAGAAGCTGGGATTGTTCTCCTTAGAGCAGAGAAGGTTAAGGGGAGATTTGAAAGAGGTGTTCAAAATCATGAGGATTTTGATAGAACAAGTAAGGAGAAACTGTTTCCTCTGGCAAGTGAGTCGATAACCAGAGGACACAGATTTATAATAAGGAATTGGAGGGGAAATGAGATGAGATATCTTCATACAGAGGTTTGTTAAGATCTGGAATGAACTACAACAACAACAACTTGTATTTATACAGCGCCTTTAACGTAGTAAACCTTCCCAAGGCACTGCACAGGAGCGTCAATCAAACACAATTTGACACCGAGCCACAGAAGGAGATATTAAGACAGGTGACCCAAAGCTTGGTCAAAGAGGGAGGTTTAAGGAGTGTCTTAAAGGAGAGAGAGGCGGAGAGGTTTAGGGAGGGAATTCCAGAGCTTAGGGCCCAGGCAGCTGAATGCACGTCCGCCAATGGTGGAGCGATGGAAATCGGGGGATGCGCAAGAGGCCAGAATTAGAGGAGCTCAGGTATCTCGGGGGGTTGTGGGGCTGGAGGAGATTACAGGGATAGGGAGGGGCGAGGGCCATGGAGGGATTTGGAAACAAGGATGAGAATTTTTAAATCGAGGCGTTGCTTAACCGGGAGCCAATGTTGGTCAGCGAGCACAGGGTGATGGGTTAACGGGGCTTGGTGCGGGTTAGGACATGGGGAGCCGAGTTTTGGATGACCTCAAGTTCAGGTAGGGTCGAGCGTACGAGGCCGGCCGAGAGTTGGACTAGTTAAGTCTAGAGATAACAAAGGCGTGGATGAGGGTTTCAGCAGATGAGCTGAGGCGGGGCGGAGATGGGCGATGTTACATGGAAGTAGACTAAGGCACCTGAGGAAATCTACATGATATAAGGGGTTAATTTCAAGTGTTTGCTGGGTAAAAGTTTTCAGACTTGACACTGGGCAAGTGTCGATGTGTAACTAGAGCTATTGCACGTACTCGAACTACAGCCAAGAACAGATGTCTGCCCACCTAATGAGAATGTAGAAGTGAAATAATGAGTTCCTTTGATGTACCAGTGACCTGATAACTTGTGACCGTAAGCAAAGCTAGCCTCCCAATATATGATTAAAGAGGACCTCCGGTTACACAATTCATGCCCTGTTATAGATCAACGGTTGACTTATGTGTCCAGGATCCTTCTGTCAATATGTCATAAGACCTGATGATTAATCTAAAATGTATCCTGATAGAGGAACAAAGGAATGTCAATCAAACTTGTTTGTTACACTGTATAAATATGGAACGCTTACGCTGTATCATTGGAATAGTAGCCTCACCCCTTGAGTAGAGGTGCTGATTCCCCTTGCAAGAAGTGAAATAAAAGGCCTGTCCGTCTGACGAATCCAAGTGTGTATTGAGTCATTACCCAGAGCTAAGAAGTAAGGCACTTCTACACACCCTACTTGTAAGGGTGGTGGAATCCAATTCCGTGGGAACTTTCAAAAGACATTCACAGAAGGAGGCCATTCGGCCCCTCTTTAAAGGAGCCGTCGTGCTTAGTCCCGCATACCCTCCCCCCAACCCCCTCCCCCCCGCTTTCTGTCCGTGACCCTGTGCGTTCCTCACCCTCTTCAAATCATCAATGGAATCGGCTTCCACCACCTTCTCAGGTCGAGCGTTCCCGATCCTCACAACCCTCCGAGTGAAAACATTTCTCCTCCTCTCCCCTCCAGATCTTTTGCCAATGATTTTGAATCTGTGACCTCTGGTTATTGATGCACTCACCAGAGGAAAGAGTTTTTCTCTATTTACACTGGCCAAACCTCTCATCATCTTGAAAACCTCTATTAGGTCACCTCTTAACCTTCTCTAATCCAGGGAGAACAGTCCGAACTTAGAAACATAGGAAAATGGGAGTAGGAGTCGGCCATTCGGCCCTTCGAGCCTGCTCCGCCATTCAATAGGATCCTCTATCTCAATACCATATTCCGCTCTCTCCCCATACCCCTTGATGCCTTTTGTGTCTAGAAATCTATCTATCTCCTTCTTAAATATATTCAGTGAATTGGCCTCCACAGCCTTCTGTGGTAGAGAATTCCACAGGTTCACCATCCTCTGAGTGAAGAAATTCCTCCTCATCTCAGTCCTAAATGTCCTACCCCGTATCCTGAGACTGTGACCCCTCGTTCTAGACCCCCCCAGCCAGGGGAAACGTCCTCCCTGCATCCAGTCTGTCTAGCCCTGTCAGAATTTTATACGTTTCAATGAGATCCCCTCTCATTCTTCTGATCTCTAGTGAATACAGGCCTAGTCGACCCAATCTCTCCTCATAAGACAGTCCTGCCATCCCAGGAATCAGTCTGGTGAACCTTCGCTGCACTCCCTCCATGGCAAGTATATCCTTTCTTAGGCAAGGAGACCAAAACTGCACTCAGTACTCCAGGTGTGGTCTCACCAAGGCCCTGTATAACTGTAGTAAGACATCCTTGCTCCTGTACTCAAATCCTCTTGCAATGAAGGCCAACATACCATTTGCCTAATAACAACAGAAAATGCTGGCAAAACTCAGCAGGCCAGGCAACATCCGTGGAGAGAAATTAAAAGTCGACGTTTCGGGTAGAAACCCTTTTTCAAAACTGGAAAGGAAATAAAATAGATCGAAGGCAGGGCTGCGATCTCTCTCCACAGATGTTGCCTGCCCTGCTGAGTTTTTCCAGCATTTTCTGTTGTTATTTCGGATTTCCAGCATCTGCAGTATTTTGCTATCATACCATTTGCCTTCCTAACTGCTTGCTGCTCCTGCATGTTTGCTTTCAGTGACTGGTGTACAAGGACACCCAGGTCCCGCCGTACATCAACATTTCCCAATCTATCACCATTTAAATAATACTCTGCCTTTCTGTGTTTCCTACTGAAGTGGATAACTTCACATTTATCCACGTTATATTGCATCTGCCATGTATTTGCCCACTCACTCAACTTGTCTAAATCTCCTTGAAGCCTCTTTGCATCCTCCTCACAATCCCACCTAGTTTCGTGTCGTTAGCAAACTTAGAAATCTTACATTTGCTTCCCTCATCCAAATCATTGATATATATTGTGAATAGCTGGGGCCCAAGCATTGATATCTGCGGTCCCCCACTAGTCACCGCCTGCCACCCCGAAAAAGACACATTTATTCCTACTCTCTGTTTCCTGTCTGTTAACCTATTTTCAATCCATGCCGGTATATTACCCCCAATCCCATGTGCTTTCATTTTGCACACTAACCTCTTATATGGTATAACTTTTCCAAACTCTCCTCATCACTGAAGTCCCATCCTCCCTGGTAAACATCCTCTGCACCCTTTCCAGCTGAGGCCTAACCAGTGACCTTTAAAACTCTAGCGTGATCACTTTGCTTTTATGTTCTATTCCTCTATTTATAAACACACGTAACCCATATGCTTTTTTTAACCACCATATAAACTAGCCCGAGTTGTTCTTGACGCGGACTCATTTGGAGGCTGAGCTGTTACTTAGTGGGTAGCACACTCGCCTCTGAGTCAGAAGATTCTGGTTTCTGGTCACACTCCAGAGACTTGAGGACAACAATCTAGGCTGAAGCCCCCAGTGCAGTACTGAGGGATCGCCGCACTGTCGGAGTGGCAGTACTGAGGGAGTGCCGCACTGTCGGAGGGGCAGTACTGAGGGAGTGCTGCACTGTCAGAGGGGCAGTACTGAGGGAGCGCTGCACTGTCGGAAGGGCAGTACTGAGGGAGCGCGGCACTGTTGGAGGGGCCGTACTGAGGGAGTGCTGCACTGTCAGAGGGGCAGTACTGAGGGAGTGCTGCACTGTCGGAAGGGCAGTACTGAGGGAGCGCGGCACTGTTGGAGGGGCAGTACTGAGGGAGCACCACACTGTCGGAGGGGCAGTACTGAGGGAGTGCGCACTGTCGGAGTGGCAGTACTGAGGGAGTGCCGCACTGTCGGAGGGGCAGTACTGAGGGAGTGCTGCACTGTCAGAGGGGCAGTACTGAGGGAGCGCTGCACTGTCGGAAGGGCAGTACTGAGGGAGCGCGGCACTGTTGGAGGGGCCGTACTGAGGGAGTGCTGCACTGTCAGAGGGGCAGTACTGAGGGAGTGCTGCACTGTCGGAAGGGCAGTACTGAGGGAGCGCGGCACTGTTGGAGGGGCAGTACTGAGGGAGCACCACACTGTCGGAGGGGCAGTACTGAGGGAGTGCGCACTGTTGTAGTGGCAGTACTGAGGGAGTGCTGCTCTGTCAGAGGGGCAGTACTGAGGGAGCACTGCACTGTCAGAGGGGCAATTCTGACGGAGTGCGCACTGTCGGAGGGGCAGTACTGAGGGAGAGCTGCACTGTCAGAGGGGCAGTACTGAGGGAGCGCTGCACTGTCGGAGGGGCAGTACTGAGGGAGCGCCGCACTGTCGGAGGGGCAGTACTGAGGGAGTGCTGCACTGTCGGAGGGGCAGTACTGAGGGAGCGCTGCACTGTCAGAGGGGCAGTACTGAGGGAGCGCTTTACTGTCGGAGGGGCAGTACTGAGGGAGCCCTGCACTGTCAGAGGGGCAGTACTGAGGGAGCGCTACACTGTCGTCTTAATGCCAACGTTTAACGGAGTGCCCCGCCCACGCTCTCTTGTGGATGTAAAAGATCCCATGGCATTATTTCGAAGAGGAGCAAAGGGGAGATCTTCCCTGGCTTCCCAGGACCAATATTTAACTCGCAGTCAGCATCCCTCAAAGGTAGATGCTCTGATCATTTTCTCATTGCTATTTGTGGTCCTTTGGCTGCCGTGCTTCCTACATTACAACACTTCAAAAAGTATTGCATTGGCTGTACAGGCTTGACAGGCTGTACGTCCTGTGGTGGTGAAAGACCCTGGAGAATTCTTCCTTACAGGGAGAAAGCTGGGCTGTGGGACATAATTTGACAGCGGGTTCAGCCGGCGTAGGCACAACGGGCTGCATGGACTCCTTCCCTGCTCTAACCTGCCCCGGTTCCACAAGCCCTGGCTTTGTGCTGGAGCACTTGGCCACAAGCCAAGCTGAATGAGCAGCGTTTCCCACTTCCTGGCTGTGTTACAATTCGATGCAGCTGATGATTACCCGGCCAGTTACAACACCACTGTCTCCCTTCAAAGAGGAAGGAGGCTGCACAGCAGTGACGAGTCGATCTCGGTCCTCACTGAAGCTTTGCAACACAGCATCCTCCTCCAGCCCGAGGTGAGGAGGATTGAGAAGTCACATCAGCCCGAGTCTCCCACAGCTCCTTCTTTCCGCTGTGTGTCCGGGGTGTTGGGACAGGAGTCTCTCTCTCTATCTCTGTCCTCCCAGCCCTGACCAAATGGGACGCCCGATCGACGGTCTCCTGCCAGCCCTGCTGTGCCTCGCTGCCGGTAAGTCCAAAAACTTCCCTGTTAACCATGTCTGTGAGCGACCCTAAGCTGGATCAGTGGGTCTGGAAGAGAACAAGGAGAGGACCGCCCGTCTTTCGCCACCTCGGGACATCCCAACGCGCTAACGCCGCCAAGGAAGAGTTCAGTGGAATCGCGTTTGCGGTTGCACTGCAGGGAAACGCGGTGGCCAATGTGCGCACAGCAGGATCCCAACAACAGCAATGTGATAAAGACCAGATAATCTGCAATTTCAGTAATGTGGGTCAAGGGATAAACATTGGGCCCAGGACACGGGGGAGATCCCCCCACCACTCTTCTTCCAAATACTGTCCATGACATTGTATATATCCCACCTGAGGGGGCAGAAGGGACCTCGGTTTAATGTCTCGTCCGAAAGACGGCACCTCTGACAATGCAGCGCTCCCTCAGTACTGCCCCTCAGACAGTGCGGCGCTCCCTCAGTACTGCCCCTCCGACAGTGCAGCGCTCCGTCAGTACTGCCTCTCCGACAGTGTGGCGCTCCGTCAGTACTACCCCTCCGACAGTGCGGCGCTCCCTCAGTACTGCCCCTCTGACGGTGCGGCGCTCCGTCAGTACTACCCCTCCGACAGTGCGGCGCTCCCTCAGTACTGCCCCTCTGACGGTGCGGCGCTCCCTCAGTACTGCCCTTCCGACAGTGCGGCGCTCCCTCAGTACTGCCCCTCCGACAGTGCGGCGCTCCCTCAGTACTGCCCCTCCGACAGTGCAGCGCTCCGTCAGTACTGCCCCTCCGACAGTGCGGCGCTCCGTCAGTACTACCCCTCCGACAGTGCGGCGCTCCCTCAGTACTGCCCCTCCGACAGTGCGGTGCTCCCTCAGTACTGCCCCTCCGACAGTGCGGCGCTCCCTCAGTACTGCCCCTCCGACAGTGCGGCGCCCCCTCAGTACCGCCCCTCCGACAGTGCGGCGCCCACTCAGTACTGCCCCTCCGACAGTGCGGTGCCCACTCAGTACTGCCCCTCCGACAGTGCGGCGCCCACTCAGTACTGCCCCTCCGACAGTGCGGCGGTCCCTCAGTACTGCCCCTCCTACAGTGCAGCGCTCCCTCAGTACTGCCCCTCCTGCAGTGCATCGCTCCCTCAGGACTGCCCCTCCGACAGTGCAGCGCTCCCTCAGTACTGCCCGTGCTGTTGATTTCTATCCGTTTGAGGGAATTTCCCACCCTTCTGTCCCGCAGGAGTGCTCCCTTCCCGCTTCTGCGGCTCGAACGTGGAACAGCCTCCTTCACGGGCTCCGCCCCCCTTCCCTTCCCATTAGGCCCTGGTGCGGGTAAGGTTGTGCCCTCTGACCTGCCCCCACGAGCCCCCAAAACTGGGTAGCTCACCCTTCCTTCCATCCCCGCCTGCCTCGCCTGTACTGGGTTTGTTCCCCTCGCTCCGCCTGTTCGAGCCTATTCCTCGGTTCCCAACCGCAACTTCCCCCTCACTCCCCGCATCCTCCAGATGCTTCCTGAGCCAATCACTTCCTTCTTTCCGACACATTTCTCACCGCACGGTTAGTCAGCATAGGTCAGGGTGCAGAATCTCCCATTTCTATCGCACCTTTCACCACCTCAGGATGTCCCAAAGCGTTTCACAGCCAAAGAATTACTTTTTGTAATGTCATACTCTTGTAATGTAGGAAACGCGGCAGCCAATTGGAGCACAATTTGTGAGCCATGTGATCATGAGCCAGTTCCTCTTTATTTCTTCGTGTTGTTGGTTGAGGGATAAATGTTGGCCCCAGGATACTGGGGAGAACTCCTCCCTGTTCTTCTTCGGATACTGACCCTGAGATCTTTTATGTCCACTTGGGAGTGCTCCCTCAGTACTGCGACTCCGACAGTGCAGCGCTCCCTCAGTACTGCGACTCCGACAGTGCTGCGCTCCCGCAGTAATGCCCCTCCGACATGCAGTGCTCCCTCAGTACTTCCCCTCCGACATGCAGTGCTCCCTCAGTACTTCCCCTCCGACATTGCAGCGCTCCCTCAGTACTTCCCCTCCGACATTGCAGCGCTCCCTCAGGACATCCCCTCCGACATTGCAGCGCTCCCTCAGGACATCCCCTCCGACAGTGCGGCGCTCCCTCAGTACAGCCCCTCCGACAATGTGGCACTCCCTCAGTACTGTCCCTCCAACAATGCAGCGCTCCCTCAGTACTGCCCCTCCAACATGCAGTGCTCCCTCAGTACTGCCACTCCGACAGTGCGGCGCTCCCTCAGTACTGCCCCTCCGACAATGTGGTGCTCCCTCAGTACTGCCCTCCAACAGTGCGGCGCTCCCTCAGTACTGCACCTCCGACAGTGCAGTGCTCGCTCAGTACTGCCCCTCCGACAATGTGGCACTCCCTCAGTACTGTCCCTCCAACAATGCAGCACTCCCTCAGTACTGCCCCTCCGACATGCAGTGCTCCCTCAGTACTGCCACTCCGACAGTGCGGCGCTCCCTCAGTACTGCCCCTCCGACAATGTGGTGCTCCCTCAGTACTGCCCCTCCAACAGTGCGGCGCTCCCTCAGTACTGCCCTTCCGACAGTGCGGTGCTCCCTCAGTACTGCCCCTCCGACAGTGCGGCGCTCCCTCAGTACTGCCCCTCCGACAGTGCGGCGCTCCCTCAGTACTGCCCCTCCGACACTGCAGCGCTCCCTCAGTACTGCCCCTCCGACAGTGCAGCGCTCCCTCAGTACTGCCCCTCCGACAATGTGGCGCTCCCTCAGTACTGCCCCTCCAACAATGTGGTGCTCCCTCAGTACTGCCCCTCCGACAGCGCGGCGCTCCCTCAGTACTGCCCCTCCGACAGTGCAGCGCTCCCTCAGTACTGCCCCTCCGACAATGTGGTGCTCCCTCAGTACTGCCCTTCCCGACAGTGCAGCACTCCCTCAGTATTGCCCCTCCAATAGTGCAGCGCTCCCTCAGTACTGCCCCTCCAACAATGTGGTGCTCCCTCAGTACTGCCCCTCCGACAGTGCAGCGCTCCCTCAGTACTGCCCCTCCGACAATGTGGCGCTCCCTCAGTACTGCCTCCTCCTGTTCCTGTGTAATGGGCTCCAGGGGCTGAACGGCCTCCTCCTGTTCCTTTCCCTATCCTGAACCTGTCCAGTGGAATGCGCTCTTTCGACTTCCATATTGGAATCATGAGCGCTCGTGTTTTTGCCAATCTAATTTCTAGGCTGGTGATTCCTCGCTGAGAACAGTCCCACGATCCCCTCCCTCACCTCTGACTATTCATCCAGAGGAGTAGCACACTCACACGCACTCGCCCGTGCAAACGCAGTCGCCCTTGCAAACAGTGCCCTTTCCCAGCAGGGTGCTGGTCGCCGGGCTTGTCTCCCATTCCGTCAGCCAGGGGATGACTGTCCTGGGCCCGTAGCCGCTGTCTGCTGGTTTGTCTGATCTGGGCCGAGGCTGGCGTTTGGTCTCAGCTCCCGCCCCGGGTTAAGCAGTGGAGGAAAATTTGTTATTATTAATACATGGGATGTGGGTGCCGCTGGCAAGGCCGCCATTTATTGCCCATCTCTCGTTGCCCTGGAGACGGTGGTGGTGAGCTGCCATTTCAGATGGCGGTTTAGAGTCAACCACATCGCTGTGGGTCTGGAGTCACATATCGGCCAGACCGGGTAAGGACGGCAGATTTCCCTCCCTAAAGGATATTAGTGAACCAGATGGATTTTTACGACAATCTGGTATTTACACGGTCACCATTACTGACACTAGCTTTTTATTCCAGATTTATTTAATTAACTGAATTTAAATTCCTCTGCCCCCCAGGGCTGCTACCTGTTCACAGTTTCAACATGGAGACGGAGAATCCGGTTTCCTTCTCTGAAGACCAGCGCTCGCAGTTTGGCCACACGGTGACCCAGTTCCAAAACGGGTAGGTCCAGACAGCAACTCTCCCTCTGACCCCTGACCCTCCGCACTCACTCACTGACCTCTGACCCGCCTGACTCTCCCACTGACCTCTGACCCTCCTCACTCAAGCACTGACCTCTGACCAACCTCACGCACTCAATGGCATCTGACCCTCCTCACTCACTCAATGACCTCTGACTCTCCTCACCCAATGACCCCTGACCCTCCTCACTCACTCACTGACCTCTGACCAACCTCACACACTCAATGACCTCTGACCCTCCTTACTCACTCAATGACTCTTTGACCTCTCTCAGTTGCTTCTGAATTTCCATTAGTAGGGATGTCCTGTGCCATCCACCTCGATCCCAAACACACCACGTTTCAGGCCCGTGATCCCTGAGTTTATCGAGTGTTCATATTGAGATCCAGCTCCGATGTGTTCATGATGGTGGAACACTGAGAAGTGCAGAGGAACAGAGGGACCTTGGAGTGCATGTCCACAGATCCCTGAAGGTAGCAGGACAGGTAGATAAGGTGGTTAAGAAGGTAGACTGGATGCTTGCCTTTATTAGCTGAGGCATAGAATATAAGAGCAGGGAGGTTATGCTTGAACTGTATAAAACACTAGTTAGGCCGCAGCGAGAGAACTGCGTACAGCTCTGGTCACCACATTACAGGAAGGATGTGATTGCACTAGAGCGGGTACGGAGCCGATGTACGAGGCTGTTGCCAGGACTGGAGAATTTTAGCTATGAGGAAAGATTGGATAGGCTGGGGCTGTTCTCTTTGGAACAGAGGAGGCTGACAGGAGATTTAATTGAAGTGTATAAAATTATGAGGGGCCTAGATAGAGTGGATAGAAAGGACCTATTTCCCTTAGCAGAGGGGTCAATAACCAGGGGGCATAGATTTAAAGTAATTGGTCAGAGGTTTAGAGGGGTTTTGAGTAGAACTTTGTTCTCCCAGAGGGAGTTGGGGGTCTGGAACTCACTGCCTGAAAGGGTGGTCGAGGCAGAAACCCTCATCACATTTAAAAAGTACTTGGATACACACTTGAAGATCCATAAACTGCATGGCTATGAACCAAGAGCTGGAAAGTTGGATTAGGCTGGATCGCTCTTTGTCGATTGGCACAGACACGATAGGCCGAATGGCCTCCTTCTGTGTCATAAATTACTATGATTCTCTGATCAGTCTGATGTGTTCAAGCTCTTGGAAAGGGTGCGGAGGAGGTTTACACGAATGGTACCAGGGATGAGGGACTTCAGTTATGTGGAGAGACTGCAGAAGCTGGGGTTGTTCTCCTTAGAGCAGAGAAGGTTAAGGGGAGATTGACCAGAATGGTACCAGAGATGTGGGGCCTCAGTTATGTGGAGAGACTGGAGAAGCTGGGATTGTTCTCCTTAGAGCAGAGAAGGTTAAAAGGAGATTGACCAGAATGGTACCAGGGATGAGGGACTTCAGTTATGTGGAGAGACTGGATAAGCTGGGATTGTTCTCCTTCGAGCAGAGAAGGTTAAGGGGAGATTGACCAGAATGGTACCAGGGATGCGGGACTTCAGTTATGTGGAGAGACTGGAGAAGCTGGGATTGTTCTCCTTAGAGCAGAGAAGGTTAAAGGGAGATTTAATCGAGGTGTTCAAAATCATGAAGTGTTTTGATAGAGTAAAAAAGGAGAAACTGTTTCCAGTGGCTGGAGGGTGGGTAACCAGAGGACACAGATTGAAGGTGATCGGCAAAAGGACCAGAGGGGAGATGAGGAAACATACTTTTACGCAGCGAGTTGTTGTGATCTGGAATGTGCTGCCTGAAAGGGCAGTGGAAGCAGATTCAATAATAACTTTCAAAAGGGAATTGGATAACTATTTGAAGGGGAAAATGTTTCAGGGCTATGGGGAAAGAGCAGGGGGAGTGGGATTAATTAGAGAGCTCTTTCAAAGATGGGCCGAATGGCCTCTTTCTGTGCATTAAAAGTCAATGATTTGGTGGTGTATATTCATCTCTCTGATGCAGGATGTTGGTCAGTGCCCCGCTAATGGAAGATGACAAAGGAGTTCGCACTGGTGCAATCTACAAATGCACATACAATGAGAGAGGATGCAACAAGATCAAAATCAACCGTAAGGGGTCTAAGTTTATTACCTTCAATACGGACAGGCAGTACTGAGGGAGCGCTGCACTGTCGGAGGGGCAGTACTGAGGGAGCACTGCACTGTCGGAGGGGCAGTACTGAGGGAGCACTGCACTGTCGGAGGGTCAGTACTGAGGGAGCGCTGCAATGTCGGAGGGGCATTACTGAGGGAGCACCGCACTGTCGGAGGGGCAGTACTGAGGGAGCGCTGCAATGTCGGAGGGGCATTACTGAGGGAGCACCGCACTGTCGGAGGGGCAGTACTGAGGGAGCGCTGCAATGTCGGAGGGGCAGTACTGAGGGAGCGCCGCACTGTCGGAGGGGCAGTACTGAGGGAGCACCGCACTGTCGGAGGGGCAGTACTGAGGGAGCGCTGCAATGTCGGAGGGGCAGTACTGAGGGAGCACTGCACTGTCGGAGGGGCAGTAATGAGGGAGAGGGGCAGTACTGAGAGAGCGTCGCACTATCATGCTTTCGGATGAGACGTTAAACCGAAATCCCCACCTGCTCCCTCAGTTGGCCGTAAAATATCCCACAGCCACTATTGGAAGAAAACCAGAGGAGTTCACCCCGGTGTCCTTGGACCAATATTTATCCCTCAATCAACGTCTCTAAAATGATCTGTTCATTATCACAGTGCTGTTTGTGGGATCTTGCTGTGCGTAAATTGGCTGCCGCATTTCCCACATTACAGCAGTGACTACACTTCAAAAGTACTTCATTGGCTGTGAAGGGCTTTGGGACGTTCATTTTACCCGCTGTGTGCTGTACATGTACAGGAGCTGACAGTGAGACACACACGGGCCGTACAGTACCAGATGGAACTGAATTGTTCCCTTTTACTCGCTGTGTGCTGTACATGTACAGGAGCCGACACTGAGACACACACGGGCCGTACAGTACCAGATGGAACTGAATTGTTCCCTTTTACTCGCTGTGTGCTGTACATGTACAGGAGCCGACACTGAGAAACACACGGGCCGTACAGTACCAGGCGGGAGTGAATCGTTCCCTTTTACCCGCTGTGTACTGTACATGTACAGGAGCTGACACTGAGACACACACGGGCTGTACAGTACCAGACGGGAGTGAATCGTTCCCTTTTACCCGCTGTGTACTGCACATGTACAGGAGCTGACACTGAGACACACACGGACCGTACAGTACCAGATGGGAGTGAATCGTTCCCTTTTACCCGCTGTGTGCTGTACATGTACAGGAGCTGACACTGAGACACACACGGGCCATACAGTACCAGACGGGAGTGAATCGTTCCCTTTTACCCGCTGTGTACTGTACATGTACAGGAGCTGACACTGAGACACACACGGGCTGTACAGTACCAGACGGGAGTGAATCGTTCCCTTTTACCCGCTGTGTACTGTACATGTACAGGAGCTGACACTGAGACACACACGGGCCGTACAGTACCAGACGGGAGTGAATCGTTCCCTTTTACCCGGTGTACTGTACATGTACAGGAGCTGACACTGAGACACACACGGACCGTACAGTACCAGATGGGAGTGAATTGTTCCCTTTTACCCGCTGTGTGCTGTACATGTACAGGAGCTGACACTGAGACACACACGGGCCGTACAGTACCAGACAGGAGTGACTCGTTCCACTTTATCCGCTGTGTACTGTACACGGACAGGAGCTGACACCGAGACACACACGGACCGTACAGTACCAGATAGGAGTGAATCGTTCCCCTTTATCCACTGTGTGATGTACATGCACAGGTTCTGACACTGAGACACACACGGGCCATACAGTACCAGACGGAAGTGAATCGTTCCTTTTGACCCGCTGTGTGCTGTACATGTACTGGAGGTGAAACTGAGACACACACGGGCCGTACACTACCAGACAGGAATGAATTGTTCCCTTTTACCCGCTGTGTACTCTACATGTACAGGAGCTGACACTGAGACACACACACGGGCCATACAGTACCAGACGGGAGTGAATCGTTCCCTTTTACCCGCTGTGTACTCTACATGTACAGGAGCTGACACTGAGGCACACACGGGCCATACAGTACCAGACAGGAGTGAATCGTTCCCTTTTACCCGCTGTGTACTCTACATGTACAGGAGCTGACACTGAGGCACACACGGGCCATACAGTACCAGACGGGAGTGAATCGTTCCCTTTTACCCGCTGTGTGCTGTACATGTACAGGAGCTGACACTGAGACACACACGGGCCGTACTGTACCAGACGGGATTGAATCGCTCCCTTTTACCTGCTGTGTGCTGTACATGTACAGGAGCTGACACTGAGACACACACACGGGCCGTACAGTACCAGGCGGGAGTGAATCGTTCCCTTTTACCCGCTGTGTGCTCTACATGTAATGGAGCTGACACTGAGACACACACGGGCCGTACAGTACCAGACAGGAGTGAATCGATCCCTTTTACCCGCTGTGTACTGTACATGTACAGGAGCGGACACTGAGACACACACGGGCCGTACAGTACCAGACGGGAGTGAATCGTTCCCTTTTACCCGCTGTGTGCTGTACATGTACAGGAGCTGACACTGAGACACACGGGCCGTACAGTACCAGACGGGAGTGAATCGTTCCCCTTTACCCGCTGTGTGCTGTACATGTACAGGAGCTCACACTGAGACACACGGTCCGTACAGTAGCAGGCGGGAGTGAATCGTTCCCTTTTACCCGCTGTGTACTGTACATGTACAGGAGCTGACACTGAGACACACACGGGCCGTACAGTACCAGACAGGAGTGAATCATTCCCTTTTACCCGCTGTGTTCTGTACATGTACAGGAGCTCACACTGAGACACACGGTCCGTACAGTAGCAGGCGGGAGTGAATCATTCCCTTTTACCCGCTGTGTACTGTACATGTACAGGAGCTGACACTGAGACACACACAGGCCGTACAGTACCAGACGGGAGTGAATCGTTCCCTTTTACCCGCTGTGTACTGCACATGTACAGGAGCTGACACTGAGACACACATGGGCCATACAGTACCAGACGGGAGTGAATTGCTCCCTTTTACCCGCTGTGTAATGTACATGTACAGGAGCTGACACTGAGACACACACGGACCGTACAGTACCAGACAGGAGTGAATCGATCCCTTTTACCCGCTGTGTGCTGTACATGTACAGGAGCTGACACTGAGGCACAGTCAGGCCCTACAGTACCAGACAGGAGTGAATCGTTCCCTTTTACCCGCTGTGTACTGTACATGTACAGGAGCTGACACTGAGAGACACACGGGCCGTACAGTACCAGATGGAAGTGAATTGGTCCCTTTAATCTGCTTTTTACTGTACATGTGCAGGAGCTGAAACTAAGACACGGGCCGTACAGTACCAGACGGAAGTGAATTGTTCACTTTTACTCGCTGTGTGCTGTACATGTACAGGAGCCGACACTGAGACACACACGGGCCATACAGTACCAGACAGGAGTGAATCGATCCCTTTTACCTGCTGTGTGCTGTACATGTACAGGAGTTGACACTGAGACACACACGGGCCGTACAGTACCAGACGGGAGTGAATCGTTCCCCTTTATCCGCTGTGTACTGTACATGGACAGGAGCTGACACCGAGACACACACGGACCGTACAGTACCAGATGGGAGTGAATCGTTCCCCTTTATCCACTGTGTGCTGTACATGCACAGGTTCTGACACTGAGACACGCACACGGGCTGCACAGTACCAGACGGCAGTGATTATGTCATTAATCTATTGAGAAGAATTATGTTTTATCCCTTTTGATTTCAAACCAGTGCCAAAAGGATCGAAGAATCTTGGTCTCTCACTGACAACAGGATATTCAGCACAACCGAAGGCTGTCGTAAGTATCTACACTGTCCCATCAAACTCTCCCAGGGCAGGTAAAGCACGGGTTCGATACAGAGTAAAGCTCCCTCTACACTGTCCCATCAAACACTCCCAGGGCAGGTACAGCATGGGTTAGATACAGAGTAAAGCTCCCTCTACACTGTCCCATCAAACACTCCCAGAGCAGGTACAGCACAGGTTAGATACAGAGTAAAGCTCCCTCTACACTGTCCCATCAAACACTCCCAGGGCAGGTACAGCACGGGTTAGATACAGAGTAAACCTCCCTCTACACTGCCCCATCAAACACTCCCAGGGCAGGTACAGCACGGGTTAGATACAGAGTAAATCTCCCTCTACACTGTCCCATCAAACACTCCCAGGGCAGGTACAGCACGAGTCAGATACAGAGTAAAGCTCCCTCTACACTGCCCCATCCAACACTCCCAGGGCAGGTACAGCACGGGTTAGATACAGAGTAAAGCTCCCTCTACACTGCCCCATCAAACACTCCCAGGGCAGGTACAGCACGGGTTAGATACAGAGTAAAGCTCCCTCTACACTGTCCCATCAAACACTCCCAGGGCAGATACAGCACGGGTTAGATACAGAGTAAAGCTCCCTCTACACTGTCCCATCAAACACTCCCAGGGCAGGTACAGCATGGGTTAGATACAGAGTAAAGCTCCCTCTACACTGTCCCATCAAACACTCCCAGGGCAGGTACAGCACGGGGTTAGATACAATGTAAAGCTCCCTCTACACTGTCCCATCAAACACTCCCAGAGCAGGTACAGCACGGGTTAGATACAGAGTAAAGCTCCCTCTACACTGTCCCATCAAACACTCCCAGGGCAGGTACAGCACGGGTTAGATACAGAGTAAAGCTCCCTCTACACTGCCCCATCAAACACTCCCAGGGCAGGTACAGCACGGGTTAGATACAGAGTAAAGCTCCCTCTACACTGTCCCATCAAACACTCCCAGGGCAGATACAGCACGGGTTAGATACAGAGTAAAGCTCCCTCTACACTGTCCCATCAAACACTCCCAGGGCAGGTACAGCACGGGTTAGATACAGAGTAAAGCTCCCTCTACACTGTCCCATCAAACACTCCCAGGGCAGGTACAGCATGGGTTAGATACAGAGTAAAGCTCCCTCTACACTGTCCCATCAAACACTCCCAGGGCAGGTACAGCACGGGGTTAGATACAATGTAAAGCTCCCTCTACACTGTCCCATCAAACACTCCCAGAGCAGGTACAGCACGGGTTAGATACAGAGTAAAGCTCCCTCTACACTGTCCCATCAAACACTCCCAGGGCAGGTACAGCACGGGTTAGATACAGAGTAAAGCTCCCTCTACACTGCCCCATCAAACACTCCCAGGGCAGGTACAGCACGGGTTAGATGCAGAGTAAAGCTCCCTCTACACTGCCCCATCAAACACTCCCAGGGCAGGTACAGCACGGGTTAGATACAGAGTAAAGCTCCCTCTACACTGTCCCATCAAACACTCCCAGGGCAGATACAGCACGGGTTAGATACAGAGTAAAGCTCCCTCTACACTGTCCCATCAAACACTCCCAGAGCAGGTACAGCACAGGTTAGATACAGAGTAAAGCTCCCTCTACACTGTCCCATCAAACACTCCCAGGGCAGGTACAGCACGGGTTAGATACAGAGTAAAGCTCCCTCTACACTGTCCCATCAAACACTCCCAGGGCAGGTAAAGCACGGTTTAGATACAGAGTAAAGCTTCCTCTACACTGTCCCATCAAACACCCCCAGGGCAGATACAGCACGGGTTAGATACAGAGTAAAGCTCCCTCTACACTGTCCCATCAAACACTCCCAGGGCAGGTACCGCACGGGGTTAGATACAGAGTAAAGCTCCCTCTACACTGTCCCATCAAACACTCCCAGGGCAGGTAAAGCACGGCTTAGATACAGAGTAAAGCTCCCTCTACAGTCCCATCAAACTCTCCCAGAGCAGGTACAGCACGGGTTAGATACAGAGTAAAGCTCCCTCTACACTGTCCCATCAAACACTCCCAGGGCAGGTACAGCACGGGTTAGATACAGAGTAAAGCTCCCTCTACACTGTCCCATCAAACACTCCCAGGGCAGGTAAAGCACGGTTTAGATACAGAGTAAAGCTCCCTCTACACTGTCCCATCAAACACTCCCAGGGCAGATACAGCACGGGTTAGATACAGAGTAAAGCTCCCTCTACACTGTCCCATCAAACACTCCCAGGGCAGGTACCGCACGGGGTTAGATACAGAGTAAAGCTCCCTCTACACTGTCCCCATCAAACGCTCCCAGGGCAGGTAAAGCACGGCTTAGATACAGAGTAAAGCTCCCTCTACAGTCCCATCAAACTCTCCCAGAGCAGGTACAGCACGGGGTTAGATAGAGTTGACCCATGGTCTGTTTAAATTCACTGATCCACTCGTTTTCTCCATTAGTGTCAGCTGTGGCTCAGTGGGCAGCACTCTCGCCTCTGAGTCAGACGGTTGTGGGTTCAAGTCCCACTCCAGAGACTTGAGCACACAAAGCTGAGCTGACACTCCAGTGCAATGCTGAGGGAGCCCTGCACTGTCGGAGGTGCCGTCTTTCAGATGAGACATTAAACCGAGGCCCCGTCTGCTCTCTCAGGTGGATGTAAATAGATCCCATGCCACTCACAGAAAATCACAGAAACCCCACAGTGCAGATAGAGGCCATTTCAGCCCATCGAGCCTGCACCGACACATATCCCACCCGATCCCCGTAACCCCACGTATTTAATCCCCCTAACACTAAGGGTCAATTTATCATAGCCAATCAACCTAACCCGCACATCTTTGGACTGTGGGAGGAAACCGGAGCACCCGGAGAAAACCCACGCAAACACGGGGAGAATGTGCAAACTCCACACAGACAGTCGCCCGAGGCCGGATTCGAACCCGGGTCCCTGGCGCTGTGAGGCAACAGTGCTAACCACTATACCACTATTTCGATGAAGAGCAGGGGAGTTGTCCCCGGTGTCCTGGCCAATATTTATCCCTCAACCAACATTAACAAAAAAACACGATTATTTGGTCATTATCACATTGCTGTTGGTGGGAGCTTGTTGTGTGCAAATTGGCTGCAGCGTTTCCCACATTACAACAGTGACTACACTCCAAAAGTACTTCATTGGCTGTAAAGCGCTTTGAGACGTCCGATGGTCGTGAGAGGCGCTATAGAAATGCAAGTCTTTCTTTTATTAGGCCTGCGTTCCAAGGTTCTCGTATGAATGTCACACGAACACCTACATCAACGGTTACTGTGACGTTCTGGATTCGACTTTGACCCTGTCACGGAGGGTTCCGAATAAGCTGCCAGGTAATCGCCCCCTTGTCCTGTTGTAAGGTAGCTTGTGTGCAGTCAGCCTTAGCTCAGTGGGTAGCACTCTCTCCTGAGTCAGAAGGTTGTGGGTTCAAGTCCCGCTCCAGGGACTTGGAAGCTATGGGGTAGAGTTTCATTTTGGGGAGACGGCAGGGACAGGGTACTGAATTTGGATTATCAGCCATGATCTCGTTGAATGGCGGAGCAGGCTCGAAGGGCCGAATGGCCTACTCCTGCTCCTATCTTCTTTGTTTCTGTGTCCTACAGACCCTGATGGGTCAATCAGTCGGAGATGTTCAGGGCAAGTTTGAGGTCCCTCTGAGCGCCGCGGAAATAGCTGGACACAGGGACAGGAGGAGGTCATTCAGCCCTTCGAGCCTGTTATCCCATTCAATCAGATCGTGACTGTTCTGTACATGGGTAAAGGAGGAGGCCATTCAGCCCCTCGAGCCTGTTATCCCATTCAATCAGATCGTGACTGTTCTGTACATGGGTAAAGGAGGAGGCCATTCAGCCCCTCGAGCCTGTTATCCCATTCAATCAGATTGTGACTGTTCTGTACATGGGTAAAGGAGGAGGCCATTCAGCCCCTCGAGCTTGTTATCCCATTCAATCAGATCGTGACTGTTCTGTACATGGGTAAAGGAGGAGGCCATTCAGCCCCTCGAGCTTGTTATCCCATTCAATCAGATCGTGACTGTTCTGTACATGGGTAAAAGAGGAGGCCATTCAGCCCTTCGAGCCTGTTGTCCTATTCAATCAGATTGTGACTGTTCTGTACATGGGTAAAGGAGGAGGCCATTCAGCCCCTCGAGCTTGTTATCCCATTCAATCAGATCGTGACTGTTCTGTACATGGGTAAAGGAGGAGGCCATTCAGCCCCTCGAGCCTGTTATCCCATTCAATCAGATTGTGACTGTTCTGTACATGGGTAAAGGAGGAGGCCATTCAGCCCCTTGAACCTGTTCCATCATATCGAGTGTTTGTCTCCCTATCTAAGGAATGTTATACTTGGTGCAATGAAGGTTCACTAGCTTGATCCCTGGGAGGAGAGGGTTGTCCTATGAGGAGAGATTGAGTAGATTGGGCCTATATTCTGGAGATTAGAAGAATGAGAGGTGGTCTCATTGAAACATATAAAATTCTTACAGGGTTTGACAGGGTAGATGCTGAGAGGATGTTTCCCCTGGCTGGCAAGTCTAGAACTAGGGGTCACAGTCTCAGGATAAGGGGTCGGCCATTCAGGACTGAAATGAGGAGAAATTTCTTCACTCAAAGGGTTATGAATCTTCGGAATTCTCTGCCGCAGAGGGCTGTGGAGGCTCAGTCATTGAGTATATTCAAGGCTGCGATCGATAGATTTTTGGACTCTAGGGGAATCAAGGGATATGGCGATCGGGCGGGAAAGTGGAGTTGAGGTAGAAGATCAGCCATTATCTCCTTGAATGGCGGAGCAGGCTCGAGGGGCTGAATGGCCAACTCCTGCTCCTATTTCTTATGTTGCATATGTTTCTTGTGTCATTCTATTGTGAGTCTCTCTTTCTCTATCGAGCTGGCTATGTATATGTCTATTAATCTGTCTATCTATCTGTACATCTCTCTGCTTATCCCTATCTCCTCCTGTCTCTATCTCTCCATCCATTATCCATTCACCGATGTATCTATTGAGCTCTCTATCTCAAACTATCTCTCCCCATTCATACCTCTGTCTGTAGGCTCGGAGGGCGAATTTCAAGAGCCGCATTCAGGTAAACTTTATACAGTGTGGTTGGAAACAGAGAGAGCCGTGTGTGCCCATGATGGGAGAGAGAATTAGGAAAGACTTTAGTGATTATATACCTATCGGATTTGTGGATGGTCTCTAATCATGGATTTTCTACAAACTTCCGAAAGTTTATTAAGCTGAGAGAGGGACTCGGGGTACTTTAGGGAAGGAAACCTGTCACCCTTACTCGGTCGGCCCTATACGTGACTCCAGTCCCACACCAACATGTTTTACACGCATATATATAACATGCACACACATATATATAACATGCACACATATATCACACACACACACAGATATATATCTCAGATATACACACACACAGATATATCACACACACACAGATATATATCACACACACACACAAATATATAACATGCACACACATATATATAACATGCACACACATATATATAACATGCACACATATATCACACACACACAGATATATAACACACACATATATATCTCACACACACACACACACACACACAGATATATATCACACACACACATATATACCTCAGACAGACACACACACACACACACACACACAGATATATAACACACACATATATATCTCACACTCACACACACACATATATATATATATGTGTGTCTGTGTGACATATATCTAAGAAATGTGACTTTGCACGATCTGTAAGGGCGTGAGTGCTAACCGCTGTTTAATGTTCCTGGTATTTCTCTTCCTCTCAGTGTGTCCCAAGGTCCTGATCGATATTGCCTTTCTGATCGACGGTTCAGGCAGCGTGGCAACAAACGATTTTTCGAAAATGAAAAGCTTCATGGTAGCGATTATGAAGAAATTTAGCAACAAGCAGACACAGGTAATCACGGCGACCGAAGGAGGCCATTCGGCCCCTCGTGTGCGTGCTGGTGCTAGATCCCATCGAAGAATTGTCTACACTAATCCCATTTCCCTGCTCTGTTCCCATATCCTCACATGTTGGCAAAAGAAACAGAGGGGTAGATGAGGAGAACATAACAAATAGGAGCAGGAGTCTGCCATTCAGCCCCTCGAGCCTGCTCCGCCTTCAATAAGATCATGGCTGATCATCGACCTCAACTCAACTTTCCTGAACTATCCCCATATCCCTTGATTCCTTTATTATCCAAATATCTATCGATCTCAGCCTTGAATATACTCAACGACTGAGCCCCCACAGCCCTCTGGGGTACAGAATTCCAAAGATTCACCACCCTCTGAGTGAAGAAATTCCTCCTCATCTCGGTCCTAAATGGCCGACCCCTTATTCTGAGACTGTGACCCCTGGTTCTGGACCCTCCAGCCAGGGGAAACATCCTCTCAGCATCTACCCTGTCAAGCCCTGTAAGAATTTTATATGTTTCAATGAGACAACCTCTCATTCTTCTAAACTCCAGAGAGTATTGGCCCATTCTACTCAATCTGTCCTCATAGGACAATCCTCTCATCCCAGAAATCGATCTAGAATTTTTTCACGCAGCGAGTTGTTGTGATCTGGAATGCGCTGCCTGAAAGGGCGGTGGAAGCAGATTCAATAGTAACTTTCAAAAGGGAATTGGATAAATACTCGAAGGGGAAAATGTTTGCAGGACTGTGGGGAAAGAGCAGGGAGTGGGATTAATCGGAGAGCTCTTTCAAAGAGCCGGCACAGGCACGATGGGTCGAAGGGCCACCTTCTGGGTTTGTGTGCGTTAATCGATAATCATTGGAAGTATAGTGAAGAGTGAGGAGGATGGGGTTAGACTTCAAGCAGACATAGACAGGCTGGTGGAATGGGCGGACACGTGGCAGATGAAATTTAACGCAGAATTTAAGAAACAAGGGAGAGAGAAAACAGGGAACTACAGACCAGTTAGCCTGACATCAGTAGTAGTAGGGAAAATACCAGAATCTATTATTAAGGACGTGGTAACAGGGCACTTAGAAAATAATAATAGGATTGGTCAGAGTCAACACGTGTTTATGAAAGACAAATCGTGTTTGACAAATCTGTTCGCGTTTTTTGAGGTTGTAACTAGCAGAATAGATAACGGGGAACCAGTGGATGTGGTGTATTTGGATTTTCAGAAGGCATTCGATAGTTATTAAACAAAATTAGGGCTCATGGGATTGGCAGTAATAGAGTCATCGAGTCAACGCCACAGAAGGAGTCCTTTCAGCCCATCGAGTCCGTGCCGGCTCTCTGTAGAGCGAGCCAGTCAGCCCCATTCCCCCACTCTATCCCCGTAGCCCTGCAAGTTTATTTCCCTCAAGTGCCTATCCAGTCTCCCCTTGAAAATATTGAGTGTCTCCGTTTCCACCACTTTCCTCACATCCTCCCTGTATCTCTTGCCCAAAACCTTAAATCTGTGTCCCCTAGCCCTTCTACCATCAACTAGTGGGAACAGCCTTTCCCCGTCTAGCCTATCCAAACCCCTCATAATCTTGTACACCTCAATCAAATCACCCCGCAAGCTCCTTTGCTCTAATGAAAACAAATCCAGCTTCTCCAACCTGTCCTTGTAGCTAAGATCCCCCATCCCCGGAACCATTCTGGTAAATCTCCTCTGCACCCTTTCAAGGGCCTTCACGTCCTTCCTAAAGTGTGGTGACCAGAACTGGACGCAATACTCCAGTTGTGGCCTAACCAGCGCTTTATAAAGGTTCAGCATAACTCCTCTACTTTTGTACTCAATACCTCTACTTATGAAGCCCAAGATCCCATATACTTACCACTCTCTCAATATGTCCCACCACCTTTAGGGACCTATGTACATTAACTCCCAGGTCCCTCTGTCCCTGCACACTCTTTAAAACTGTGCCATTAAGTGTATATTGCCTCTCCCTGTTCCTTCTGTCAAAATGCATAACCTCACACTTCTCTGTATTAAATTCCATCTGCCACTTGTCTGCCCATTCTGTTAACCTTTCTATGGCCTGTTGCAGTCGATTGGTATCATCCTCACTGTTTGCCACCCCCCCCCAAGTTTGGTGGCAAATTTAGAAATTCTACTCTGTATTCCAATATCCAGGTCATTTAGATATATCAAAAAAGCAGTGGCCCCAGCACTGACCCTTGGGGAACACCACTGTCTACCATCCCCCAGTCTGAAAAACAGCCATTTACCACAACTCACTGTTTTCTGCCCTTAAGCCAATTCCTTATCCAAGCTGCCACTGACCCACCTATTCCATGAGCCTCAATTTTGTTAACCAGCCTTCTATGTGATACTTTGTCAAATCCATGTAGACAACATCCATTGCATTCCCTTCATCAATCCTCCGTTACTTCATCAAAAAATTCAATTAGATTAGTCAAACACGATTTTCCTTTTACAAACCCATGTTGGCTCTCCTTAATTAGCTTAAACCTCTCCAAATGCCCATTAATTTTTTCCTTGATTATTGTTTCTAAAACTTTACCCAACGCTGCTGTTAAACTGACCTACCTGTAGTTACTAGGATTGTCCTTACACCCTTTCTTGAACAATGGTGTCACATTTGCCACTTTCCAATCCTCAGGCACCTCCCCCGCATCTAGGGAAGATTGGAAAATGATGGCAAGCCCTTCCGCTATCTCCTCCCCCAATTCCCTTAGCAACCTGGGATGCAAGCCATCTGGACCAGCATAGATTGAGGATTGGTTAATGGACAGAAAACAGAGAGTAGGAATAAACGGGTCATTTTCGGGATGGCAGGCTGTAACTAGTGGGGTACCGCAAGGATCAGTGCTTGGGCCTCAGCTATTCACAATCTACATCAATGATTTGGACGAGGGGACCAAATGTAATATATCCAAGTTTGCTGATGATACAAAGCTGGGTGGGAATGTAAGCTGTGAGGAGGATGCAAAGATGCTTCAAGGGGATATAGACAGGCTAAGTGAGTGGGCAAGAACATGGCAAATGGAATATAATGTGGAGAAAAAATAGAAAAGTAGATAGAGGCACTGGAGAGGGTGCAGAGAAGATTGACAAGGATAATTTACAATGATGCCAGAAATGCGAGGGTATACATATCAGGAAAGGATGAACAGGCAGGGTGATGCGCTATCAATAACTCAAAAGACTGAGATTAAGCGAGTAACTAACAGGCTTTAGTAAACTTGGTGGATGCGTCCGACTCCCGATGGTCTAAGTCTAGGCATGCTGGTGTGAGGATCTTCTCCATTATAAAAATCTTGTTAATAAAATTGATGCGCTATCAATAACTCAAAAGACTGAGATTAAGCGAGTAACTAACAGGCTTTTATTAACAAGAGAATTGTAAAGTCTGTGGGTTGTGCAGTTAATTATGACACAGACTTCAGGAGTAACATACAACAGGACTTTACTATTCGAAGGTCAGGGCGAATCTGCCCTATAAATCATGCACAGAAGCCAAACAAGTAGTGCCACACCTAAAATAGTTCTCTTAAAGGTGAACGGTTACATACAATAGTCTCTTAAAGGTAGACGGTTACATACACTACAATCCTCCCTTTTTAGCTTACAACATACGTATTCCCCATTAAACATAACATATATTCAACTTCATGTAAAACAATTTACAGATATAGTCTCTGCGGAAAACAGTTCACAGGTTCAGTCTCTGTGGGAACAGTTCACAGATTCAGTCTCTGGTCTTGACTCGGTCCGAACAACATCTCTGTGGTGTAGCCGGTTCACATTGCTAGCGTGACTCATCCAATAGTCTTTCCCTTGACGTAACAGCTTGAACTTCCGTCCTGCTGAACCAGCAGTGCTGACTTTTACAAACAGCTGGACTGCCTTAGTAATTTTTCCCTACTTTCCCATTAGAAGTGATAATGATTTAGATGGTTATCATCTTCGGCTTCGTCTTTTCCTTTTTTGCTTCTTGGAGACTCTCGGGGCTCCCTTATCAGCTGCCAGCTGTAGCGCCACCATCTCCCTATGTTCCTTAGACTTTAAGTGCTTCATCCTGGTTTCTGCACTTTGGGAGTTTTCATCACAAGCTGGGCAGACCAAGTCCTCGTAATATTCCGTGTCACTCAACAGGTCATGGTAATATTCGGTGTCATCCTGAGCTAGTCTAGCGAGAGGGCCTGCTACTTCTTCCTTACCCAACTGGACGTTAGCCGACTGTTGTTCCCTCCCTAGACATCTTTCCTGAAGAGACTTCTTTATGCGTTCATATTCATCCCACTCTTCCTGGGTTTCCTGCAAATCCTTCACTAATGACTTCAATACTTCCCCTTCCATCGGAGATTGATTGATCGGGCTATTCAATCCTTCTACTGGAGCATCTGTTTCAACATTCTGTTGTTCCCATTGACGTGATTCAGCGTACTTTTGGCATCCCAGTAAAATCCGTGTTGCACCCTCAGCTATATCCGTAACTTTTGAGAGCTCCAAACTCCTTCCCTCTGAAGATTGAAGCTCGTGTTCAGATTGTTCCCATTGCAGAGTCTTGTCCCTCAACATATGAAGGAGTTGGCTGACCGTTAACTCTTCCACGGGAACACTGTGAATCAGAGTCTTCTCCATTTCATCCACCTTTTCCTCCAATGCTTTCATCTTCTTTTCCTCTTGGACTTTGGCTTTCAGCGCTCGGAGAAGTTGTGCCATGATGCTATCTAGCTCTTGTGCCATGATGCTCTCTAGCTCATGTCTTACAGTCTCTGTGTTTCTTACAGTTTCCTTTTCTTCCACTGAAAGGATTCCCAGTTGAATCTGTTCTTCAAGTTGTTGAACCTCGGTCATTGCCGCCTCATATTTGTCTTGGGTTTCCTTCAATAATTTTCTGAGTTCTTGGACATCTTGCCTTTCATGTTCTGCCATGTCTTTCACCTCTAATTTCTCATCTATGGATGGAACTTCTACCGATGAGTCTGTCTTGGCCTTGAGCTCATCAAGAATTTCCTGCAGCCTTTGGACTTCTTGCTCATGTTCAACCTTTAGTTGCTCATATGCTTCTACTGAAACTAGCTTTTCGGAGGTTGCCGAGTTAACCCCCTCCAGAATTGTAGCCTGGGCCTGTTCATACTGTTCTTTCAACTTCTCACACTCTGCTTGTAAGGAGTCGTAGAGAAGAACTGGAATAAAATTCTGGCTTCCTGAAGATTCCTCTTCATTTGCTTCTTTCGCAATTTTCTGTTGGAGTTCAGCCAAGGCTGCTATGCTATCTGCCTCTCGAAGTCTCACTGCCATCAAATCTTCTTTATTCTTGCAGTCTATCTCAGCCATTTCCCCTTTACTTTCATTTAACTGAGTGAGTAGTCCCTTATTCTGGGTTGAGAGATATTGCACCTTCTCCTGTAGACCATTGCACTCCTTCTCTGCTCGACATAGCTGGTTACTGCTGATTTGGTTCTGTGTTTCAAGTTCCAACATCCTTTGCTTAGCTTCTTTCAGTTTCGCCCCTATAAGCTCCTCTTGCAACATGGCCACATTATTCTCATCAGGTAAAGAAGCATTTCTCTTTTCTATGTCCAAGATTTTTTTCTGCATCTCTTTAAGTGCACACTGCGATTCAGCTTCTCTTAACCTTGCCTGCACTAGCTCCGTCTCCAATTGCAGAACAAAATCCTCAGTGTAGCGTGGTTTGCCTTTATGCTGTATCTCTAGATCATGCAAATATTCTAACTCCTGAACATCATAAGGGAGATGTGATCGGTAATTGGTCACGATGGCTCTATGGTCGCTCTCTGCTTGAGCCAGCAGGTTCTGTTGTCTTTCCAGACTCTCCCATTCGGTGTCATAGAACTTTTTCATTGTTTTCATCTCTTGTACGAGACGGTAACTCAATTGTTCTAATTGTTGTCGTACTTTGAGATGACGTTGAGTTCGAGCCCGGTGTTCCTCCGTAATGCATATGTCTGTAACTTGAACAGACTCAGAATTCTCTGTCTTTATACACGCCATCGTTTTTCCAACCTTAGTCAGTGAGTTCATGTTAACCTTGTTTTTCATACTTGGGTTGGACTTATCGTCTTCCGGCTCAGAGTCTGAGCTGCTTGTCTGCACCGAGTCCTCACTCGTCATTGCTTACATAGATACATACATAGATACATAGAAGATAGGAGCAGGAGTAGGCCATTCGGCCCTTCGTGCCTGCTCCGCCATTCGATGAGATCATGGCTGATCCTTTAATTCAGTATCCCGTCCCCGCCTTCTCTCCGTAACCCTTAACCCCTTTTGCCCGTAGAAATATATCTAATTCCCTCTTAAATATATTTAATGAGCTGGCGTACACTGCCCTCTGTGGCAATGAGTTCCACAGTTTCACCACTCTCTGAGTGAAGAAATTCCCCCTCATCTCTGTCCTAAATGGTTTAGCCCTTATCCTTAAATTATGTCCTCTAGTTCTGTTCTCACCCGCCAAGGGAAACATTCCTTCTGCATCCAGTCTGTCTAGACCTGTCAGAATTTTATACACTTCTATGAGGTCCCCTCTCAATCTTCTAAACTCCAGTGTGTACATCCCTAAACTACATAGTCTCTCCTCATAGGTCATTCCCGCCATTCCTGGTATCAGCCTGGTGAATCGCCGCTGCACCCCCTCCATGGCAAGAACATCCTTCCTCAGATGAGGCGACCAAAACTGTACACAGTACTCGAGGTGTGGTCTCACCAGTGCCCTGTACAGCTGCAGCAAGGTATCCCTGTTCCTGTATTCTAACCCTTTTGCTATGAAGGCCAGCATACCGTTTGCCTTCTTGACCGCCTGTTGCACCTGCATGCTCGCCTTCAGTGACTGGTGTACAAGAACACCCAGGTCTCTCTGTACTTCCCCCTCTCCCAATCTATTGCCATTTAAATAATAATTTGCCCTCCCGTTCCTGCACCCAAGGTGGATAACTTCGCACTTGTCCACATTATAGTGCATCTGCCATTTATCCGCCCAATCGCCCAGTCTGTCCAAATCGCTCTGGAGCTTCCTGGTCTCTTCCTCTGAGCCCACCCCCCCTCCTAGTTTAGTGTCGTCTGCAAATTTGGAAATGCTGCATCCGACTCCCTGATCCAGGTCATTAATGTAAATTGTGAACAGCTGGGGGCCCAGGACAGATCCCTGTGGTACCCCACTTGTTACTGCCTGCCATTCAGAAAATGAGCCGTTTATTCCAACTCTCTGTTTTCTATCTGACAGCCAGTTCCCTATCCACGCCAAAACTTTCCCCTTTATCCCATGAGCCTCAATTTTCCATGCTAATCTTTTATGTGGGACCTTATCGAAGGCCTTTTGGAAGTCCAGGTACACCACATCTACTGGCTCTCCCCCATCTATTCTACCAGTTACTCCCTCAAAAAATTCCAATAGATTAGTCAAGCACGATTTACCCTTTGTAAATCCATGTTGACTCTGTCCTATCCTGTAGGTAGTGCCATTCCATGTCTATTTTCTTGATCCACTCCCGTCCTAGAAGTGGTGGTCCTCCCTCAGGTAGTACGTATAAGTTCATTCTTGGGTGTTCTTTACCCCTATCTCTCACCTTGACTCTTATCTTTCCCATGGGGTATACTTTATGCCCCGTGTATGTCTGCAATACGAACTTGGTATCTCTTAAGGGTATATGTGAGAATAGCCGGTGGTAATCCCTTCGATTTATGACTGATACAGCTGATCCAGTGTCCAACTCCATTTTCACTTGGACTCCAGCTATTTTTAGCATGACCCAGATAGTTTGTAGGTCAGCTTCCTTACTCACATTATGAATTCTCAGACTACCCAGCTCCTGGCCGTTTGGGTCTGAGTCTGAATTCTGTTCGTCTGAACTCTTCTCAGCCACCTTGTGTACCTTGTTGTACTTTTCCTGTGATGGCTTCCTTTGGTTGTTGGTCTTCTTCCCTGACCGGCATACCTTAGCGATGTGACCCAGTTTGCCACATTTCCTACATTCCTGGTTCTTAAACCAGCATTGGTTCTGATCGTGTGTTGTCTTCCCACAGCGATAGGATTTTGTTATACTCGAGGTAATTTGGTCCACACCGAGTGCCGCTGCCTTTAGCTGCATTTCCGTGGTTCCTTTCGCTGCGGCTTCATGCGATGCTGCTATAAGGACAGCCCTGTCAAGTGTAAGGTCGTTCTCTTCGAGTAGTCGCTTTTGCGTCCCTTCCTTGGACAGTCCGCATACGAACTTGTCTCGCAGTGCCTCTGTCAGATTCCCTCCGAACTGGCAGCATTTCGCTAGTCTACGCAGTTCGACCAAGTATTCCGCGTTGCTTTTGTCTTTCCGTTGCGTTCTCGCATAGAAATTGAATCGTTCAGCCAACATCAATGGTGTGGGGTTCAAGTGATCCTTCAGAACAGCCACTATCTCATCGAAAGTCTGATCCGCCGGTTTAGCTGGTGATAGTAGATGCTTCAAGAGCCCGTATGTCTTTGCGCCCATCGAGTTTAGCAAGGTTATAGCTTTGTCGTCTGCTTCTATTTTGTTGGCCTCACAATAGATCTCAATGCGTTCCACGTACGTGGCCCAGTCTTCTATCTCCGAATTAAAATCGTTGATGTTACCACGTTTAGGCATCTTCCTCTCTTTGGGAACAACAGAAGTATTTCTTTAAATTATTTTTTTTTTTTTTTCTAAGCTGGCGGTTTTCCCGCGAAAATGGCGGTTTCCCGCTCTTATCTTCTCTCCCCGCCCACTTCAATGGCGGTTTCCCGCTTCTGTCTTCTTCCCCGCCTAATGGCGGCTTCCCGCGTTTCTTCCCTGGCGGGAGGGGTACACTTTCCCCACGGGCGACGGCTGCTGGCTTTCAGGTTCACAGCCTGCGCGTCGGCTTCAAGGCTTTCCCTTTTTTATTTTATGGCAGGGCGACCGGCTCTGGGTACCCCGTTGACGGCGAACAGGTTCAGCCGCTGGGCTGGCTCTCGCACAGTTCCCCTTGCTCGGCTCTGTCTCTCTCCCGCTCGCTCGGCTCTACCGGCGCTGGGTACACCCCGTTGACGGAGGACAGTTCAGCCGCTGGACTGGCTCTCACACAGTTCCCCTTGCTCGGCTCTGCCTCTCTCCCGCTCGCTCGGCTCTACCGGCGCTGGTTACACCCCGTTGACGAAGGATAGTTCAGCCGCTGGACTGGCTCTCGCGCAGTCTCTCTTGGTCGGCTCTGCCTCTCCCGCTCGCTCGGACCCCAATCGCGCCTCCCAGCCCTCTCACAGTCCGGTGCTTCTCTCCCCGGCTGCGGCTGAGTTTCTCTCTTCCCGCGCCTACGCTCCCGGTCGCAGCGCTTCGTGGCTTCGGTCACCGCCCGGCTTTTCCCCCGGTCGTGGTCTCTCACGACACCGTTGGACCCGACTTTTTGTCCGGCTCCTTTTCCCCCTCGACCGTGGTCGAGTGCCCAGCCCTTATCCTCCGGCTATTCTTTTCACTTTCCCTTACTCACAGTCACCGTGGCAGAAGGGACAGTCAGTGCCTGTTGCTGATGGAAGTTTTTGTCGCTAAAGTCTTCCTCCTTTCTATTGCTGCAGCCTTGAGTTTTCTCCCAGCCGAATGACGAGGGCGGTTGCCTCTTTTCGACGCTCTTTTGTTGCTTTGAAAGTATTGTTGCCGCAGGGTACAATCGGACTCGTCGCCACTGTAAAGTCTGTGGGTTGTGCAGTTAATTACGACACAGACTTCAGGAGTAACATACAACAGGACTTTACTATTCGAAGGTCAGGGCGAATCTGCCCTATAAATCATGCCACAGCACTTATATACCGGTGTGGTCACCGTCGGTATTACCGTATACAGAAGCCAAACAAGTAGTGCCACACCTAAAGTAGTTCTCTTAAAGGTGAACGGTTACATACAATAGTCTCTTAAAGGTAGACGGTTACATACACTACAAGAATGAAGGTGTGCCTCGAGTGGTCGACCAGTCCAGAATACAGAGGGACTGTGGAGCAATCACCTTTATACCTGGACTCGTGGGAGGAGTCAGCTGAGACATGTACAGGCATGTACACAGTGGAATACAAACAGTGGTTTACCACACGGTCACTTTTCTCTTTGGAAAAAAGAAGGCTGAGGGGTGACCTAATAGAGGTCTTTAAAATCGTGAAAGGTTTTGATAGAGTAGATACAGAGAGAATGTTTCCACTTGTGGGGAAGAGCATAACTAGAGGCCGTCAATATAATATAGTCATCAAGAAATCCAATAGGGAATTCAGGAGAAACTTCTTTACCCAGAGAGTGGTGAGAATGTGGAACTCGCTACCACAGGGAGTGGTTGAAGCAAATATTATCGATGCATTTAAGGGGAAGCTAGACAAGCATATGAGGGAGAAGGGAATAGAGAGTTACGCTGATAGAGTTAGATGAGGAAAGACAGGAGGAGGCTTGAGTGGAGCATAAAGGCCAGCATGGACTGGTTGGGCCAAATGGCCTGTTTCTGTGCCATATATCCGATGTAATTCTATGTAATTTAACTGATGTTCCTTTTGTGTAGATCGCAGTGGCACAGTTTAGCTCCAAGGTGCAGACAGAGTTCAATTTTATCAAATACAGTCAGGCTTCCAACAAGGAAGATCTTGTACATAACATATGGCAAAGTGGAGGAGGGACCGACACACCAAGAGGGATCCAATATGTAGCGTGAGTATTGGAAAAACATTTCCTTTGTCAACAACTTATGCAGCACCTCTGGTGGAGAAAACCATCCCAAGGCACTTCACAGGAGCCTTAAGCAAACAAATGATTGTGGGGCTCAGTCCCACATTGGGCGAGAGCGGCAGACTGGGCACTGGGCCTGGATTGGAGCCTGGGCCTTTCCTGCTCTGTGTCTGGGGGGAGGGGCTCAGTCCCACTCCGGGCGAGATCGGCTGACTGGGCACTAGGCCCGGATTGAAGCTTGGGCCTTTCCGTCTGTGTGTCTGGGGGGAGGGGCTCAGTCCCACACCGAGTGAGATCGGCTGACTGGGCACTAGGCCAAGGTTGGAGCCTGGGCCTTTCCTGCTCTGTGTGTGTGTGATTGGGGGCTCAGTTCCACACCGGGTGAGATCGGCTGACTGGGCACTAGGCCAAGATTGGAGCCTGGGCCTTTCCTGCTCTGTGTGTGTGTGATTGGGGGCTCAGTTCCACACCGGGTGAGATCAGCTGACTGGGCACTAGGCCAAGATTGGAGCCTGGGCCTTTCCTGCTCTGTGTGTGTGTGATTGGGGGCTCAGTTCCACACCGGGTGAGATCAGCTGACTGGGCACTAGGCCAAGATTGGAGCCTGGGCCTTTCCTGCTCTGTGTCTGTGTGTCTGGGGGGTGGGGCTCAGTCCCACACGGGGCGAGAGTGGCGGACTGAGCACTAGGCCCGGATTGAAGCTTGGGCCTTTCCGTCTGTGTGTCTGGGGGGAGGGGCTCAGTCCCACACCGAGCGAGATCAGCTGACTGGGCACTAGGCCAAGATTGGAGCCTGGGCCTTTCCTGCTCTGTGTCTGTGTGTCTGGGGGGTGGGGCTCAGTCCCACACGGGGCGAGAGTGGCGGACTGAGCACTAGGCCCGGATTGAAGCTTGGGCCTTTCCGTCTGTGTGTGAGTGACTGGGGGCTCAGTCCCACACCGGGTGAGATCAGCTGACTGAGCACTAGGCCCGGAATGGAGCCTGGGCCTTTCCTGCTGTGTGTGTGCGTGTATCTGGGGGGCTCAGTCCCACGCCGGGTGCAATCGGCTGACTGAGCACTAGGCCCAGAATGGAGCCTCGGCCTTTCCTGCTGTGTGTGTGGTGAGCGACTCAATGACTTTGTCTGATCCCATTACAGGGACAAAATATTCTTACCGTCCGCGGGGGCACGAAACGGAGCCAAACGGATCCTGATCACAATCACCGATGGAGAATCTTATAATACACATTTCAGACCAGCCATTGAAGCGGCGAACCAGAAAAAGATCCAACGTTACGCGATCGGGGTGAGCTCAGTGAATTCTTCGCTCTGTGTGTTGTTGCAGGTTTTTTTCCCAAACGCGCTAATTATTTCTCTCTCTCTCTCCTTCCCCCTTAAAACCCACCTCTTTGACCAAGCTTTTGGTCAACTGTCCCCACAATGCCTCGATTTTAAATTCTCATCCTTGTTTTCAAATCTCTCCATGGGCTCGCCCGTTCCCTACACAAAGCTGGGTGGGCGTGTGTGCTGTGAGGAGGATGCCGAGAAACTCCAGGATAATTTGGACAGGTTGGGTGACTGGGCAGAAGCATAGCAGATGCAATATAACGTGGATGAATGTGAGGTTATCCACATTGGTGTCAAAAACAGGAAGGCAGATTATTATCTAAATGGCAATAGATTGGGAGAAGGGGAAGTGCAAAGAGACCTGGGTGTCCTTGTGCACCAGTCGCTGAAGGTAAGCATGCAGGTGCAGCAGGCGGTTAAGAAGGCAAATGGCATGTTGGCCTTCATAGCGAGAGGGTTTGAGTACAGGAACAAGGATGTCTTGCTGCAGTTGTACAGGGCCTTGGTGAGACCACATCTTGAGTATTGTGTGCAGTTTTGGTCGCCTTATCTGAGGAAGGATGTTCTTGCCATGGAAGGAGTTCAGCGAAGATTCACCAGGCTGATACCTGGGATGGCAGGAATGACGTATGAGGAGAGATTGGATCGATTGGGCTTGTACTCGCTGGAGTTTAGAAAAATGAGAGGGGATCTCATTGAAACTTATAAAATTCTGACAGGACTGGACAGACTAGATGCAGGAAGGATGTTCCCGATGGTCGGGGAGTCCAGAACCAGGGGTCACAGTCTAAGGATAAGGGGTCAGCCATTTAGGACAGAAATTAGGAGGAATTTCTTCACCCAGAGAGTGGTGAACCTGTGGAATTCTCTACCACAGAAGGCAGTAGAGGCCAATACATTAAATATATTCAAGAAGGAGTTGGATATATTTCTTAAGGCTAAAGTGATCAAGGGGTATGGGGAGAAAGCAGGGACCGGGTACTGAATTTGGATGATCAGCCATGATCGCATTGAATGGCGGAGCAGGCTCGAGGGGCCGAATGGCCTACTCCTGCTACTATCTTCTATGTTTCTATGTTTCTATCTCTGTAACCTCCTCCAGCCCCACAACCCTCCAAGATCTCTGCGCTCCGCCAATTAGGAACATCGAAAAATAGGAGCAGGAATCGGCCATTCAGCCCTTCGAGCCTGCTCCACCATTCAATATGATCATGACTGATCCTCTATCTCAATACCATATTCCCACTCTCTCCCCATACACATTGATGCCTTTTATGTCTAGAAATCTATCTATCTCCTTTGTAATTCTATTCAGTGACTTGGCTTCCACAGCCTTCTGTGTTAGAGAATTCCACAGGTTCACCACCCTCTGAGTGAAGAAATTTCTCCTCATCTCAGTCCTAAATATCCTACCCCTTATCCTGAGACTGTGACCCCTCGTTCTAGACCCCCCCAGCCAGGGGAAACATCCTCCCTGCATCCAGTCTGTCTAGCCCTGTCAGAATTTTATACGATTCAATGAGATCCCCTCTCATTCTTCTAAACTCGAGTGAATAAAGGCCTAGTCGACCCAATCTCTCCTCATACAACAGTCCTGCCATCCCAGGAATCAGTCTGGTGAACCTTTGTTGCACTCCCTCTATGGTAAGTATATCCTTTCTTAGGTAAGTGACCTAAACTGCACACAGTACTCCAGGTGTGGTCTCACCAAGGCCCTGTATAACTGTAGTAAGACATCCTTGCTTCTGTACTCAAATCCTCTTGCAATGAAGGCCAACATACCATTTGCCTTCCTAACTGCTTGCTGCACCTACATGCTTGCTTTCAGTGACTGGTGTACAAGGACACCCAATTCTGGCCTCTTGAGCATCCCCCGATTTTTATCGCTCCACCACTGGCGGCCGTGCCTTCAACCTAGGGCCCGAGCTCTGGAATTCCCACCTTAAACGTTTCTACCTCTCCTTCCTCTTTTAAGACACTCCTAAAAAATGAACTCTTCGACTACGCTTTAAGTCACCTGCCCTAATATCTCCTTGTCTGGCTCGGAGCCAACTTCTGTTTGAATCTAAATTTTCAGACTGCTTGTCCAACATCCAGTCCTGGAGGAGCAGAAATTTCTTCCAACTAAATATTGGGAAGACCGAAGCCATTGTTTTCGGTCCCCGCCACAAACTCCGTTCCCTCGTCACTGACTCCATCCCTCTCCCTAACATCTGTCTGAGGCTGAACCACACCGTTCGCCACATTGCTGCCCTATTTGACCCTGAAATGAGCTTCCGACAACATATCCGCAGCATAACTAAGACTGCCTACTTCCACCTCCGTAAGTTCGCCCGTCTCCACCCCTGCCTCAGTTCATCCGCTGCTGAAACCTTCATCCTGCCTTTGTTACCTCTAGACTTGACTATTCCAACGCACTCCTGGCTGGCCTCCCACATTCCACCCTACGTAAACTTGAGATCATTCAAAACTTGGCTGCCCGTGTCCTAACTCGCCCCAAGTCCCGTTCACCCATCTCCACTGTGCTCGCTGACCTACATTGGCTCCCAGTTAAGCAACGCCTCGATTTCAAAATTCTCATCCTTGTTTTCAAATCCCTCCATAGCCCTCACCCCTCCCTATCTCTGTAATCTCCTCCAGCCCTACAACGTTCCGAGATATCTGCATTCCTCCAATTCTGGCCTCTTTAGCATCCCTGATTTTAATCGCTCCACCATTGGCGGCCATGCCCTCAGCTGCCTTGGCCCTAAGCTCTGGAATTCCCTCCTTAAACCTCTCCCCTAAACCTCTCCGCCTCTCTACCTTGCTTTCCTTTAAGACGCTCCTTAAAACCTACCTCTTTGATCAAGGTTTTAGTCACCTGCCCTAATTTCTCCTTATGTGGCTCGGTGTCAAATGTTGTTTGATTATCGCTCCTTGGGACGTTTTACTACGTTTAAAAGCTCTGTTTAAATGCAAGTTGTTGTTATTTTTGTTGTTGAAGGCACTACATAAATTCAAGTTGTTTTGCCTCTAACAAGCCTCCTGTGAGGCACTTTATCCGGTGTCTTCTGCGAGTCCATATACTCCACATCTACCTCTAACAAGCCTCCTGTGAAGCATTTTTTCCGGTGCCTTCTGCTAGTCCATATACTCCACATCTACCTCTAACAAGCCTCCTGTGAGGCACTTTATCCAGTGCCTTCTGCTAGTCCATATATTCCACATCTACTACATGTGTCAATTTTTTATTCTGATAAGGCGCCTTTCACTATGTTGACGGGTGTGATATCAATGTAAGTTGCTGTAGAAGACCTATGGGATGTTTCCCAGATGTGGCTCATGACCCTACATGAACGTTGACCCTTGATTTATTTGCTTCCAAAGGTTGGCTCTGCCTTCACCGATTCAAGAGCAAGGGATCAGCTCAACATAATTGCCTCCGAAAAGAAGAACGTGTTTCAAGTGAGCAACTTCCAGGCCCTGGACAGCATTCAGAAAGAACTGCAGGAGAAGATCTTTGCAATCGAAGGTGCGGCAAGCTTCATCTTTGAATCCATTCTCGGGATGTGTGGGCAAGGCTGGCCATTTACTGCCCATCCCTAGATGGCCCCTCGAGATGGTGGTGCTGAGCTGTGTCAGCCAGTGGCTCAGTGGGCAGCACCCTCGCCTCTGAGTCAGAAGGCTGTGGGTTCAAGTCCCTACTCCAAAGACACGAGCACAAAAAATCTAGGCCGATGCTCCCACTGCAGTACCAAGGGAGCGTTACTCCGTCAGACGTTAAACCAAGGCCCCGTCTGCTCACTCAGGTGGACGTAAAAGATCCCATGGCACTATTTTGAAGAAGAGCAGGGATGTTCTCCCCCGGTGTCCTGGGATAATATTTATCCCTCAACCAACATCACTAAAACAGATTACATCAGAATTAGGAGCAGGAGTAGGCCACACAAACCCTCAAGCCTGCTCCGCCATTCAATAAGATCATGGCTGAGGTGGTGAAAGGTGCTACAGAAATGCAAATCTTCCTTATTGAACCGCTGCAGTCCGTGTGGTGAAGGTGCTCCCACAGTGCTGTTAAGGAGGGAGTTCCAGGATTTTGACCCAGCGACAATGAAGGAGCGGCCGATATATTTCCAAGTCAGGATGGTGTGTGACTTGGAGGGGAACTTGGAGGTGGTGGTGTTCCCACGTGCCTGCTGCCCTTGTCCTTCCAGGTGGAAGAGGTTGCAGGTTTGGGAGGTGCTGCCGAAGAAGCCTTGGCGAGTTGCTGCAGTGCATCTTGTAGATGGTACACGCTGCAGCCACGGTACGCCGGTGGTGGAGGGAGTGAATGTTTAAGGTGGTGGATGGGGTGCCAATCAAGCAGGCTGCTTTGTCCTGGATGGTGTCGAGCTTCTTGAGTGTTGTTGGAGCTGCACTCATCCAGGCAAGTGGAGAGTATTCCATCACACTCCTGACTTGCACCTTTGTAGATGGTGGAAAGGCTTTGTGGAGTCAGGAGGTGAGATACTCACCGCAGAATACCCATCTACAAAATGTATTAATTGAGGGAAGAAGTGGTTAGGACCATAGTAACAGGGGGATGCCATTCAGCCCCTCAAGCCTGTTGAGCCATTCAATCAGATTATGGTTGATCTGTACCTCAACCCCATCCACCCACCTTGGCTCCATATCCCTCCATACCCTTACCCAACAAAGACTGATCCATCTCAGTCTTGGAAGCTCCAAATGAACCTGTCCTCATAATTGGACCCTTTTAGCCCCGGTATCATTCTGGGGAACCTGCGCTGCTCCCCCTCCACGGTCAATGTATCCTTCCTGAGGGGCGGGGCCCAGAACTGAACACAGTAACTCCAGGTGGGGTCTGACCAGAGCTTTATACAACTGCAGCATAACTCCCTCCCCTTTGTATCCCAGCCCTCGAGATAAAGGACAACATTCCATTTTGGTAGGAAGAACGAGGAGAGGCAATACAAACTAAAGGGTACACTGTTAAAGGGGGTGCATGAACAGAGAGACCTGGGGGTATATGTGCACAAATCATTGAAGGTGGCAGGGCAGGTTGAGAAAGCATTTAAAAAAAGCATACGGGATCCTGGGCTTCATAAACAGAGGAATAGAATACAAAAGCAAGGAAGTTATGATGAACCTACATAAAACACTGGTTCGGCCTCAACTGGAGTATTGTGTCCAATTCTGGGCACCGCACTTAGGAAGGATGTGAAGGCCTTAGAGAGGGTGCAGAGGAGATTTACTAGATTGTGTTATGTTCATTAATAACTAGTCATTTTTATTAAGAACAGCTAGCTTTTGCTAGACACTTTATTGAGCACATGTGGACAAGGTACAGTATCTGTAGAGGCATCCATCTTGACTGCTGCCTTGTGGGTAGCCTCGTGCATCCTGGGTAGCCCACTCTTATATACATACAGCACCACCTAGTGTACCATTCCAGAATGACAGGTTACTGATCATTACATCCCCCTTTCTTTGAGGTTAAACAAAATCAGTATCAATCAATATCAATCAATAACAACATAAACATCTTCAACAGTCAATACATTTTCAATGTAGTTTTCTTTGTACTCAAAGATTAAGTCTATCAGGCTTTTTTACTTCACGTGTGGATCTTCTCAGCACAGGTAAGTCTGATGTGTTTTCATGAGAGCCTGTATGTGTATTTGTGTTAGATTGTTCTGGTGGTGAGTGACAAGATTCAGTTGCGGCATTGTCATTGATTTGCTCTTCGATAGTCTCTTGTGTTTTTAGGAGGGAACGGCGGTTCCTCCTGAGAATCTGTCCTTCCTCAGTTCTAACAGTGTATGACCTTGGTCCTACTTCCTCAAGAACTGTAGCTTTCCTGTTCCATGCATCAGGATCCTCAATCCTGACAATATCATCCCTTGTCAATGGTTTCAGAGTTTTGGATGACTTGTCATAGTATGATTTCTGTTTCAGCTTTAACAGTTGAAGTCTCTGTCTCAGTTCCTTACTCTGCTTTTCTTTTGCACAGCAGGGTAGCGTGGTACGCAACTTGCGACCCATTAGGAGTTCAGCAGGTGAAGAACCAGAGTCTAAAGATGAGGCTCGGTAGCTCAGCAGGGCGAGATAAGGATCAGACTTGCTTTCTGTCACTTTCTTCAGTAGCTGCTTGAGAACTTGAACACCTTTCTCTGCCTTACCATTCGACTGAGCATACAAAGGACTGGATGTGATGTGTTGAAAGTCATAATGTGCTGCAAAGTGTTGCCACTCCTTACAGTTGAAGCACGGACCATTGTCGCTAACGGCAATCCTGGCAATTCCCATGTCTGGTGAAGATGGATTTCACATGCATTATGACACTGCTTGCTGTGGTGCTTGAGAAACAGCGCCATCTCAGGATAGTTAGAATAGTAGTCAATCACTATTAGATAGTCTTTACCATTTAAATGAAAAAGGTCCATACCAACCTTATGTCAGCTACTATCATTGGTTCCTTTGCTTGTTTGTTTTGGTGTTTCTGACATGTCTCACATTTGCCTATCATGTTCTCAATATCCTTATTTATGCCAGGCCAATAAACAGTGTCTCTTGCTCTCCTTTTGCATTTTTCAATTCCGAGGTGTCCCTCATGAATCCTTTTGAACATGTCTTGACGTAGAGCCTGTGGAATGACTATTCTGTTCTGTTTTAGTAATAGTCTACTTGCGACACTCAATTCTGACCATATGTGAAAATATTTTGGACAGGAACCTTTTGGCCAACCATGATGAATGTTCTCTATTACTGTTTGTAATATTGTATCTTTTACTGTTTCTTCTGCTATTTGCTTTGATTTTGTGTCTGACACGGGCAGCGCAGCAGTGACCATACTCACATGAACATCCACGTCTTCTTCAGTAGAGCTCACATGACTCATTGTGGGTGCTCGGGATAGTGCATCTGCTAACACTATGTATTTGCCTGGTGTGTAGATCAGTTCAAAGTCATATCTTTGCAGCTTCATCATGAGTCGTTGAATCTTTGGAGACATCTCATTCAGGTTCTTTTTTATGATGGCAACCAGTGGGCTGTGGTCTGTCTCAACTGTGAAGGTGGGAAGTCCATATATGTGGGCATGAAACTTTTCTAGTCCAACTACCAAGCCTAGACATTCCTTTTCAATCTGGGCGTATCGACACTCAGTATCAGTCATAGGCCTGGAGGCATAGGCAACAGGCTTCCAATCTTCACCCTCTGCTTGTAGCAAGACCGCACCTAGGCCATCTTTTGTTGCATCCGTTGACACTTTGATTCTTTTTGTTGGGTCAAAGAAGGTGAGTACAGGTGTGGTTGTCAGCACTGTTTTGAGGTTTATCCACTCTTGTTCATGTCTTTCTGTCCATGCGAACGCATTTGTTTTACGTAGCAGGTCTCGCAGACAGGCTGTCTTGGCTGACAAGTTAGGAATGAACTTTCCAATGCAGTTTATCATCTCCATGATGCGTAGCACTCCTTTTTTATCAGTGGGTCGGGGCATTTTGAGTATGGCGTTTACTTTTTCCATATCTGGCTCTATTCCTTTACCAGATAGATTATCTCCTCGGAAAGTGACTTCCTGGATGCCAAACTGACACTTGGCTTTGTTGCGCTTCAGTCCATTCCGGCGTATGCTCTGTAGCACTTTAGTCAGTCTCTCATTGTGTTCTTTCAGTGTGGAGCCCCAGATGATGATGTCATCAACATAGACCCGAACTCCTTCCAGACCTTCAATTATGTGTTCCATCGCTCTATGAAAGATTTCAGATGCAGATATTATCCCGAAAGGCATTCTGAGGAAACAATACCTGCCAAATGGTGTGTTGAAGGTACAGTATTTGTTGCTCTCTTCATCCAGTTTTAGTTGCCAAAATCCTTGTGAGGCATCGAGCTTTGTGAAGTATCTGGCACCTGACATTTCACTGGTGATTTCTTCTCGCTTGGGAATCTGGTAGCGTTCACGTTTTATGTTTGCATTTAAGTCCTTTGGATCCATGCATATTCTTAGATCATTGTTCTTTTTCTTTACACATACCATGGAGTTAACCCAGTCTGTTGGCTCTTCGACTTTCCTGATGACTCCTAGTGTGGTCATTCTGTCCAGTTCATTCTTGAGCCGGTCACGCAGGCGTGCTGGAACTCTTCGTGGAGCATGTACCACTGGCTGAGCTTCCTCCTTTAGCTGGATCTTGTGAGTGAATGGTAGAACTCCAAATCCTTTGAACACATCCTGGAAATTATGTACTACAGAATCCACTGAGTCATCTGGTCTGCTTATGGCACAGTTTATACGGTATACTCTCTTAACCAGTTCTAACTCCTCACAAGCTTTGTCACCCAGTAGTGAATCAAGTCCTTCAGCCACAACAGAAAACATGAGATGATGCACTTTGTCTTTGACTGTCACTTTAAGTCTGCATACACCTAAGCTATCTATTTTCTGTCCATTATAGTCCTTCAGTAGTACTGACTTTTTCTGTATTTTGGGCTTTTCTTTCATGTTTTTAATGTCACTCATACTGATTAAGTTTGCTTTTGCCCCAGTGTCCAGTTTCAATGTAACTAATGCTCCATTTATCTGCAGTGGGATCATCCATTTGTCCTCTTTTACTGCATTAATTTTATGTTCAGCATTGTCCATATCTGAGGGCTGCACATTTTCTGTATCATTTTTGACATTGTCACATGACACCATTCGTACAAAAAATGCCTCACTCAAATCAGTGTCCTTAATCACATTAACTCGTTGCCCTTTCTTTGTTTTTACTTTTGAAAAGCATTGTTTGGCAAAGTGATTCTTTCCATTACACTTTGTGCACATTTTTCCAAACGCTGGGCATTGTCTTAACTGGTGTTTGTAACCACAGCGTTTACAATTAAAAATTTCATCCTCCGATTGCTTTTCATTTCTGTTCTGCCCACGTTTCTTCCCCTTGTAGGACACAGCACCGACAGCAGCATTATCACTCATTACAATCGCATCATTATTGATTTCACTGAAAGTCTTCGTGTGCTTTCGAGCTAGCTTGCTGGCTTGGCATATTTTCACAGCAATTTCCAATGTTAGTTCGGCTTCTCTCAACAGACGTTCCCTGATTTTTTTATCATGAATACCAAACACAATCTGGTCACGAATCATGGATGCTTTCAGCTCAGAGAAATTACATGTCTGTGCTTTCAGTTTCAGATCAGTTATAAAGCTATCAAAAGTCTCATTTTGCTGCTGTGTCCGAGAACAGAAGATGTACCTCTCATAGGTTTCAATCTTTTTGGGAGAACAATGTGTATCAAACTTCTTTAGCACATCGTCTAATTTTCCTCTGTTCTCCTCTGGATTAAATACCTCTATCGCCTGTGGGCCTGCAACCGTGAGCAGCAACGCTATTTTCCTTCGTACCGTACCCGATGGCAGCAATGTAGAGTTCAAATTGTTGTTTAAAAGTCTGCCAATTGTAGTCGATATTTCCTGTGAGTTTCAAATGCTCTGGTGGCTTCAAATTCTCCATGTCGCGTTGCACAATATTCAGCAGATCTTACCAATCCTGGTACCATGTTATGTTCATTAATAACCAGTCATTTTTATTAAGAACAGCTAGCTTTTGCTAGACACTTTATTGAGCACATGTGGACTAGGTACAGTATCTGTAGAGGCATCCATCTTGACTGCTGCCTTGTGGGTAGCCTAGTGCATCCTGGGTATCCCACTCTTATATACATACAGCACCACCTAGTGTACCATTCCAGAATGACAGGTTACTGATCATTACAGATTGGTTCCAGGGATGAGGGACTTCAGTTACGTGGCTAGACTGCAGAAGCTGGGATTGTTCTATTTGGAGCAGAGAAGTTTGAGAGGAGATCTGATAGAGGTGTTCTAAATCATGAGGGGTCTAGACAAAGTAGATAGAGAGAAACTGTTCTCATTGGCAGAAGGGTTGAGATTTAAGGCGATTGGCAGAAGAACCAAAGGCGACATGAGGAAAAACTTTTTTACGCAGCAAGTGGCTAGGATCTGGAATGTACTGCCTGAAAGAGAAATTGGGGCATGTGACAAAAGGCTTGGTCAAAGAGGTCGGTTTAAAGGAGCGTCTTAAAGGAGGAAAGAGAGGTAGAGAGGCGGAACGGTTTAGGCAGGGAATTCCAGAGCTTAGGGCCCAGGCAACAGAAGGCCCGGCCACCAATGGTTGAGCGATTATAATCAGGGATGCTCAAGAGGCCAGAATTAGAGGAGTGCAGATCTCTCGGAGGGGTTGTGAGGCTGGGGGAGATTCCAGAGATAAGGAAGGGGCGAGGCCATGAAGGGATTTGCAAACAAGGATGAGAATTTTAAAATTGAGGCATTGCTTAACCGGGAGCCAATGTAGGTCAGCGAGCACAGGGTGATGGACGAACGGGACTTGGTGCGAGTTAGGACACGGGCAGTCGAGTTTTGGATGACCTCAAGTTTATGTCTGGTAGAATGTGGGAGGCCAGCCAGGAGTGCGTTGGAATAGTCAAGTCTGGAGGTAACAAAGGCATGGATGAGGGTTTCAGCAGCGGATGAGCTGAGGCAGGGGCAGAGATGGGCGATGTTACGGAGGTGAAAGTAGGCGGTCTTAGTGATGGCGTGGATAAATGGTCGGATGCTCATCTCGGGGTCAAACACAACACCAGGGTTGCGAACAATCTTTGGAACAGTGAGGGAGACAGTGAGGTCAGAGTGGGGAGTGGAGCGGAGAATTAAAATGACAGGCGAGCGGAAGCTGAGGGTCACCCTTGCGGACTGAACGGAGGCGTTCAGCAAAGCGGTCGCCCAATCTGCGTTTGGTCTCCCCAGTGTCTACTGTATTCGCTGCTCCCGACCAGTTCGGGGGAGAGCAGCAGCGGAGGAGGAGCCCGGCTTGAAAACCGGCGGCAGCTACAAGGCCCGACCAGTTCGGGGGAGAGCAGCAGCGGCGGAGGAGCCCGGCTTGAAAACCGGCAGCAGCTACAAGGCCCGACCAGTTCGGGGGAGAGCAGCAGCGGAGGAGGAGCCCGGCTTGAAAACCGGCGGCAGCTACAAGGCCCGACCAGTTCAGGGGAGAGCAGCAGCGGAGGAGGAGCCCGGCTTGAAAACCGGCGGCAGCTACAAGGCCCGACCAGTTCGGGGGAGAGCAGCAGCGGAGGAGGAGCCCGGCTTGAAAACCGGCGGCAGCTACAAGGCCCGACCAGTTCGGGGGAGAGCAGCAGCGGAGGAGGAGCCCGGCTTGAAAACCGGCGGCAGCTACAAGGCCCGACCAGTTCGGGGGAGAGCAGCAGCGGAGGAGGAGCCCGGCTTGAAAACCGGCGACCAGCGAGGCACACCAACTCAGCAGCGGGGAGAGAGGTAAAAAGTAATCAGTTTGTGACGTCACCAGGGAGCAGGTAAGTGATTGGTTGGTGAGTATTTCTCTTTTTTAAACTTTAACTCTGTAGTTTATAGTTACTAGGGTCTTTTCTGGTGTAGCAGGGACTGTGGTAGACTATACAAGCGCCTTAGAGATATCTTAAATTGGTGATAGTAAATTAATTAAAGGGTAAGTCATGCCAGGAGAGCCCAGCCCCGTGATGTGCTCCTCTTGCTCCATGTGGGAATTCAGGGACACTGCCCCTAATGACCACGTGTGCAGGAAATGCATCCATCTGCAGCCACTAGCAGACCGCATTGAGGAGCTGGAGCTGCGGGTGGATGGGTTGTGGAGCGTTCACGATGCTGAGAAGTTCGTGGATAGCACGTTGAGTGAGTTGGTCACACCGCAGGGAAGGGTTGCACAGGAAGAAAGGAAAGGGGTGACCATCAGGCAGAGCAATAGAAGTAGGTAGGTAGTGCAGAAAACCTCTGTGACCATTCCCCTCTCAAACAGGTATACCGATTTGGATACTGTTGAGGGGGATGACTCACCAGCGGAAGACAGCAGCAGCCAGCTTCCTGGCACTGGGGGTGCTCCTGCTGCCCAGGAAGGGAGGAAAAAGAGTGGGAGAGCAATAGTGGTAGGGGATTCTATAGTCAGGGGAACAGATAGGCGTTTCTGTGGCCGTAGACGTGAATCCAGGATGGTTTGTTGCCTCCCTGGTGCCAGGGTCACGGATGTCACTGAGCAGCTGCAGGGCATTCTGGAGGGGGAGGGTGAACAGCCAGAGGTCGTGGTCCACATTGGTACCAACGACATAGGTAAAAAGAGGGATGAGGTCCTGCAGCAAGAATTTAGGGAGCTAGGGGCAAGATTAAGGAGCAGGACCTCAAAGGTTGTAATCTCTGGATTACTCCCGGTGCCACGTGCTAGTGAGTATAGGAATAGGAGGATAGAACAGATGAATGCGTGGCTAAAGGGATGGCGCAGGAGGGAGGGCTTTAGTTTCCTGGGTCACTGGGTCTGCTTCTGGGAAAGGTGGGACTTGTACAAGTCGAACGGTTTACACCTGAACCAGAGGGGAACCAATATCCTTGCGGGGAGGTTTGCAAGCACTGCTGGGGGGAGTTTAAACTAACTCGGCAGGGTGATGGGATACAGAGTGGAGCTATAGTAGGGGGTGATGTACAGCCAAATACGGAGGAAAAAACAAGTCAGCAGGGAAGGCAGAGCAAATATGTGAAGGCAAAAGGGAATATGGCAGGGCTGGAAGGCATTTATTTTAATGCAAGGAGTCTTGCAAATAAGGTGGATGAACTGAAGTTGTTGTTGAACACATGGGAGTACGATATTGTTGCTATCACGGAGACATGGTTGAGGGAGGGTCAGGACTGGCAGCTCAATATTCCGGGGTATAGAATCTTCAGGCGAGACAGAGGGGGGTGTAAAAGGGGAGGGGGTGTTGCAATATTAATTAAGGAGTCAATTACTGCTGTAAGGAGGGATGATATATTAGCGGGTTCCTCTAATGAGGCCATATGGGTAGAACTTAAAAACAAAAAGGGGGCAAGCAGTTTGCTGGGAATGTACTATAGGCCCCCAAACAGTCAGGGGGAGATAGAGGAACAGATATGTAGGCAAATCTCAGAAAAGTGTGAAAATAATAGGGTAATAATAGTGGGGGATTTCAACTTCCCCAATATAAATTGGGATAGTCAGAGTGTGAAAGGCTTAGAGGGTGCTGAATTCTTAAAGTGCATCCAGGAGAGCTTTTTGAGCCAACATGTAGAAAGTCCTACAAGAGAGGGGGCGGTACTGGACCTAATTCTAGGGAATGTAGCCGGGCAGGTGGTGGAAGTGTCTGTAGGAGAGCATTTTGGCGATAGTGACCATAATTCGGTGAGATTTAAGGTGGTCATGGAAAAAGACAAAGACGGCCCGGAAATAAGAGTTCTAAATTGGGGGAAGGCCGATTTTAATAAGATAAGGCAGGATCTGGCCAAAGTGGACTGGGAGCAGCTACTTATAGGAAAATCCACATCTAAACAGTGGGAGGCTTTCAGAAGGGAAATAGAGAGAGTACAACACCAACATGTTCCTGTAAAGGTCAAGGGTGGGACCAACAAGCAAAGGGAACCTTGGATGACAAGGGATATACAAAAATGCATTAGGAAAAAAAGGGTGGCTTTTGGCAGTTACAAAAGACGGAGGAAGCCCTAGAGGAGTATAAAAGGTGCAGGGGCATAATTAAAAAGGAAATTAGGAGGGCGAGGAGGGGCCATGAAATAACACGTGAGCAAAATAAAGGAAAATCCTTAGATGTTTTATAAGTATATTAAGGGCAAGAGGATAACCAGGGAAAGGGTAGGGCCCATTAGGGACCAAAGTGGCAATCTGTGTGTAGAGCCAGATGAAGTAGGTGAGGTTTTAAATGAATTTTTTGCCTCTGTGTTCACTATGGAGAAAGACGATGTAGACATAGAAGTCGGGCAAGGGGACTGTGACATACTTGAACATATTAGCATCGAGAGGGAGGAGGTACTAGCGGTTTTAGCAGGCCAAAAAGTGGATAAATCCCCAGGCCTGGACGAGATGTATCCCAAGCTGTTGTGTGAGGCAAAGGAGGAGATTGCAGGGGCTCTGACACAAATTTTCAGAACCTCTCTGGCCACAGGGGATGTACCAGAGGACTGGAGAACAGCTAACATAGTACCATTATTCAAGAAGGGTAGCAGGGATAAACCAGGGAATTACAGGCCAGTGAGCCTAACATCTGTGGTAGGGAAATTATTGGAAAAAATTCTGAGGGACAAAATTAGTCTCCACTTGGAGAGTCAAGGATTAATTGTGGATAGTCAGCATGGCTTTGTCAAGGGTAAATCATGTCTGACCAATCTGATTGAATTTTTCGAGGGGGTGACTAGGTGTGTGGATGAGGGAAATGCTGTGGATGTGGTTTACATGGACTTCAGTAAAGCTTTTGACAAAGTCCCGCATAGGAGACTGGTCAAGAAGGTAAGAGCCCATGGGATCCAGGGGGCCTTGGCGCGTTGGATCCTAAACTGGCTGAGTGGCAGGAGGCAGAGGGTGATGGTCGAAGGTTGCTTTTGTGACTGGAAGCCTGTGTCCAGTGGGGTACCTCAGGGATCGGTGCTGGGTCCCTTGCTGTTTGTGATCTACATTAATGATTTGGATGAGAATGTAAAAGGTATGATCAGTAAGTTTGCGGATGACACGAAAATTGGTGGGGTGGTAAATTGCGAGGAGGAAAGCCTCAGGCTACAGGACGATATTAACGGGTTGGTCAGATGGGCGGAAAAGTGGCAAATGGAATTTAACCCTGAAAAGTGCGAGGTGATGCATTTTGGATGGACAAATAAGGCAAGGGAATACACAATGAGTGGTAGGACCCTAGGAAGTACAGAGGGTCAGAGGGACCTTGGTGTACATGTACATAGGTCCCTGAAGGCAGTGGAACAGGTAGGTAAGGTGGTTAAAAAGGCATATGGGATACTTGCCTTCATTAGCAGAGGCATAGAATATAAGAGCAGGGAGGTTATGATGGAGCTGTACAAAACGCTGGTGAGGCCACAGCTGGAGTACTGTGCGCAGTTCTGGTCGCCTCACTTTAGGAAGGATGTGATTGCTTTGGAGAGGGTGCAGAGAAGATTCACCAGGATGTTACCTGGGATGGAGCGCCTCAGCTATGAAGAAGGACTAAACAGGCTGGGGTTGTTTTCCTTGGAGCAAAGGACGCTGAGGGGGGACCTGATTGAGGTGTACAAAATGATGAGGGGCATAGATAGGGTAGATAAAGAGGAACTTTTCCCCTTAGTAGGGGGGTCAATAACAAGGGGGCACAGATTCAGGGTAAGGGGCAGGAGATTTAGAGGGGATTTGAGGAGGAACTTTTTCACCCAGAAGGTGGTTGGAAGCTGGAACTCACTGCCTGAAAGGGTGGAAGAGGCAGGAACCCTCACAACATTCAAGAAGCATTTGGATGGGCACTTGAAATGCCATTGCATACAAGGCTATGGACCAAATGCTGGAAAATGGGATTAGACTGGACAGGGATTGATGGACGGCGCAGACACAATGGGCCGAAGGGCCTCTTTCTGCGCTGTAAAACTCTATGGCCTAGAAATTGAGTTTTGGCGCAGCCAGGGCTTTAGCGCCGGAAATTAGTGCCGGCGCTAAGTCCCCCTGCGGGCGCCAAAAATTCAGTAGCGCCGCGCCCAAACGGCTGCCGGCGCTACTGGAGGGTTTCAGCGCCTCCCAATGGGCACTAACTGCCCCATTGCGGCGCTGTTCCGGCGCTGCGGCACCCGATGCGGTGCGGCAGGCTGGGGACGTGCAGGCCTCCTCCTCCCGTTAAGGAGGAGCAGCCTGCACCCGGCCGCGGCCCGCGCAAATCAGCTTAAAAATGAGCCCGGCACCTCGGACAAGTGCCGGGCTTGCATCTGCTCCGGGGGTGGGGGGGGGAGAAGTCTGGGGAGGGAGCTGCGGGCAGGCGGCCGGCGGGAAAGTGGCCGGCCGCCGCGGGGCCTTTAATGCGCCGGCGCAAACTGGAGTAAGGCACCTCTGACAGAACGTTGCTTGCGGCTGCCACGGGCGAGGCGGCCGCAACTCAATTTTGGAGTTCGGGCGGGTTACCACGGCAACCGGGACGCTGCGCACACCGATGACGTCATCGGTGCCGGCGCAGCGCTACCGGTGCAACGCCGATTTAGGGCCCCAGGGAATTTTTGAACTGGCCATAATTCTGGCGCTAGTCCCTCTAGCGCCTCCAAAGCGGCGCTAAGGCAACTGAATTTCTAGGCCCATGACTCTATGATACCATCTCCTCTACATTGGGGAGACTAAAGGCAGGTTGGGTGATCTCTCGCGTGGACGTACAAGATCCCATGGCCACTATTGGAAGAAGAGCACGGGGTTCTCCCAATATTTATCCCTCAACTGTACATCACTTATAGAACAGATGTTTTGGTCATTCATCTCATTGCTGTTTGTGGGAGCTTGCTGTGGACAAATTGGCTGCCACCATTCCTACATTAAAACAGTGACTGCTCTTCAAAGAGTGATACGTGGGGCTGTGAAGCACTTTGAACATAAGAACATAAGAAGTAAGAGTAGGAGAAGGCCATTTGGCCCCTCGAGCCTCCTCCGCCATTTAGTAAGATCATGGCTGATCTTCGACCTCATCTCCACTTTCCTGCCCGATCTCCATATCCCTCGATTCCCCTAGAGTCCAAAAATCTATCGATCTCAGCCTTGAATATATTCAAAGACTCAGCATTCCCAGCCCTCTGGGGCAGAGAATTCTAAAGATTCACCACCCTCTGAGTGAAGAAATTCCTCCTCATCTCGGTCTTAAATGGCCGACCCCTTATCCTGAGACTATGCCCCCTAGTTCTAGACACTCCAGCCAGGGGAAACAACCTCTCAGCATCTATCCTGTCAATCCCCTTCAGAATCTTGTATGTGTCAATGAGATCACCTCTCATTCTTCCAAACTCCAGAGAGTACAGGCCCATTCTACACAATCTCTCCTCATAGGACAGCCCTCTCATCCCAGGAATCAATCTAGTGAACCTTCGTTGCACCGCCTCCATGGCAATGATATCCTTCCTTAGATAAGGAGACCAAAACTGTGCACAGTACTCCAGGTGTGGTCTCACCAAGGCCCTGTACAATTGTAGCAAGACTTCCTTACTCTTATACTCCAACCCCCTTGCAATTCGGGATGTCCTGAGGCCGTGAAAGGCGCTGGAGGAATGGGAGTGCGACCTTTTTATTCGTTAATTACCCACTCTTGTTTTTTGTCTTTCAGGAACGCAAGGAGCTGGAGCGATAAGCTCATTCCAGTTGGAGATGGCGCAAGAAGGATTCAGCACCCTTGTCACCTCCGTGAGTACCGGCTGTTAAACGAGAAAGATTTGCAGCCGCTCCGCTGGCTCGGTCACCGCTGCTGGTGAAACCACGGCGAGAAAGACCTGAGGTGAAGCGTCTTCACACGACTGTGTGCAGGGGGGGCGTCACACTCCCAGTGTCACACCAGATGTCACACCTCAGGTATCATCTCAAGTGTCACACCACCGCGCTCTGGCAGAGAGCTGGCAGTGGCTCGACCAGCCGAATGGCCTCCTTCTGTGCTGTAACCACTCTATGATTCACTTCTGTACCTTAACTCCATCGATCTCTGAGTTAAAATGATTAATTGAGCTGGCATCTACTGATTTTTGAGGGAGAGAGTTCCACACGTCTACCACCCTTTGTGTGAAGATGTGTTTCCTAACTTCAGTCCTGAACGGCCTGGCTCTGATTTTAAGGTTATGTCCCTTTGTCCGAGACTCTTTCCGTACACCCTATCAATTCCTTTCAAAATCCTGAAAACCCTCAATCAAATCCCTCCATAACCGTCTATATCCCAGGGAACGCAAGCCGAGTTTGTGTAAACTCTCCTCATAACCTAAACCTTGGTGCCCAGGTAACGTTCCAGTGAATCTGTGCTGCTCTCCTTCCAGGGCCAATATATCCTTTCGAAGGTGCGGTTACCAGAACTGGACGCAGTGCTCCAGGTGTGGTCTGGAACCCTCCCAGATCTCTGCGCTCCTCCAATTCTGGCCTCTTGTCCCTCTCCCCCGATTTCCATCGCTCCACCATTGGCGGCCGTGTCTTCAGCCGCCTGGGCCTCAAGTTCTGGAATTCCCTCCCTAAACCTCTCCGCCTCTCCCTCACCTCCTTTAAGACGCTCCTTTGACCAAGCTTTTGCTCACCTGTCCCTAATACCTCCTTACGTGGCTCAGTGTCAATTTTTGTTTGATAATTTCTCCTGTGAAGTACCTTGGGACGTTTTGCTACGTTAAAGGCGCTATATAAATACAAGTTGTTGTTGTTTCTTCCTCATTGCGTTTTAGGAGGCGGTTGTCCTGGGAGCTGTTGGGGCCTATGATTGGTCAGGGGGACTAGCCGAGTTCAAGGGAGGAGTCAGGAACTTTATCAACTTGACGGCAAGCCACACGGATATGAAGAACGCCTACCTGGGTAAGAGAAGGCTTTGCTTTAAATGTATTTATTTGTGGCGGGAGCTATACTGTGGTGTTCCCCAAGGTTCAGTACGGGGACCACTGCTGTTTTTGATACACATTCGCGGACTTGGGGGCTACAGGGTACAATTTCGAATTTTGCAGATGGCACGAGACTTGGAAGTGTAGTAAACAGCAAGGAGGTTAGTGACAGACTTCAAGAGGGCGTAGACAGGCTGGTGGAATGGGCGGACACGTGGCAGATGAAATTCAACGCAGAGAAGAGTGAGGTGATAGATCTGGGTAGGAAGAATGAGGAGAGACCGTAAACACTAAATGATGCAATGTTAAAGGGGGTGCAGGAACAGAGAGAGCTGGGGCTGCTTGTGCACAAATCTCTGAAGGTGGCGGGACAGGTTAACAAAGCTGTTAATAAAGCACATGGGATCCTGGGCTTTGTGAAGAGAGGCATCGAGTACAAAAGGAAGTTATGCTGAACCTTTATAAAACACTGCTTCGGCCTTAACTGGAGTATTGTGTCCAATTCTGGCCACCACACTTTAGGAAGGACATGAAGGCTTTGGAGAGAGTACAGGGGAGATTGACCAGAACAGTACCAGGGATGAGGGACTTCAGTTATGTGGAGAGACTGGAGAAGCTGGGATTGTTCTACTTAGAGCAGAGAAGGTTAAGGAGGAGATTGACCAGAATGGTACCAGGGATGAGGGACTTCAGTTATGTGGAGAGACTGGAGAAGCTGGGATTGTTCTCCTTGGAGCAGAGAAGGATAAGGGGAGATTGACCAGAATGGTACCAGGAATGAGGGACTTCAGTTATGTGGAGAAACTGGAGAAGCTGGGATTGTTCTCCTTAGAGCAGAGAAGGTTAAGGGGAGATTGACCAGAATGCGCGGCACTGTCGGAGGTGCCGTCTTTCGGATGAGACGTTAAACCGAGTCCCCAAGGTGGGTGTAAAAGATCCTGTGGCACTATTTCGAAGAAGAGCAGGGGAGTCATGGGGCCAATATTTATCCCTCAATCAACATCACTGAAACAGATGATCTGGTCATTATCACATTGCTGTTCGTGGGCTCTTGCTGTGTGCAAATTGGCTGCCACGTTTCCTACATTACAACAGTGGCCACACTTCAAAATAATACTTCATTGACTGTAAAGCTCCTTGGGACGTCCTGAGGTGGTGAAAGGCGCTGTAAGAATGTGAATCTTTCTTTCTCTCAATCTTCTCAAGGCCAGAGTGTCGGCCCATTCGACTCAGTTCGAAGCCCACTGACCTGCGAAGGTGAGCGTCACTTTCAACAGTCCACATCCTGGCCGCGGTCGACCTTCCCCAAACCGCTGTGGCTCTTTGAGCAGCGCGCGGTTTTTAAAAAGTGACCTGCAGGAAGAGCTGGTTCCAGGAGGTTCTGGGCCTCTCGCTGCTCTCACTTGGTTCAGTCGCAAAGAGCTCCGAGCGTGGGGAATAGAAACATATGGCACAGGAGGAGGCCATTCGGCCCATCGTGCCTGTGCCTGCTCTTTGAGAGAGCTCTCCAATTAATCCTGCTCCCCCCTGCTTTTTCCCCGTAGCCCTGCAAATTTTTCCCCCATCAAGTATTTACCATATTCCCTTTTGAAAGTTACGCATGGAATCAGCATTGAAGGCCACATGGGGAAAATGGTTTAATGCCTCATCCGAAAGACGGCTCCTCCGACAGTGCCACGCTCCCTCAGTACTGCCCCTCCGACAGTGCAGCGCTCCCTCAGTACTGCCCCTCCGACAGTGCAGCGCTCCCTCAGTACTGCCCCTCCAACAGTGCAGCGCTCCCTCAGTACTGCCCCTCCGACAGTACGGATCTCCCTCAGTACTGCCCCTCCGACAGTGCAGCGCTCCCTCAGTACTGCCCCTCCGACAGTGCAGCGCTCCCTCAGTACTGCCCCTCCGACAGTATGGATCTCCCTCAGTACTGCCCCTCCGACAGTGCAGCGCTCCCTCAGTACTGCCCCTCCGACAGTGCGGCGCTCCCTCAGTACTGCCCCTCCGACAGTGCAGCGCTCCCTCAGTACTGCCCCTCCGGCAGTGCAGCAATCCCTCAGTACTGCCCCTCCGACAGTGCGGCCCTCCCTCAGTACTGCCCCTCCGACAGTGCAGCGCTCCCTCAGTTCTGCCCTTCTGACAGTGCAGCGCTCCCTCAGTATTGCCCCTCCGACAGTGTGGCG